>NC_052617.1:37950173-38295310 GCF_016545825.1 Eucalyptus grandis | reverse complement strand
TATGTATGAAGGTTGTGTAACTTGCATAGTATTCTTACTCATCTAAATTGATGAGGCATTGGAAGGTACATTCTTAGCGCATTAGATAACACCTTAGAGCTTAATTAGAGAATATGCATGAAAGATGTGATCAATTGAATACTCCTCTCGAATGTACAGATCACATGGATTGACCGGATTGTTAAAGATGATGTTAGAGCTAGGTTTCTGGAAAAGTATGTGTCGTTAGAGGACAAGCTGAATCCATTTCAAGTTCATAGATGAAGCTTGACGAGAGCTTCATTATAATATGTAGAGTAGGCTTCACACAAGAAAGAGCAGGAGAGGGGCAAGGTAGAAGAATTAGAGAGTTATACATGAGCAATTAAATCAAAGAACTTGTGTGTGCCGAGAGTGAACTAATTGTAATAATTCAATAAAGTCTTCTAAAATTCAAAATTAGGGTATGGAATAATTTTGGTAAGTTAAAAGATTTTGATTGGTATATGGAGTTAGTCTGTTTAGAGTGACTATTTTTCCTTTTTGATTTTTTCTAATCTTGTAACCACATTATGCACTTTAACTTATTTCTTCAACCTTATGCACTCGAGACCCTCGCAATACGTAAGTATTGACAAATAAATTCAATTGAAATTTTTCATTATTTCTCAAAGTTCAAATAAAAATGTAAATTCTGGTGGAGAAAACAAGAGGAGCATCAGAGCGTATCGCCCGATCAATGACAGAGCTCCAATCATCACAGTCAAAGTGAACGACTCGTGTGAGCCGCCTCTTTGTCCATTCCATGGAGGAGAAGGCTCTTGATCTTATCCCCCATGAAGATTTTATCTTTTCTTAAAGGGGAGTCGCATTCAGCCACGAAGGGGACAAGAAAGAACGGACAAGGGAAAATTTCCTTCCTTGTGGATTGTTGTTCTAGGCTTAGGTGCGTCTGCAACTGAGGGAGCACGCAACTACTCGTTTGACTGGGTTTGTGGCTATCTGAAGTCCACATGAGTTGTTTGGGAGAGAGACGATTTGAAGGTGTCTAAGCAAAGTCTCACTTTACTTCAGGAGTGGGAAGTTTGAAAAGATGACAAAAAAAATAAAGAATAAGATCATTTTCGTAGTTGTTAGCTCGAGGCTGTTGATCAAGGGGTGATGACCCAGGTGAAGGATTGGGTCGGAGTTTTGAAATGGTATTACGATGTGTCCACCCTTCCTTTTGTAAGTACAAACCAATCCTAGCTACCTAAAGATCCTAATACTAACCAGGTACATGATGAAAATGAAGCAACCAACAGGACCACGATGGACACTGGACAGCCGCATGCCAACAGTACGATAATTCAGAGTGATTTAGCACACTTTATAAAGTTGACGGCGAGCAACCGGAATCCAAATAAAATCCAGGACTGAGTGGGTAGAATTCAAAATACAGGAATAAGCAAGAAATGCGAGAGAGAGAGAGAGAGAGAGAGAGAGAGAGAGACTGTAGCTTACCTTTTAGGATGACTTTTCAACTGACATGTGCCTATTTATATGTTCTCTCTTGTTAGGGGTGTGCATGGTCCGGGCGGGCGGTTCCCGACCTAGAACCGGAACCGCCCGCTAAGGACCGGTTCCGAAAATCGGAACCGAGATCCACCTGTTGTGCATGGATCCACTGAACCGGACCGCGGTCCGGTCCGGTTCCCGGGTGGATCCATGGAACCGATTTTGACGCCAAAAATTTTGATGCACAAATGCGAAGGGGCGGACAGCAGTGGCAAAGGAGCAACAGCGGCGGCGTCAAGGCTCAGGGAGGAATCAAAGACGAAGGGACTGAGCGTCGGCGAGGGGGGCGGACAGTAGAGGCGGAGGAGCAGCGGTTGTGGCGAGTGGCGACCGGCGCGAGGGGGCGGACAGTGGCGAAGGAGGAGCAGCGGCGGCGGCGTGGATGCTTGGGGAGGAATCGAAGACGAAGACAAGAGATTGAGGAAGAAACAGAGAGAGAATCAAAGACTGAGGAAGAAATCGGAAGAGATGAGACGCGAATTAGGGCTTCGTACCTTGTTGAGTGACGGAAAAGCGGCTCGGTCGAGAGTTCTTGCAGAGGCGGAAGAGCAGCGGTTGTGGTGGGAGGCGACTGGCGCGAGGGGCCGGACAAAGCAACGGCGGAGGAGCAAATAAGTTGTGGCGAGTGGCGACCGACACAAGGGGGCGAACAGCGAGGGCGGAGGAGGAGCAGCGGCGGCGTGGATGCTTGGTGAGGAATCGAAGACGAGGAGAAGAGATTGAGGAAGAAACGAGAGATAATCAAAGACTGAGGAAGAAATTGGAAGAGAATCAAGAGATGAGACGCGACTAGGGCTTCGTACCTTGTTGAGTGACGGAAAAGGGGCTCGCCGCTCGGTCGAGAGTTCTTGCGGGCGGAGGAGCGGCGGTTGTGGCGAGTGGTGACCGGCGCGAGGGGGCGGTGGCGGAGGAGGAGTAGCGGCGGCGGCGTGGATACTCGGGGTGGAACCGTGGAATCGAAGACGAAGAGAAGGAAAGGAACAGAGAGAATTGAAGGCTGAAGAAGAAGAAACGCGAATTAGGGCTTCGCGATTAGGGGGGGGGCTTCGCCACTTTTGTTTTGTTTTTTTTTTTTTTTAATTATAAATAGTACCGGTCCGGTCCGGGTGGGCGGATCCGCCCACGGAACCGGGAACCGGACCGGTTCCCACCGGTTCTCAACAATTGGACCCGGGAACCGGACCGGTTCCCTCAAGAACCGCCGGTTCTCAGGCGGTTCCGGTCCGGTTCCGGCGGTCCGGGCGGTTCCCGGTCCAATGCACACCCCTATCTCTTGTACATAAAACGTGTGCCCGTGTCTGAGTTGAGCAAAAGATGGCGAGCTTGGAAACTTGTGAGGACAAGTATCGTTCCTACTTGAGTGGAGAAGGAGAAGAGCACACTCACTGGAGATACGGTGCCCCTCCCGACTATGATGCTGTCAACACTCTCTTTGAACAAGGCCGGACCAAGGTTTGTTCTCTTTTGACATAAGAGTCGGGATTTCGTACGAGCCAACTCGCTCAATATCGCCTCTTTTAACCCAATAAATGTACTCATGTGAAGGTGTGGCCACCGGGGTCTCTCGAAGAGAAAGTGCAGAACCTGGTGAAGACATGGGAGATGGAGATGTTCCATAAGACCAGATTTCTGGACAACAAATCTATCGACCCACTTCATTACACCATCAGCCTCAATGGTGTGCTACTTTGTAATTGCTTGAACAATTATCTCTAGATAAATGGACTAATCAAAACATGTTGAATGATTAACCCCCAAAAAAATGTTTGGCGCTTAGGAAGAAAGGCTCTGAATCTGGAAGAGAAGAGGAAGCTTGGGGGGAGCTACAACTCCCTCCTCCAGACCTCGCTGCCCGAGAAGTACCGGTGCTACAACCCGGCCGAGGAGACTGTGGACACGGCCCACCATGCCTTCACGACAGCATTCCCGCGTGGGTTTGCCCTGGAGGTCCTCCAGGTCTACTCAGGGCCACCGGAAATCGTGTACAAGTTCCGGCACTGGGGCTTCATGGAGGGCCCTTTCAAGGGGCATGCCCCAACTGGGGACAAGGTGGAGTTGTACGGAATGGCTGTTTTTCAGGTGACCCTATATATTTGCATCTTTTACTAATTGTGTTCTTAATAGTTCAGGAGCTGAACTCTCGTTCACACACGTTCTTTTTGCTATGTTCTTTTCCATGTAAAACAACAGTTGAACGACCAGGAGAAAATTGTGAAGGTGGAGTTCTTCTATGACCGTGGAGAGCTGCTTGGAGGTCTAACAAAGGGCGGGCCAATGAATGATAAAGCTGTTGAAGAGGCTGCCTCAAGCTGCCCCGTCCTGAGAAACAAACTAACAGAGTAAAACAATTATGTGGAAAGTTTTTGTTTCTGATGCTTTTGCTTCTTGTTTCAGACAATGTAGTTTTGTCTGTGTCATTGTCATCGTATCAATAATGCTTGGAGTAAAACAATTTCTGTGTACTTTGTCAATCATACGAAGAATCCAAAACCAACTGATGGAAGGATCACATACACTGGATGTGCGCAGACTGTCCACGTGTGTGGTGATGGCCTGTGCAGTTTGAGCTTGTACTCTTCAAGTACTATAATGAATACATAATTACGTGAATTAAAAAGCTTCGTATTTATTTGCAAAAATATCGCATATCCACCGGCCTGGTTCTGGACCGAACGTGCTCAGATAATCCCCTTGGCTAGCTCTGAATCTTGTAATCCCTTGACTAGCCAAAACTATGGATTGTCAAATTTGGGCTGCTAAAAATCTCTTTTCATGAGCCACTATTAAAAGCGATTAAAATTGGTGACTTTTCCGGTATTTTGGATAAGTGATTGAAATCTGACTCAATCAAGGAACTCTTTCAGATAATCTGATTCCTCTGTTTGAAGTTGAAGCATGGACAGTTCCAGAGCCAGAACTGGGAACTGACTGCCCAATAAATTCCATGTTCCTGAAAATGGGCCTAACGGGTTTATCAGAGGATCTACCTAGAGCAAGAACGGCTGGGCCTACTAGGGGCGGTCATAGGCCCGATCAGATGCTCATTTATTTGTAGTTAGCCAGGTTTTAGCAGAAAGGTTCGTACAGTTCCATTTTGAGTAACACCCTAATTGATAAATCTTGGTATGGTCTCTATCGCCCACGATCAACGACCATAGTACCACTTCTCATTCCTACACTGAAGCTTGCTCTATGATGTCAATTCCTATGTATTTTTTATTTTTTTTATGTATACCAATGTGTTTGCTTACAGCTGACAATTAACATCGATTTCCAGTAGCCAGGGACGGAAGTTCGAAAGGGACAAATCTTGTAGTTGCAACCAAAGGGAAACTATCTTCTTTCTGAAACACCATTTATGACAAGGCCGGCAGAGACAAAGTGTGCAAACTCCTTCCTTGGAATCATCGATTCGCTTCTCCTGATCTGCTCTTTAGAGAGAAGCATCTTGGAATATGTCCAATGGACAAATTCCTTTTGAACGTTTGATCTGTTTTCTAGTTCTATGGACCCTTCCACTCGACCTCTTGAAAACAATGCAAAATAAGCTTTCCTAGGATGCTGATAAAACAAGAGCAGAACAAATGCGTGATATAGAAGTATAGGTGATCACAAGAAAGAGATGTTACCCTCTCAACATATCAGCCAGCAGGATTTTCATGCACAAAATCTGTAATTTGTTCTTTTTAAAAAAATTCATCATAAAACACAATCCTCTTCCTTCCTCATATCAAGAAGCATACTCTCGGAACCTCGATCTTTTTAACTATGCCCAGGTCCGACTACTCCATTGGTTCGCCTTCACATAATTCTGCAGCAGATTTGGAAGCATATTCTGTGAGGTTCGTTCACACGTTGTCTGGAGCGGGGCGGATTCTGCCATCTGATAGCCGGTGGAATTCCATAGAACTCAGCTTCGGCAGCCTTCTTCCTCAGTCACATCCCAATGCTTATGGATCTGTCCCCTCCAGATTGTCGAAGTCCTACGACTATGATCTTGTTATCACCGATAAGCAACACTTCAAGCGTTTTCTCTACATCGCCATCTCAATAGTACTTGTTGTCCTTGCACTTGTTCTGCTGGTTCTCTTTCTTCCGCGGAAGCATAAGCATGATGGACCCTCCAAGAATCTCACTCTTGCAGTGAACCAGGCACTTAAATTCTTTGATGCTCAAAAGTGTAATGATTCTCACTGCACCAGCTTATATCATTGTTTTCATCCTTTTACTTTATAAAATATAATGATGTGTTTCTTTCTTCTTCCTGAATCACGTTGAAGTTTGTCTTTTGCAGCTGGGTATTACCCAAAGACCAGTCCCGTGAAATTTCGAGGAGATTCGGGATTGCAAGATGGGAACGCTACGCAGGCTGGCCTTTTAGGTGGTTTTTATGACTCTGGGAACAACATAAAGTTCAGCTTCCCAACTGCGTACACGGTCACCTTATTGAGTTGGAGCATGCTTGAATATCATGAAAAGTATGCCGATATTGGTGAGCTAGATCATGCGAGAGACATTATCAGATGGGGCAGTGATTACTTATTGAAGCTCTTTATTCCACCAAATGCTACTTCGGATCCCATCTTGTATTCTCAGGCAAGATTTAAGCACTTTCCCTCTGTAATCCTTACTCCCACCTGTGGAACTCAGTCAAAATGTTGCTCATCTTTCTTCACAGGTTGGAGGTGCTAAGAATGATACTGAGGGTGGTGATAATGACACAATTTGCTGGCAAAGACCTGAAGACATGAGCTATGTAAGACCTGTTTCATCTTGTGACATGGCGGCTTCGGACTTAGCAGGGGAAGTAGTTGCAGGATTATCGGCAGCATCTTTAGTGTTCAAAGATGAAAAAGACTATGCAATACGATTGACAACAGCGGCAGAAACTTTGTTTGAGCTTGCAATCAAAGAAGATCCAACGAAACAAGGGACCTACACCGCAGTTGATGAGTGTGGCGGGGACGCCAGAGCGTTTTACAATTCAACAAGCTTCAAAGATGATTTGGTGTGGGGAGGGACTTGGTTGTTCTTTGCTACCGGGAATCCATCCTATCTTGAATACGCTTCTCGCAATTTCAGTTTGGCCTTGCAAGAGGAAAGGACTAGTGAGAGAGGGCTGTTCTATTGGAACAACAAGCTCCTCGGCAGTGCGGTGAGTCTTGGGAGAGAAACAACTCTTTTGATGCGAAGGTTGATTGGTGTTCCTGTAATTCTAGATGGAGATTAGAAATTAAAGTTCTGGATGTGTTCTTATAGGTATTGCTTGCGCGACTTCTATATTTTCGTGACCTCGGCTACCCTTACAAAGATTCTTTTGCATCATCAGCGAACATGACCGAGTCAGTCCTCTGTTCATATCTATCGGATCAAAGCTTCAATAGGACACAGGGTAAAAGTTCTTAAGTTTGCTGTTAATGATGCTCTAGTCAAATTGTCATGTCTATCTGTCTCTATCTGTTTAGTTCTCCAGTTTATGCCCTAAACTTTTCTGACTTCTCAGTTTCTTAAACAGGTGGATTAATACTCTTGAAACCAGATTCTTGGTCACCACTGCAATATGCAGCGACGGCGTCATTTCTCAGTAAGCTGTATAGTGACTACCTCAATCTTCTCCACAGGACGGGAGGGGTGTGCCATGACCGAGCATTCTCAGTCAAGATGTTGCAGAGCTTCTCTTCTTCTCAGGTCAGCTTAGCCATCACATAACTCAAGGATGCAGTGAGCCCACTGTGCAAATTGAAAAATTCTCTAGCTGTGATCATGGTATATCAAGCCCTGGTGATGAGCGGAATAGTTGGGCTTGACCTCAGCAACGGTTGGTAGTCCCGTGCCTAGACTCAGTCTAAACTTGTCGGTGCAGCTCTGTCCACTAAAAACACGGTCAACTATGAACTAGGTCTGAAAGGTTTAAAGAAAACAATGGCGTCAGGGGAATCTTGATGCAATGGCCTCTTCCATGCTCGCACTCATGAATTTATGATTTCATTAAAATTGGCCACAATATGTTCCTATTTGAAGGTTAAACAATCATCACCAATTTTACGTCTGACAATATATTGTTTTTTTTCAGATTGATTATATCCTGGGAGATAATCCAATGAAAATGAGCTACATGGTTGGCTTCGGAGGCCAGTACCCGTTGCAAGTTCATCACAGGAGCGCATCGATCCTGTGGGATGGTCAGAAGTACTTGTGCAGCGAGGGAGACAGATGGCTGCACTCCAAAGACCCCAACCCGAATGTTCTTTTGGGAGCTATGGTGGGTGGACCAGACAAGTTTGATCATTTCATAGACGAAAGGGACAAACCGTGGTTCACTGAGCCGAGCATTGCGAGCAATGCAGGTCTGGTCGCGGCACTTATCGCACATCATGATCCTCCTCAACATGCCGTGGATTCGGGCGGCATTAATTTGGGATTAGATCAGATGGGGATTTTTGAAAAGGTTCATCAGAGTACCTGACTTCATTGGGAATAATGCAAGATAGCACTAGCTATCAAGGGAAGCCAAAGATGAGAGAGGAGACGCATAAATTTGTTCTAACTGATTGCTGAGATCATGTGAATGTGATTTACAGAAATAATGAGCTTTATGTAATTAGGTCATTCCAACATTTTAACTTTTGAACTTGGATTTAAATGTTTTGAAGAAATGCCTCCAGGAACTCTACTGCGTACTTCACCTTTATACATATTATAGTTCTGCCAATTTCATCATTATACAGTGTGAAATGGAGTAAGAATGAATTATCTATGAGGAGCGGAATCCTTGTAGCTTCAACTGGATTTGAAACCGGTGGTTGTGTGACGATAAAAATGAAACTTATGCAGTAGATAGATAATATTATTATTCAGAGTTGATTCGTGACGGTCAAAATATTGACAGAAAATGCACTCTCTGTATATCTGTAACTTTTGGAGTAAGTAACTGGATTGTACACAAAGTTTCTTGTACCTTGCACAAGTTCAGCTCTTTCAGAGCCTGAGCCAACTTTGCTCATGAAGCTAACAACACACGGATGTAATTACTACAGGGGGAGACGATGCCAGGAGGGGAAAATCAAAAACAACAAAAAGAAAGTTCAAAACTTCATGACTAACAACAACTGTACAGTCTGGAGGTCCTTCGTCCGATCCCCTTATTTAGATTTCAATCTATCCAAGCCATAAAGTTTCTGCAATATGTTAAAGAGATTCAAAAAATTAAGTAAATGTATATGACAGTTAAATCCAGTTGAAAATATGATGAGATGTGGTTACCAGGATACAGTGGATCTCTTCCAGAACAGGAGATATTAACGAAATTAAGGTCTGTGTGTCCTCCTTGAAGTTTTCATAGCTTTCATCTTTTGTCTTGAGGAGGTTGATGAATGTTTTTGTTTCGGGCAGCAGTTGAAGGGCAATCTGCAAAAAATTTATTAACACAGATAATCTGATAAGAATTTGGCTTTGAAACTTCTTCCTTAAGACCATAGCTAAATCACTAATTGTTTATTGATCCTGTCCAGTCGAACTAGTAACATGATCAATATTAAGAGGCTACGCAAAATTCCGAAATTATGACTGATTAACCAAGAAGAATAAAAAAGGGAAACAACATAAAATGGGGGATTGATGTTACTTTGAAGGCAGCTGAGGAAATCCATCCATGCCATGGTTTCAAGGTGACATTGTAGGACTCCTCCACTGCTTGTTCCATCTTCTGTCCAGGATCCTTAGCTAACCTTTGTAATAGGGCCACCATCAAGTCCAAGGATCTGGTGTAAATCAACCACTTGTTACTTGGAACTTGAGAATCTTCAACACATCAAGGGATTAGTGCTTTCTAACTTGGCAATACCATTGTAATTCATATATATTGTGCAAATAAACAAAATTCAATTATTTTTAAGTTGAGGCTCTTCATCTCATTGGGCAGTAACTGCTTTTAGTTATACTGAAACCATTGAATGCGAATTATGATAATGGAACTGCTATATGCTGTCAGTGTTAAGCATATCTACTGATACAGATTGAGTTGGAACGTCACAGGGACTATGTTCGGTAAACAAGACGAAGTCGTCAGACGTTGGCCTAAGTGATTCGAGTAACCAAAGAGTAAGGCAATCGGGGATTTATTTACCTAGTAAGCCAAACAATTGCTTTGCTGCAGCTGTTACCCTTTTTTGCATTGCCTTCACCTGTCTCTTTCTTTATCATCTCAGCCAAATTCGAATACTTTGATGGGTCAGATTCTTTGAATGATTCCACTCGCTGCAAACCAAAACGGACAACCAAACTAGGTGAATCTTATGTTCATTTTCTTTTGTTTACGGAATTGAACACGGAATAGCGAGAGATGGGGAGATTTCCTGGCCACACCCCATGAAGGCATGAAACAAACCAGCATTGAGATTAGAAAACTGATAAATATCCACACAAAGACAATGTCACCCTGAGTTTGAGTGGACAAATGGACAAAAGAGGACACGTCATGAAGCCAGCTCATTTGAAAAATGCACATGGGGCACTTTCGTCCATGGCAAAAAGAAAAAAAAGTCAAAAGCCTGAGGCCTCCACGTTCTGGACAGGACTTTGTCCGAGAAGGAAGTGATTTTCAAGGCATCACCAACAAGAAAGCCAAAAACAAAAACAAAGACAAAAAACCAGAAATTTCCCATGCGTTCGTCGTTCATTTACCTGAACATTTTGATGGATGTCTAATCTCAGAACGGCCATCGTTGGGCCAACCTTATCTGCAAGATCACGGAGCCAACCGGAAAAGATTGACTAGTAGTTTGCAAAAAAGCCTATCAAAGCAGGAAAACGAGAAATTCGACTTACCAAGAACTTCAAGAATTACACCACAGAGAGAAAGGAAAAGCCTTGTCGGTACATGGAAGGCATCATCACGCGGTTCGTCTTTCTCATCGCCATTTCTAGCTCTGGTCACGACTGGTTTGAGCTTGACCATCAGAGAGAGCTCTTCAATGGCGGACTTAATCTCTGACCTTCTCTCCATCTTTCTCCTTTTCTTGATACCAACCTCTGTATCTTCTCCTCCTCCTCCTCCTCCTTCTTCTTCCTTATTTACTTGCATCTCGAGATGGACTATCTTCGGCTAATGTGAGAGAGAAAGAGAGAGACGTTTTAGACTTTTATGCACCAAATGACGATCTTGCTTATGAAAGCCTTATTATTAGCAAATATATTTTTCTGGGGTCTGAACAAGTTTTAAAAGAAATTCCATTTTTTTAATCCAACATCGACAATGACATTAAATCTGACCTTGGAGCTATCACCGCCCCCTGACGTTCTGTTTCTGCGAGAGACCCGCTTTTGTACAGCTCGTGCTTATCCTCATCGAGTGATTACTGATTGCCTGTTCTTAGCAAGAAGCAATCAGACCCAGATCGGACATGCGCTCAGTGTATCGTATTCTGAAATCGAACGACAGAAGGGGGAGTTTTAGTCATGACAGTATCTGAGCACACGTCGGATGACGTGCCATGGACCTTCCGCTTGCCACGACGTAATACGGACACATGATTGAGCGATAAATTAAACCCCATCTTCTACTGTTTGCCCGCACCAAGGTTCATTCATCCCTTCTTTAATTGAACCTTGCATGATGACAGAACGAGACCAGCCACAAGATGAGGAGCGAAGGAAAAGGTAAAAACTCAAGATGGGCCCGGATTGCATTCAAGAGTAATTATTGAGACGGGAACAATAATTATGATAATGTTTGGCTCCACGGTGAGAAGAAAGCACAGGGAAAAAGAAGAAGAAGAAGAAGAAGAAGAAGGAAAAGGGTGCTGAGAATAGCCACTGTTGAAGGGTTTGAAAGCGTCATGATCGATTTCTCGATAGAGGGTCCTACTCAAGGACTGCCTTTGATACTCTTTTTAGAGCAAAGGCCCCATGGTGCGAACTTATCGAGAAGACTCATTATTTTCTTCCATCTTTTCCTGAGCAGTGAATTTTCCTTTTCCTTCTTTCTTGACGTGCGGATGTGTTTTGACATATACGAAAGCAACGTCAATTGGGCAGAAAGATGGAAGAATAATATTAGAAAGCCTTGTGTGGCGTGTGGCCGAGGACGGACCATCTGATCTGATCCGAGAAAGAATAATATCTTTTTACCCTGCTTTGAAGAAGACTCGATTGAGAATCGTATCGAGCTGCATAACTTGAAAAAAATCTTATTTTTCTTGAGCGTTGGATTTATTGAACTTAGGTCCATTAAAGTTCTATCATTTGATATAAAAAAGAAGGCGTTATTTTTCTAATATCATACCACGGGTTTTGGAATTGAATATTAGATCATAAGCCCGATCAATTTTGAGTCTGTTTTGTCTTTAGAACCACTTAATTTATCTCATCTCTTTACATAAATTTTTGGGGGATCTCTGTCTAGATTTAACACACGCCCAACAACACTAATGTAGTTTACTGAGATGAACTCAGCAACTTGTGTTAGAGAGAGAGAGAGAGAAATCCTCGTAAGTAATCTATCTAATACTATTTTGACCAAAAAAGAAAATATATCTAATACTATATACGTATTTTTGGTCCACATCAGAGGAATCATTGAGAAATTGACACGTGGCTTTCTCCTTGAGTGACACATCCCCTGTTTCAGTGACGTTAATTAGAACAATTGAAAAAAAGGAAAGAATTTCTCCTCAGGCACCAATTAAGAAAAAGAAAGAGAGATAGTTTCTTTAAGGAAACACAAGCATGCTTCTTCTTGAGTTTTTATTAGCCTAAATGTTTACAAAGAGTTGTATCTTTTAAAAGATTAGGAAACAATTTAGAGAGCAAGAGTTTGTAGGGAGCATTGTTAATAAATTAAACATCGATGATTGTGATTCAATTTGTTTCAATTTTTTCCCTAAATTGCAATTAAATCAAATTTCAAATTACTTATAAACCTAAATATAATCTCCTAGTTATTACTTTAGAACTTTAAAAGAAAAATAAAAATTTTCTCCCCATGCTATATATGGATCTTGATACGAGTATTAATTTATAAACAATGGAAATAATAGTAGGACATGTTACAAAAACACCTAGGATGATTGCCAAGTTCCTTTTTTGTTATTTTTAACCACCTAACCTTCTTTGTTAAGTTTTATAATTTAATTTGAAGCTTAAATACACAAATTCGCTTCCTTCGGAATGGATAACACCAAAAAATCAAAATCGGGATTTGTGTCAAATCGAACCAAAATCCAAAATAACAAAATGTATTTAACCCCTTCTTGAGGAAAATTCAAAAAAAAATTCCCCTTTCCTTAATTTTCCAATTCCTTCCTACGAAATCCAAAAATTATTTCCGGCCAGAAATTCCTAAATTCACATGCTGTAACGGACACTTTTTTTCCGTCGTCTGTTCTGTTCGACCGGATTCCTTGCGTGTCGGAGGAAAGACGGAGAATTTTCCATGGCCACTGCAGCAACTGTCCTTCTGACAAGCGCGCGTCTCCTTCGTCTTCCTCTCCGCAAATCATCACCGCCCGCCGCGACATCGCTGTCGTCTCTCTCCTCTCTCGCCCCTTCTGCACCGTTCAAGATGGGCTTGTTCCAGAGCAGAAGCTCTGCGGCCGCGCCCCCGGGGAGGCTCGCCGTCAGAGCCGCGAGAACGGAGTCCGACAGAGTCTCCATCGGCTTCAGGGCTCCACAATTCCAGGTTCTCCCCTCGTCGCGCTGCTGCTGCTATCGTTGCCTTCTCGCTTTTCCTAATGTCGGTACATTCAATTGGGTTCGCTTGTTGTTGATTTTTTTTTTTTTTGGTGGGGTGGTGGTGAGAACAGCTTCCCGAGCCACTCACTGGGAAAATGTGGAGTCTTGAAGATTTCGAGTCTTACCCTGCTCTGCTGGTACTCTCGCAATTGCCTCACGAGCTCAAAGTTTCGGTTTTTGTTCTTCGGTCCTCGTGTTGTGTGGATTTTTTTGTCATTTTTGTGGTGCGGGATTGCGTAGTTTTGTTTTGTTTTGTTTTGTTTTGTTTTTTTTTTGGCTCCTCTTGCATGGGCTTTTGTTGGGTTTATTCTTGATGGCATCTTCATCTGAAGGGTACACTTTGTGTGCAGATTGCTTCAGTCTTTTAGTTGGGCGACCGAAAAAGCAGAAAAAAAAAAGTCATTCAAAGCCGCTTTTTTTATTGTAAAAATTTGTCATTGAAAGACCCTTTACAGCTAGCGTAACCTCCCAATTTGATTTGTTTCTTTCTTTTGCAAATTCATAGAGTGAATGGGGTTGCTTACGATTATTCTAAGCCTCAACAGATGTGGCTGCATTATGGAGATTTACTGGTTCTAAGTTGTCTCATTTTGGTAGGAACTTTGTAAGGTGATAATTAAGAAGGTTCAACAAATATATTATCTTGGTAATCTTCTGTAGGTTTTGCCTTGGTGTACTCTGTTTCCAAAATGAAAGAGCTATATGGGAGGGGAAAAGTAGCTAAAAATGGATTGGTACATATGCAAAATTTTGATTCGTAAAGCATAGCATCAAAGTTATTGTCGATTGTTGTTATATGAATAAGATGAGGCTGCTTTCACCCGATCATAAACATTGAATTCATAGTTGCGAGGCCTTTCATATTGATATACATACAACAACACTCTAGGTTGTCTCAATGCATTTCTGGCTCTGAAGCACATGGCACTGTAGAAAAGGCCCTTCCACACTTCTGAAAAGTGAAACTATACGTTGGACCCTCCCACCATGATGCTTCTATTTCAAAATATGGTGTCAGCAAAGCTCCTGCCTTGATAATGAACAAGATGCAATGATATGTCTTGCTAACTCAGTTACTGGCTTGGACAGTTCTTTTTAGCTGCCTCTCTATCAAGGATGGGTCCTTCCCTCTTTTAAACAAATCATGCTGACATTGCACTTATTTGCTTTGTACCTCTGTCATTCAGGTTATGTTTATATGCAACCACTGCCCGTTTGTTAAACACTTGAAGAATGATATTGTAAAGCTTACAAATTTCTACATGAAGGTAGACACTATCAATTGACAAGAATGCTTCTTTTCCAGTTCTGTGAGGATATGAATACTGAGTTGACCATATGTGCGCTGCTTTCGCATGCTGCAGAAAGGACTGGCAGTTGTTGCAATATCTTCGAACTCTGTAGCTACTCACCCACAGGTTTGTTACATATTGTTTATATCCATTTTAGAGCTGCATGAGCGTTCTTTGTGATTTGACTACAATGCATTTCCTTTTCGTAGGATGGGCCGGAATTCATGGCAGAAGAAGCTAAAGCATTCAATTATCCATTTCCTTATCTCTATGATGAGGTATGCAACCTTGCTAAAAGGAACTAGACTTCTTCTTCTTCTTCTTTTTCCTAAAGCTGTTTTCTGAAATCTGTCCATGCCTATTGCTTCATCTGTCTTAGTAAATTATACGTAGTCATCCATGCATAGAAGCCTAAATGTCCTCGTGCTATTAAATATGCGGATCTTTGATTCATTTGATGAGACTTCGATATACACATTCACATTCAAATTTAATTATTGGTACTAATGTCTCTCCTATCCTAGTCTATCCTGTTACTCTAGATACCAGCATCTTTTTGGAACTTAGTGGGCTCTGGCCTTCTGTTACATTTTGCAGTGGAGACTTTATAGATAGGCATTCTGTCAGAATTGCTACCTGGGTGGGCTCGGTGATCGTTTCACATGAGGCGAACTTGTCTCTGTCTATTTAGGCATTTTTTCTATGGTACCTGCATATCCATGGGTTGTGCATGTTGGTTTCTCATGTGTATCCTTGCTGAGGAGGGATCTAATTTGAAGGATTTTCTTAACTGGCTCAAAATATAGTCAATGCTTATTCAGTTCTTCTGTTCGTTATGATACTCTCGTCCCTTGTGCTTTGAGATACTTGGACTTCCGTTTTTGTGCTGTTACACAACTTTATGGTCTCTTGACCTCGAATATTCTATAGTCTTTTGGCAATAAATCATCAGATTTTGCATATAACTGAATTTTTTGCAAGCACTTAAATTTGAATGATCAAATTGCAGAGCCAGGATGTAGCACGTGATATTGGAGCTGTTTGCACACCAGAGTTCTATTTATTCAAAAAGGTGAACCTGACCTATGTGTCTCTCTAGTTGGTATTCAACCATTATTTTGATGAAGATTAAGCAAAAGTCTGTTATTTGCTTAGTTTTTGCTCATGTAACAGGATGGTCGGAGGCCATTTGAGCTAGTATACCATGGCCAGTTTGACGACTCTCGACCAAGTAATAATGTGCCTGTTACTGGAAGGTCTGTTGCATTTTCTCGATAAGCTCAGCTTCTCACTACTCCTTTCCATTCCGTCGGTTTAAAATGCATTATCTTTCTCTGCCCTAGGGATTTAAGCCTGGCCATAGACTGCATTCTCAGTGGACAACCTGTATCGTTGACACAAAAACCTAGGTAAAACTGCAAGATCATCTACCCTGATCAGCAAGACACGCACACACGCATGCACACACAGATACACACACACAGACACTCTGTAAAGCCACTCATTGTTTTATCTGACTTGCTTTTTGCTATTTGTTCTGTCAAAAGTGTTGGATGCAGCATAAAGTGGCATCCGGAGGTGAAAGTGTAACCCACACTCGTTCACTTCCACTCAAGTTACCGCAGTGCACTGTGAAGTTACCATTCCCGTAAGTAAATTAAAAGCATATGATAGACATGAACTTATAAAGTAGCTGTTTATCTGTCACCATTCCTTCGTGTCTTGATTA
Source organism: Eucalyptus grandis (assembly GCF_016545825.1). Classification (NCBI taxonomy): domain Eukaryota; kingdom Viridiplantae; phylum Streptophyta; class Magnoliopsida; order Myrtales; family Myrtaceae; genus Eucalyptus; species Eucalyptus grandis. The sequence continues at coordinate 38,279,023 of NC_052617.1, read as the reverse complement.
TATATCCTGACTTATTTCAGGTTCCATAAGGTTCTCCGAGAAATTAAAAATCAAACATCAAGTTAGAGGACATACAGTGTTCGTATTTATATTTGGGCTCACGTGTATCCTATAACTTTTCTTTCATTGTCTCTGTACAGATAGCAGAAGCTGTTAAGAGTGAATGCTGCTATGTACGGTACTTAGTTCTCAGCAATAAATTACTTGAACGTCACTGGTCACAATAACACCTAACTGCTATCCCTTGCCAAATATTCATGTCATTCTTCCGGTGACAGGAAGGGTTACCCTTTTCAACATTTTTTTCCTAAGAAAATATAATGATACTGCAAGGGACTTTTAGGGCATCAAGAGAGAAAAGTTTAGCTTTTGAAGTAAGTCACAGTCACTTCCCTTGAAGTTATCTGTAAAGAGATCATCTTCCCATGACAAATGCCATTGCACTTGGGAAAAGAGACCTACATAGATTTAATTTTGCTGTCCAAGATAGCTTTATGCTGGCTTATGTCTTTCATGAAGCCACTAGACAGTTTGTGTGCCTGCGCTCTCAGGAAAAAGTCTTCCCTGTGAGACTTCTTAGAGAAATAAACATGCTCAGAAAGAGGCGAGGTCCGTTTGAAAGGCCATACAGCGTGAAAACATATAGAACTGGAATTGGTTCAGAGCGTTCTCAGGTATTGCTCGAGTATTCTAGTGTAATTACTGGGGCAAAATATCGGGAAGTGAGCAGCATCATTGGAAGGGATGTACTGGGCGAACTTAGACACCTATGATGGCGGGAAAAAATTCGCTGTTGGAAGCTGTGAAGCATGATGTGACTTTGTAGGGAGCTGGTTTCATGTCATTTATATGGTTTGATATTAAAAATGGTGGTGGACGTGCTTTGTGACCAGGAGAAATGTTTGATTGTGAGTAGTTCACGTCGCAAGTTGGCAAAGATGGTCAAATCTCACGATTTCTTTTGCAGAACGATCAGGAATTTTTTCAAGGATTTGAGGAGTGGGAGAAAGATACGTTCCTGTTATAGTGGATGATTGGAAGCGGCCGTAAATGAGATATGTGACTAGAGACGATGCATCATCCAACTTCCAAAAGCATGGAGGACAAAATTTCCTCGACTACATCGAAATAGACAGTGATAAGCTTGCGAGGATGGGGTACCTTTTAGGTCTCCATTTTGTCATGCTTTTGGTCCTCTTCGTGCAACTAGCGTCTTGTCGTTTCATAATTGCTGGACTGATTGAATTTTTTATTTGGTAATGTTCGGCAATTTGCAAAATGAGCGCTATATCAATTCCAAATATGACATTCAGTTGTGTTATCACCCTTTTTCAATCACGAGTTGTGACATCGGCTAATACTTTGAGAGCTAAGGTGTAGAAGAAAGAGTTTTCAGCTTGATGGGACGGTTAGTTTCGTAGCAGGGCTCCCAAAAAATGGCATGTAATTAACTAACTAATAATCCGAATAGAAAGGATATTCTACTTCTAACGGTAGATAAGCTTTGACAAGCAGATTTTCCGGTGAGTAACTAGCGTTTAGTAGGTGAAAATGGGAGCATTTGGAATCCCAGTTCATCTTCTTTTCCACCGAGTTATAACCTAGTGCTGTTAGACAGAAAATTTAGAATTTGGAGTTCTTTAACGGTAGTGTGCACAGATTCAAAGTCTATCTTCTAGCATTACGCTTCTTTCTTCACATTTTCTTCATCCCTGGCATCTATATTATTTCCTTGATCTAATTTTATATGTGCGAGAAGATTCTTGAACAAAATCAGTCCATGATACCTTGTATCGATGAAGCTGATGTTTTACAAGAACGATACCAGAGCTCATTTCATATGATCGTTCCAGCATGGCTTTAACTGGATGTGCTTGATGATCATATACTTCGGTGAAAGCATACATATCCTGTCTCAGAAACCGCTTACTTTGATCACTTGATATATAGCATGGATGGTCAATTCAGTTACTCAACATCAAAATTTAAAAAGTACAAGAAGCTACACTTGAATACGTGCAATGTGCTCACCTTACTAGGAAGCCAAATGAATTTTGGTCTCTGTTATACACATCAATCAATACAATGAATAGGTTATTTTTTAAGGGAACAAGAACCACAGATCTGGAGCTTGAGGTCCTTCTATACCTAGGAAGTTGATCCGATGAGAGGTTCAGATGATCTAGAGAAACTGGAACAATGAACAGCTGCTTTCGGGTTGCTCCCCAAAGCTTTGCTCGGCTTCTCATGATCCTCATTTTCATGCCTGATCTCATTGAGCATGGCCGCTATGTCTTTCATGGCAGGCCGATCTTCGGGGTGTTGGTTCACGCACAGGAGCGACACCCCAAGAACCTGTACCATCTCCTGAATTTGTGTACCTGAGCTCAATACTAATTGTGGGTCAAGGATGGACATGAACTCACTTTTCCTTTCTCGGAGTTCTCTGTTCACCCATGCAACAATGTGCATATTCTCAGGAATCCTTTTGTCCATTGGCTGCTTCGCGGTCAAAATTTCTAGGAGAACTATGCCAAAGCTGTACACATCACTCTTCGCTGTGATCTTCAAGCTGTATCCATATTCTGCAATATGTCATCAGTTACTATATGCTTCATCCGTGAACTTTTAACGAAAATGATCATGGGTAAAAAAGTGGAAGAATAACCAAGAGTTCTGACTTAAGTCCAAATTAGGTGAAATGTCTAGTTCAGTGGAAGTGTGTGCTAAAAGCTATGAAGGAACCAGTGTATTCTCTTGATTACTGTTAGCTAGTATTCCTAAAATATGCGAAATTTGGAGGCTTTCAATACTGAAGGTGCTAGCTGCAATAATAACCTTGTCAACTAATGGAAAACAATCAGGACTGAAGTCAGATACACTAGTGAATAACGTGTGTGACATAGTCCAACTTACCAGGAGCCATGTACCCATAAGAGCCAGCAATGGTGTTGGCAGTCATCGAACAATCCGTTGAACTGACTAGCTTTGCTAGGCCGAAGTCCGAGATATATGCTTCGAACTGTGGCCCCACCAGAATGTTGTTTGACTTGATGTCTCGATGAACTATGGGAGGGATGCAATCATGGTGAAGATAGGCCAAACCGTGCGCTGCTCCTAATATGATCTTGTATCTCGCGTCCCAATCCAAGAACTGCCTCTTCTCGTGAAGCAGCTCACCTAAGTTTCCGTTGCTGATGTAATCGAACAAAAGCAACCTAGTCTTCCCATTATCACAGCAACCCAAGAGCCTCAGTATGTTCTTGTGCCTTATTGATCCTAGGGCCCGAACTTCTGCAGAAAACGAGTCTCTTTCGGGAATCTCCTCGTTTTTCAATGGCCAGAGCTTCTTCACAGCGATAACCTGGTCCGCTGGAGTTTCTACTCGGTAAACCATTCCCGAACAACCCTTCCCTATGATGTTCGAGTCGGACAGTTGTGTAAGGATATCATTCAAGGAGAAGTTAAGCTTCCGAAAGGGGGTAAAAGTCCATTGCAGGTCATTCTCGTCATCATTTCCCCCGAACGCACTGCCATAAATTTTGATGAATAGAATTGTCCCGACTGTGATGATTGCTATCGTCATTATAATGCTTAGAAGAAGGCAGATGACAAAGTTTCTTGTGGATTTCGCGGCATGGATGCTCCGGCGACGGTGGCAGTTATCTTTGTAAACGCAGAGCTCTGGGTTGCCGGCATAAGCAGTTGGAGGCAGATCTTGAAATAACTTGGTATCGGGAAGAAGGCCAGAAAAATTGTTGTACGAGACGTCCAGAGACACCAGATTGTTGAGATTGCCGAGCACTCCAAGACTTCCTGTCAATGCATTGTGCGAGATATCCAAATTGGCAAGCTTTGATAGATTTGCAAAGCTTTCTGGGATTGGTCCTGATAGAGAATTCCAACTCAAGTTCAGCAAAATATCCAGTCCTTGCAAATGACCAATCTCGAATGGAATTGAACCCATTATCCTATTGCAGCTTAAATCAAGTAGCTGGAGATCCATGCATTGTTCCAACGACCGCGGAATAACACCTGTGATCTTGTTACCACTCAATATTAGCTTATTCAGAGATTTGAGCTTGCCCAAGTTCTCAGGGATTGTCCCTTGTATGTTATTCGCAGAAATATCTAGCACATTGAGGCCTGTGAGGGCCTCCAAAGATGTTGGGATCATGCCTTCGAGCTTGTTTCCACGCAAATCAACCATTTCCAGATGAGTGCAGTTGCCAATTTCCAGGGGGATCCATCCGCTGAAATGATTCTCCGAGAGTTCAAGAAAGGTCAGATTGTAGAGAAGCCCAACCTCCGGCGGGATTTTACCACTGAGCCGGTTGGATCCAAGACGCAAGCGAGCCAAGCTGGCACAGTCTCCTATGTTAGGCGGGATCTCACCATCCAAATCATTCGAGATTAACAACAATTGGAATAGGTTTTTGAGACTGAACAAAGAATCCGGGATTGACCCAGTGAGGTGATTATGCGAAAGGTCCAGTGCTTGAAGCTTCTCGCAGTTGGCGAGCTCGCCCGGTATCCTGCCATGGAGATTATTCTGCCAAGCGAAAAAGAGAGTGAGCTTCTTCAGTTGCCCAAAGGTGGCCGGAATCTCGCCAGAAAACCTGTTGTTATCCAATTCTAGCTGCTTCAGATTCAACAAGTTGCCAATGAATGGCAATATTTCCCCTGAGATGTTGTTTTGGGATAGTAGAAGTTCCTCGAGTGTGATCAAGTTTGCCAACGACGAAGGAATCTCACCGCTTAAAGAATTTACTGAGAAATCAATGACGAGTAACTGAGAACAGTTCCCGAGAGTGTTGGGAATCCTGCCACCTAAGTTGTTCTGCCACAGCAACACTCTTTTGAGCTTCTTGAGCTGGCCCAATTCATCAGGAATTGTGCCGGAAATCTGGTTTTGATAGAGAAACAGATTCTCCAAGGCCGAGCAGTTGCCTATGCTGGGCGGAATCTTGCCAGTGAGATTTGCTGTGTAGACCGAAAGTGTCTTCAGGTTCTTCAGCTCGCCTAAACTAGCTGGAATCTGCCCCGAAATTCCTGTATCCGCAAGGCCCAAGAATGCTAGCTTTTTGCAGCTTGATATCTGCATTGGGATCTCTCCACTAATGCCTGCATTCCCACCTGCCCGAAAAATTTCTAGATACCGCAATTCGCCTATTTCTTCTGGAATTCTTCCAGACAGCTGATTATCGACAAATTCAATTTGCCTAAGCCTTGAACAGTTGCATATTTCTCTAGGAATCTCGCCGCTCAAGGAATTCGAATTCAACGATAACAGCTGAAGTTCAGACAATTTACCGACCTCGGTAGGGATTTTTCCTCTGAGGTGATTGAAACTGAGGTCCAAGCTGACTAGTCCAGTCAAGTTGCCTATGGAAAGAGGGATTTCCCCAGTGAGGTTTGCGCCGGAGATGATGAGGGATGTGAGGCGGTTTAAGTTGAGAACTTGTGTGGGGAAGGGGGTTGGAATGTAGATGGATGTGATAGCTATTTCTGAGACGAACCCGTCGTCGGAGCATTTGATGTAGTCCCATCTGCATGGATTCTGATGGTTGAAGTTCCATGAAGAGAAAAAAGCAGCGGAGGGCGATGAATTGAAGGTTGAGAGCCACGAGAGCAGAGAGATACCTTCCTGATTCAAGGCGGAGATGGATGGGAAGAGGGAGAGATTGATGAGCAAGAGCAAGATGGTGATTTCACTGGTTGACATGGATGAAAGTTTTGCTACTTCTGCTGCTACTGTTCTATCTCATCTATTTTTAGCAAAAACCAGTTGCTTGTGAAGTTATAATCACCAAACATGAGTTTCTTTTTCCAATGACAAAGCTTTCTCGAAATGCCCCTCCTTTCCATTGATATTTACTGAAAAGGAAGTTTTATCTGAAATCGTGGTAATTAGTGATTAGCCATCAACCTTACGCGGCTCGATGGAATTGATTGACAGCTTGTGTTGACAAGTGCAGATCATTTCGTGTTTTGAATGCAGCAATCGACAAAAGAGTATGGTAAGCAAAGTCGGCTTCAAAAGGTTTGAAATTAATTATCTGGTGTAGACATGCGCTAGTTAATGTGAAAATAACAGGTGAAACTATGGTGACCTTATTCTAGTCAAGGGAAATGGCAGCAGATGCAAGCCAAGGCTTATATTCTTCAAGTACAACATTTGCTAAGTGAATCGTGGCATCGCAGTTTAAGATACTGACCTAAGACAAAGCTTCTTACTTTTACTTTTTGCACTTCCCTACTTGCAAAAACTATAGTATGAAGGAGCTTATCAAATTGCTATAATAATCTCTGGTTCATCTTCATAATTTACGAGTAAACCCATTGCATGGTTTGTTTTTCTTTGGCAAATGTATCAATCTTGGCAGAAACTTCATCTATCAGAACAATATTCCTTCATGAAAGGAGTCTTGCATCTTTTTGGAGGCTATATTAAAAAGATGCATGAGGATTAAATGAATGAAAAGGACAAAGCAGCTAAAAAAGAAGAGACAGAAACCACAAGCATGTGGGTTGATGTAAATGGTGGTGAGATCTCCAAATCAGTTTGTGCAGATAAAGTAGCTCCAATCATGAAACTGAGCTTGCTTACTTCAAATAATAATAATAATAATAATAATAATAATAATAATAATAAATAAATAATTATGTTCCATCCAACCCCTCTCATTTAGAGGTGGATCTCCATGCATGAACCTTCATGAAATCTTTTACTTCAAATGTCTAAGTGACCACTTTTCCCCCTTTATTGAAATTTATTATTTGATCATTTTATTTCAACTCTCCCAGTTAATTTACGGAATTAAGTCCTTGTAATATTCGATGCTTCAGAGAAAAGGAAAGGAAAGAAAATAAAGAAAATGGGACATAATTGTTAGGCCTTCAATTTATAGATAATGAAAGTGTGATGGAGGCATATCACCAGCTGTAGGACCGGTTAAGCACTGAGTATCTAAGTGGATTGCCCTTCGCGGAAAAGGGTTGGATGCAAGGCGAGATCATTTGATAAGACACGAAAAAGTTGGAAATCTAGAGAAGAGAGAGAGAGAGAGCGCAAAGTGAATAATTGGGTGGTACTTGGTCCATCAAGAAAGCAAATAGGCAAGTACATTTTGTCCACTCCCTCTCTCTCCTTTAGCTCTCACAAGATTTTTCCATTTGGGCTGGGAATTCAAGACCTCTCGTTCCCATCCCCTTTTTTTTATGGGGATCATGTAGCATTTTGCCGGTTACCTCGCTTTTCTCAACTCTTTCTCTGCATTTAGATCTTATACACCGGTTACATATTATGATTGACAATTATACGTCATACCAGATAATTTAATAGTATAATGTGCGATGCTTATTGAATGCATCCTAATATAGCATTCCTAATATTCATATGCTCAATAGGAGTTCAAATTTGAAATCAAATTCAAATCCTTTTATCATGATCATGATATAATGTCTGTCAATTCAGTAAATCTTGCGGTAGTTGTCGCACCAAAATCCGACGATCTTATTCTTATCCTGAGGGTTTATGTTATTGAAGAATGACTTTATGCAAACGTATAAAGTTATAAAAGATTGATTTGAGATATCGAATGCGACGTGATAGAAGCTGTAGAGTTAATCTAGGCAGTAGATGCGAGAGAGCCTTTTTGAAAAAAAGGTGATAACACCAATGGCAAGGGGGGAGGGACAGAACACACTGCCAAAATAAATTTGGGGCCATCTCAGACGATGGGTCGCTGTCGTTTCCAACAACGACAGCGCATGTTTGTCATATGGTCTTTGTCGTGGATCTTCAATTCATCATCCAGTGAATCCCCCCCAAAAATTCCCTCATTGCCAATCAATCTTCTTTTAAGCTTTTCTGCCATTATCTCCTTGCCCTTGTTCGGCCACTCGACCTAGTCCCGTCCGTGCTCGAGAGGATGGACATAGTTGCATCAACTTTGTTCCGCAAAACTCGGGTGTATGATCATGAAAACTAGGTCGTAAAGTGTCGACAATCATCCTATATTTGCTAGCTTGGGCAATGCCAAACGGGCTTATTAGGCCCTTGATTAGGTCTAATGATAAACCCTAAGACCTAGACCTTGGCACCAAACTCCCATTAGGGATCTCATGTTTCGACATGTGAACGGTCAGCATTAATATGATGAAAAAAGATGAGGCTTGAGAACGAATAAATGGAAGCGAGCTGGGCGAGATGCCTCCATTGGAGAGGACGTTGGAGAGAGGGATGGCATGTGACGAATCCAAACTTGGGAGAAAGATCCCGAAAGGAGGAAAGAAATGATGGTCCATACGTGTAGGTCATTGGAAAAATCTGTCGTAATAGCGATTTGAAGGGTGGGGGCAATTGATTTCCCAACCATTGGTAGTTGCCTCGACCATACGAGTTCACCTTTTCGCTAAGCTTTCATTTTGCATTGTTGTTCCGATGTTGACCGATCATCCCTCCATAATACAGAAAGGGGGAAAAAGAGAGGAGGGGACAATACTATATGATCACACTTCCCGTACAATATTCAGGTAGAAAAGCAAGGAGAATAAAACGATGCGTGCACGGTATATTAATGTACCCGTTTCACAGAAAATGGAGTTCCCTCAAGTAGCAATAAATGTTCCGTGAAGTTATTGCTTTAAAAGTGAATGTAAAGAGACGAACATGAATATTTAAAGTACACAGGAATAAATCTTGCCAGAAAAATAAATGGAAATAGTGAACTTCATTTATTAATATGTTTTGGCAGTGATCCTCTTCTGCAACAAGTATAGCGGATATATATAAACCCAGTAACCATAATTACAAACAAGCGGTTATCATTCCAAGAACAATAACTTATTGCACGTTCTTCGAGATCCTTGGTGTTCTTTTTCGTATATTGACAATCATTATCCGTAGAGGTTACCACTTCCAATGCCACCTGAATAACCATCGTTTGGCGACAAAGCCTCCATTTGACCTTTGTGGCTCGCGTATCCTCCTTTATCGTGTCGAGCACCTTACAAAACTTCATACGGTAGTCGATCACTTAAAGGGTTCTGTCGGCAAGTCATGGTACTTGTCGATTGCTCTTTATTAGATGTTGATATTGCTCCTGCATAGTTGTCGATTTGCTTATGTCCTTTGAGTATCATCTCTTACCAAATTCTTAATTAACTGATCAAATCTCACTATTTTTTTAATTACAAAGGAGTTGATTTTTTTTTTTCGAGTATAACAGTTCATATAAATATCTCCTAAGGACACAATTAAAAGTGAAAATATGGATTTGTCCTATAAGAAGAATTCAAAGCATCCCAAAAGGTATTGTTGAAGTTGGAGAAAGGTACCTTTCACTGATCATATATGCTAGCATCCCTAATTGAAGGAGATGTTTCCAATTGAATTATAGACGTGGATAAATTTGCTTTTTGTAAGTTAACAGGGTAAGGTCCATATTTGTAACCTACCAATTAGAGATCTGAACATGACCCTTCTTTTACCATACGAATATTGAAAGATCCTCTATCCGGTTGATGAATGCTAGGGTAGGTTTAGACTAGGAACATGTTTATGGACATAAGAAGCCCATGTGATGACCGTTGGGCCTACATGACAGAAGCCCAACATCATCGTCCTACCAAGAGCGAACGAGCTCACTTGCCAATCAACAATTGCATTTTCTTCTAGTAGCTTTTTGTAAATTAATCTTTATGTGGGAAAACATATTTTCTCTTACGACATATGATAAAGAATGCACACTTGAAAAAACAAAAAGATTATTATTACTACTTCTTTCACTAGATTCACGCAATAACACACATATATGCATATATTATATATCTATATGTTAAGAAAAATAGCTATAGAGATTCTCAGCTTTTGAGATTTTTTTTTTTTTTAATTTTGAAAATACAATGAGTTGCAATTAGTTTATATTGATTTGAAATTCAAAGTGAAGTTATAAACCAGGGAAAACACCACAAAAGCATTGCCATCTTCAAAGCTACTAGAACTCCAAAAGATGTTAGTATTTCCACCCACGGAGTTGCATGTCTACTCTCTTCTTTGAGAAGCCCTTGGCGTACCCCGTATTGAGCATGTTTTACCAAATTTGATCCTTGCTTTTTCCTCCATTATCACTTTTCCTCGTGTTTTTTTTTTAAAGTACTAATTTGCATCCCTAGATAGAAACTTATGCATCAAAAGACTTAGCCCTCTTCCTAGAAAACATCAACCGTGTCTTAACGCTTCACCAACCACAAACCCCAACTAACACTAACATCCACAGAGCTTCACTTCCTCCACCCCCACTGCCGTCACCGGACACAGTTCCACTTTCTCCGGCCATGTCTCCCATCGTTCATATCCATGGCCGCCACTCCCGCCACCGCCCTCAACGCTTGAAGCCCCCTTCAGATTATTTGGCTGGTTTGACAGCGGTTGTGGTGCCGGATGGTGATGATCACGACTATGCTAGGATGGTTAGGTTTAGTAGGGAGGCTTGTGCTTCTGGGTTGGGGAGAATTTGGAATTGACTCAAAGGCATTTTAGGAAGAAAAGTACAGATTTCCTAAATAATTATACACTAAAATCTGACATAAGCTGCAGATTGGTATTATTTAAGATGAAAATGCATTATGGAAATAGGTAACTCAAAAATAGGGGAGCCAAAGTGATAATTGATCAAAAGGCAACAATTACATTTCTTTTCACTGACGATGTTCACAAAATTGCATTTATCAATGTGAATGATTACAATATTAGCTTAAGCCAATGCCGAAAAAGCTCCTTAAATTTTAGGATTTGTTTGGTGCATGATAACTTTTTTTTTTGTTCATGATAACTTAGTAATGATGTTATGTGAATATATCGTGATGATATCTTGATATATTTGAAAAACACGTTGAAGTTGCACCACCTAGAAGCCGGGCGAGCAACTTCTTTTAAAGCTGTTGCATTGAGGTGCTTTGCCAATCTTTAAAGAAGCCGTCACGCCTCTTTTCACAGTAAGGATTCGTTGCACAAATTGCATTAGAAAGCCTCTAGGCCAACCGAAATGGTCCACAACCCCCAAGCATATGAAGAGGAATCAGTCCCCTTGGGAATCTCCAGCCTATTCTCATCCAAATAATTCAGAAAGCAGGACGCTATTTTTGCCAAGGACCACCGAAATATATGAAGCCACGCAAGAGGACATATGCACGACTCGACGAGGCCATGTGATGGCGTTGACATCACACCCAAAGGGGGCTCGTTCCAAATCCCCCCGAAACAAAAATCCACCCGAATCTCGATAGAGATGGGAAACATCCTCGATCAGTACCTACAACACAATCAATCCCCATCCGATCGATTTCGGATCGTCTACATCGACATCTCAACGCTCTCACGTCAAGCGCACATGCAATGGCGTGTTTGGGAATGACCCAGGTTCAGTTCACTGATCAGCAGTGGAAGGAGCTCTATGGATATGTCATCAGAGAGAGAGAGAGAAGATTTGTATGGTTCCTATAATCTATTGGTTGATTTCCAAGTGTGAATTTATGTTTGGACTTGTTCCTTTTAGAGCAAGGTGATTGTGTATATTTCAAAAGGAAGCGAGCTTCATATCGCGTCGCATAGTAGATCACACAATGAAAAGTCCTTGTTGTGCCGTCAATTATTTGTGAATTTATGGCCCATCTTCCACAAAATAAGTTTACGTAGTAGTCCTCCAAAATTAGAGGTTTTTGCTTTTTCTTGGGTGTTAAGGACTCGAGGGAAAGAACACCCAACTTTCTATAAAGTCCATGTCAAATTAGTAAAGTTAAATGGAGCAATCTAACTTGCTTATTTTGGCCGATAACTCATATTTTACGACTATAAGTTTTTGAGTTTAATTGGGTCAAGTCAGGTATCTCTCTCAAACCTTTTTTATTTGGAGGCATTGAACTTCCATTATTGCAATTTCCAACCCAAAGAAAGAAAGAGTATCCATCTACTCAGCCCGATTCTCTTTGACTTTCCCTATTTAAATAAATCGATGGCGTATCTACTGACACATCTAATCAAGTCGATGAAGCATATTTTCCTAGTTGTCAATGCCATGTACGTCTTCTCTGCCTCGATCCAAGATAAGCTGATCATCCCTGAACCTCATGTGAAACGAGGATGAGCAGAGAAGCAAAGGCGGCGACATCACCGGAACTTGCGGTCTAAACCAGACATGCTTTTTAGGGTTCAATCTGCTTGTGGATGGTACTTCCCGCACATGCACGAGCCAGGGGGTTTGACAAACGTCCTCTCTTCTTTGCCTAGACGAATGGGATACGCTTTCTTTGGCTACCTCCAATGGACGTTATGCGTTTATTAGATCTCGGATTGAGTATAGATAAATTGTCACGACACACGATCCAAGAACAAATAATTTAATTCTCCGTTCTTTTTTCTCGTCTTTGAATGTATTAAACTAGTTAGAAGCCGTCCATATTTAATGCGGGTATCAGTCCAAAGAAAGGAACGGAAAAGGGAAATGACATCCAAATTGTAAGTTCACGGAGCTTTGTCAACTTACCGTCTTTAGTTTCCTTTCTTCTCTAGCCGCAAAAAGAAAATAAGAAGAAGAAGAAAGAAATCCTCAAATTGCAAACTCAACATGCCGTGACATTCGACTGGCTAAACTCGGAAAGACGAAGAAAACCAAATCTGAATGATCTGAAACTCGAGCAGATCTCACTAATTAAGCACTGCTTATGGGCGATATTCTAATACGATTGATCATCCTACATCCATCTCATCAACCCACCATTTGAAATTTCTGAACTTTTCTTGTTGGAAGTACGATAATCTTGAGCAGGAATTTCGTCGCTGATTATGCATGAAAGTGAAATCTATGTATTAATTCGCTCTATAATTAGTTTCAACCTTTCTACGAGCTTACTAGAAGATAATTAAAAAGAACAAGAGCAAAATAAGGATAGCATTATGGTCCACCCCCGGGCGATCCTTAATCGAAGGAAACTTCCTCCAACCAGTCTTGCGATTGGTGGTTACAAACATGGACATTATTCATATTTATCTTTACTTAAGAGTGAATATCCATAGATCATGACTTACATACCACTTGATCGGAGGCATGGTTAGAGAACGATAACAAGGATATATGATAACTTGATTATAGAACCATAGATAAATGGAGGAAAATATAACTATCTACATCATGTCTCCGAACGGGAACGACTATATGATAACTTGGTTTTACTAATTTTCAAAAAAAAGGAAAATGTTGGTTAACTGAAATTTCTCAGATTTGGGGTACGCCACTCGTGCATTTATCTTTGGTTGCCCTAGAAAGGAAAGCAAAACAATACGGACGATGAGCCTACCCAATTGATTGTTAAATCACATATGTTTAGGTGCAACGATCATTTAATCAACTATGCAATTCGATTAATCATGTAATTAGCCATGTTGTATCACGCACTACTTATCGTGCTTAGGAATCCCAAATAACGATCCCCTCACCTCGTTGCATCAATATTATTTGCTCCCCGACTACCCAACTTTTGCCATAGTAGGACAAGATAAATAGTTGATAATTTTTCCTGTCATATGCTAGCAACATTTCTCTATAGTATGACATATTGGCTATATAGATTTCTCTCCGACTTCTCTGACCACACCCCCCCCCCAAAAAAAAAATACAAAAGAAAAACAATTCATTCTCCGAGTTAGATCAATCATACTAAATAAAGGAAGATAATATCAGGATCATTCGAATCTATTCTTATTCAGTTTTCATATATCAATCAGCTAGAGTGTGCTATATGCGCCATGAATCCCGTCATTGGCTCATTGTATAAATCTTTACTTTCATGAAAAACACTAAGAAATTATGCCCTCCCCCCAAAAGAAAATATAGAAAATAGAAAACCGCGACATCAGTTTCAAGGCCTCGAGGACAGCTCAAACCCCGCAAGATCGAACGAGCTCCAAAATTATCATTCGTCGGAAGCAATCTAAAGTGATCATCGGCCGGCGGCGTTCCGATCTCCTGTAGCTGCACCATGGGCTGCCAGGCGAAATTCGCCAGACACGACGTCGTGTCGACCCATAACAAGTCGTCCGCCGATGATTCCTGGTGATCGAAACCATTAGTTTCCGTGAACAGCCCTTCAGCGTGTGGCACTTCCGGAGGCGGTTCGGCCTGCTCCTCAACGAGATCGAGAGACGCTGCCGTCTGCACGCTATCCGGCGTCACCGCACTAGAGGTCGAACCTGTCAATTCTTGAGAGCAGGATTTCGTCTGCTCGTTATTCAAGAACTTGGCAAAAACGGCCACCATATCGATATCCAGCGCACCGGCTGCAGTGGCCGGCGAGCCGCTCTGAGGAGACTCAACGCTCTGATCCTTGTCCACTGAGTCGGGCTGACCACCAGCCAAGGAAGCGCGCTCAGGCTGGCCAGAGGCCGGAGCCTGCGACCTGGAGGAGGGCCTCGTGCGGCGGTTCTTGCGGCACCCCCCGCCAACGGGAACGTTGCGGAGCGAGCCGCCCTTGGTCCAGTACCGGCGGCAGGACTTGCAGAAGTATCGGGGCTGAGAGAGGCTGTAGTTATTGTAGTAGCAGAACTTGGTGTGGCTGGAGGCGCAGCGGGGGCAGCTTGGCGCCGCGGCAGGGACGCCGCCGTGGCTTGAGGTCCCCCACCGCTGGAACAGCGCCGCTTGGTCGCTCGAGGGTGCGAACATCGTGTTCTTTTCACATCCAGTGACGAGAAGAGAACTGAGAGAACTCCTCGGTTCGCGCTTTAGGGTTAAGCCTGTGACCAAGAACGGGAGGTGGGTTTCTCCTTCGTTTCTTTAGGTCTTCGGGTCGGGGATGCGAAAGAGATGATCAAGGTTGAAGAAGAAGAGAAGAGATATATATGAACGAGAATGGAGGAGCGGTGGTGCATTGATTGAAGAGAGAGGGGCATGTGTGGGGGTCAGTGTGGATTTGCTGACACGGAACGTGTGGGCGGTTGATGAGCCGTCAGCACCAAGGAAGAGGATGGTGGTGTGAAATCATTGGATGGAGAAGGTGGTGATGATGATGATGATTCGTGGTCATGTGTTTTGTGTTTTCGGTATTTCATTTCACTGTACAATTTCTTAAGTTGGGTCCAAAGTTATACTCTCTCTTAGTCTAATCTAACATCGTATAAGAGGTCCTACGGTGGGAAGTTAGTACGACTTTTTGTATCTTCCCTTTTTGTTAATCGACTCTACTATCTACATCACAGATCGAATGGATTCGTACTGTTGTTATTCTCTTCTTAAAGCGATTTGTCATGTGGTGATTTGAGGGGTTGGGCAATTGCTCGTCCTAGGGGCGATCCGTCACATGACATTTATAGAATGGGCAACATCGGAGAGCAATTGAGGCGGACGAGTCGAAGCTTGTTGGTTGGCATAGTTGTCCTCGATGAGAAGCGACGGATTCATAGATGGACATAAGGGGTCCGCTTGAGCTGGGATGGGGGGTGTGGCTCTATTATGATAAATGGTAATTATTGCTTGTTTCCTGCTGAAGATATGGAAGTGACAAAAATGGGACAAGTCCTTGGCCAATGCTGTCCCGCGAAGATGCTAGTTCGATTGGTTAGTAATGAATACCTCATTTGCATCCCCGTACCAGAGTTTTGTTGCATGTATTAGACCTGTCAAAATGAGTTACAAATTCATTTCTTAACCCGTGTATTATAAGCTTAGTTTTTATTACTTATATGGATTAGTTATATTTAGTAAATATATCATAAATGAGTTTAGAAAGATAAAACGTAAAATTTGAATATATATATAAATGGATTGATAACTTATTTAAGTTTAAACTATATCCAACTCTCTTTTCACTCTCTCAAGTCTTCACTTAATCTCATCCTCACCTACTTTGTGTTATCATCTCAGTTTAGGTATAAGTTTCTTAAACCGGATTAAGTATAAAGAGTAACATCGATCGGATCAAATACAAATCAGGTTAAGTATAGTCATTAAATTTGTATCGTATGGAAATAAGTTGGATCGTTTGTCAACCTGATTCAAACTCAACTTGATCGAATCCTGTTTGACGGGTCTGGCATGTGTGGGGCTGAGCGTGTACAGTGTACTTTCACACTTGGGGAGTAGCGAAATTGTAATGCAAGCCAAAGGAAGATTACTCGTGAAACTTAAGGGGAGCTAACGTCTCGGGCGTCGTTGCGCCCGCACGTGCCTCCGCCGTTACGTGGCGCCTCTCCCTTGTTTTCCGATTCATTACTCATAGCTCCTATTAAGATACAAAGCTCTTCTTCTTTCTTTAAGTTTAACAAATTCAAGAACGAGACTTGCGCTCGCAGAGTCGCAGGAGTTTCCGGCCATCGAGGGGGGGGCTACCCCTCTACCACGCTCCCTCGAATCTAGTGCTCTATCCTTTGACTTTTCGAGGTCAGCACGCCATTCCGAGGGTGATCTTTTCGCTAATACGATGATGATCGCTACTGACTAGTCGTTTGCGGAGCTGGCGTGTGCCTGTCTTGTGCGTTTCAAGGTGCTGTTTGACAACCTACTGCACGACATAACAGATGCGCCAACGCGTTTTAGTCTCGGGTGCGGCTTGGACTTCAAGCTCTGGACAGGGTCCAGCACGGATCCTTCGTAAGGTCTTGTGTAATTGTCGATAAAATTGATCCAAAAGTTATGGGATTGGATGTTTGGTTGGAGGTATTAATTACTCCGTGACTGTATTAATAATTAACAATTGGGGCTTGTATCAAGAGTGAATTCTAAAGTACTCGTGTAGGGAGAGCATAATATAAATCCGATAACTTCACCAAGAGAAATTGTCAAGAGGAAGCACAAATCCGAACCTGTCAACCCAACTTCTTCCCCATCTCTTCTGCTGGAAACTGTGTTCGTGGCCATTAATCAATAATCAGCTTCGATCCCGTTTATTAGGAGCGTGCGATAAGAGTCCGATATCTTATTATCTTACTTCATAGGAAGATTATTAAAAGAGAACACAAGTATGAGTTCGTCAAAATTTCCGATTAAAC
Organism: Eucalyptus grandis; assembly: GCF_016545825.1. Classification (NCBI taxonomy): domain Eukaryota; kingdom Viridiplantae; phylum Streptophyta; class Magnoliopsida; order Myrtales; family Myrtaceae; genus Eucalyptus; species Eucalyptus grandis. The sequence goes on along the minus strand of NC_052617.1, from coordinate 38,261,982 downwards.
CCACATTCACTTAAACATTTAAACTAATGAGTTTTGAGCAAATTATTTTATATTAACTACTTCGCATCATATTAATTCTCCCGTATAAGATTTTTTTAATACAACTTATGTTTGTGTCCACCAACTTGGGGTTCTCAAGGAAATGCTAAAAGAAAGTAAGAAGAAATGATTTTTTTCCTTTATGTTCGGGATTATGGAGATCATAACATCTGTGGAGATTAGCCGAACTTTCAAAGGGCCCCTCTTCTTCTTTTGCTAAACAAAGGAAAAACAAGGAACGTTGGAAAGCTAAAAGACAAAGAAGTAATGATGCAAAAAAGATAAAAAGAAAGCAAATTGGTAGAGGAGGAGGAGGAGAAAAAAACTGTCATACTTTGAATGTTAGATCTTCACGATAAAACTAACCAAGAAAACTCATCAGAAAGAACAGTATATACTCAGTAAATTCTTAGAAACTGTATTGCAATGGCTGGACATGACCCTCCCTAGTAGCAGTGTTGAGAAGAGCAACTGAACTGGGAGACAGTTTTCTGATCAGAATGGTTACTTTGGATATAGTAGGTCGCCTCAATTCTGTGAAGATACATTAATCATGATAAGAAACAGATGAATAAAAAGAAAAACAAGAAAATTTATTTTTGGTATGAGAGTCCATCAAAATTCCTCCTTGATGGGTTTAAAGAACAAGACATTGAATTCGTGTAACGGGAGGGTTGGCGTCGTTGTCGCTGTTTCCTTTCGTTTTTCTCAGCATGTGCATATCGTTCACAGGATCACATCTTTCTTGCCATATTCTGCTCCTTAAATTTCATGTTAAACGTGGGAATTGAGTGCATGAGCTAGGAATTCAATCGCCCATATACGTGTTAGGGGAGAACTTGAGTACAATAATTCACCACAAGCTAAATGTAATCCAAGATCAATTTCTTTCTCGAAACTAAATCGACTGAAATTCTCTCAACCCCTAGCACTACAAGCTAAATGTAATCTAAGATCAATTTCTACCCCGAAACTAAATCAACTGAAATTCTCTTAACCCCTAACAACAACTAGCAATATATAACTTCACAATATGCAAATATAATGCGAAATGATAAGTACATAAAACAAATAACGACACCAAGGATTTAATATGGAAAACCCAATGCGGGAAAAACCACGGACCGCCCAAAACATCCACTAATCACCATGAATAGCAAGATACACAAAATATTCTCCTTTAGTCATATACTAGAGACACAACATCAATATTACAATCTTCTTCTTTTTTTGGTAAAGAATATTACAATCTTCTTTTTTTTTGGTAACCCAGGGAACCCCGCACAGCCGGCAGCCGGAGGTAAATCACTGGGGGCGACACGTGCTAGCCACCACACACATGCCACTGGGTAAGTCACCAAGAGACTCAAAGCTAGTCTTCCTGCAACTTGCGTTGTAGGAGCTTCGAACACTAGACCTCATCGATGGAAGTCTAGCACTTACCCACCTGAGTCACCGCGGCCGGTGGTATATTACAATCTTATTTTATCACCATATAAGTGAATAAACAAATTCATAACAAGAAAACCCTAATCGTAACTGGAGAATTTGGAGGCGGTTTTTGACGAACGAAAACCATCAACTTGTAGCTCTCGGTCTCACAAACAACATATTCAAATTTGAGCTGATTCTATCAACGTTTAGCCTTCAAATTTGAATCACAAAAATTCGGTCCTCTCTTCTCCTTCGTGCACTTTCTCCCGGTGGGTTTCTCTCTTTTTTATTTACTTTTTCTTCTCTCCCTTCAAGCCTGCACAAAGCAATAGCCCTTTTCTTTTCTCTTTCTCTCTCCTCACTTTGGGCACACGCACAAAAGCATGAAGGCATCGCTTTCTTTTCAAATTTTTCTTTTAATGTTAGCTTGGCCCCACATGAAGGTGGACCCAGCCAACAAATCTCCCCCTCCACCTCATGTGAGAAGGTCCGTCATGCATTCTACAAGCATCAAGCTTCATCACTGGCAACACCGGATTCTTGCTAAGATAGATGGCACTCATGCTATCGCAATATAAAACAAACTTCTCTTGCTTCAAACCCAATTCTTGTAAAAAAATTTGCATCCATAAAAGTTCTTTATCTCCTTTTGGCAATAGCAATATACTCCGTTTCAGTTGTAGACAAAGCAATACATTTTTATAATCTCGATTGCCATGAAAGAACTTATTGATTTGAACCCATAAGCGGGACCACCACCCCATAGCATGTTGCCGCCAAAAGCAGAACCCCGTATTTCTTCTAGAGAATCTCCTAATTTTTCCAGAGCAACTAGAAAGAGATTCTTTAACCAGAAAGAATTCAGTTCGAGATGTAGGGTACCTATCTAGAAGTTTTCGCAACTCCATCATGTATGATGGAATCATCCAAGATTTGACCTTTTCGAACTCTGTTTGTAACTCACTATAGGCTCGGGAAACAAAGAGAAGATGTGTACGAACGATATATGTAGCAACAAGAAGAAGGAAAAGGATTGAATAGAGGAACTCCCGAACATTTGGAGATCTCGATGGGTCGATATCAATGGTGACTCATTATTTCGATGAATCATTTCTTCAGACGTAAGAAGATTATGTAAACACTTACTTGAAATCTCACTTATCGATTCCATTGTGGAAGACAGAATTTTTTTCTGAAGAATTTTCCATGATATATCTGATCCATGCATAATATCATGAAAAATGGATACAAATTTTTTACTGCTACTTAGTATCGGCAATAGGTCTGAAAAAGTATCTAAAAATATCAAATTTAGATATTTGTACCCTGTCGAGGTAAGGAACCATGGCATATATGTTTGGAATAGATTTCATTTTGAGAGAGTTGAAAAAGCACTATCTCATAAAAGCATATATAATCCAATGTAGATTTTCGAGAATCAACATCACCAGCATAGTCTGCATCCGAGTAATCATTCGACTTAGGCTTCGCATTTCCATAACACAAGAAAATTGTAGAAGTACCTCTAAGATATCTCAAAATCCATTTAACAACAGTTCAATGCTCCTTACTTGGATTAGAGAGATATCTACTCATGACACCAACTGCATGAGCAATATTGGGTCTTGTACAAACCAGGGCGTACATCAAACTACCCACGGCCAATGTATAAGAAATTTTCATCATCTCTACCTTATCTTTCTCACTTGAAGGGCACTCATTACTACTCAACTTGAAATGGCCTGCAAATGGAGTACTCACTAGTTTACATGTGCTCATGCTGAATCTTTCGAGCACCTTTTTAATATACTTCTCTTGAGATAACTACAATTTCTTATTCTTCCTATCACGAGTAATTCTTATGCCTAAGATTTGCTTAGCCGGGTCTAGGTCTTTCATTGCAAAAACTTTACTTAACTCATTTTTCAAGCTTTTGATTTTCTTGGCATTATGCTCAACAATCAACATATAGTCCACATAAATAGGAGAATAAGAAAATCATTATCTGAGAATTTTTTCATAAAAACACAAGAATCGGAGTTTGTCTTACCGTATCTTTGTTTTTCCATGAATGATTCAAACTTCATATACCATTGCGTTGGTGCTTGCTTGAGACCATATAAGCTTTTCCTCAATTTACATACAAAGTGGTCATTGCCTTCAACTTCAAAACCCTTCGGTTGCTCCATATATATTTCTTCTTCTAGGTCTCTATGAAGAAAAGTCGTCTTTACATCAAGTTGTTCAATTTCTAAATTCAAATTGGCGACCAACCTAAGAACAACTCGAATAGAAGACATCTTTATAACCGGTGAAAAAATCTCTTCAAAGTCTATGCTATTATTTTGATGAAAACCCTTCACAACAAGTCTAGCCTTGTATCCTGGTTACAAATTATTTTCTTCTGTCTTCAACTTGTACACTCACTTATTTATGAGTGTTCTCTTAACCTTAGGCAACTTCACAAATTCAAATGTATGGTTCTCATGTAAGGATTTAAGCTCCTCTTGCATGGTTTCATGCCACTCATTCTTTCATTCACATGATATAGCATCTTTATAAGTTTTTGGCTCTCTTGTATCGGTGAGTACAATGAATAACACATACTCATGCGGCAAATATTTTTGAGAATACCTACGCTCTCTTTTAGATCTTCTAACTTGAGATAAGATAGATTGATTTTGCTAAGTTATTTCACCTATCTCAGCTGAAGAATCAAACATTATGTGAGGATTCACCATCTTCATGATTTCCATACACTTCTCCCCCATTATTTCTATCAATATTAGAAGGATTTAGGTTGAAACTATTTGAATATTGAGCCATATTCTTTGGTCTCTCTGCCTTGTCAATGTCTTCAATAGTTTGATACTCACAAAACACCACGCCTCGACTTCTAATGACTTTCTTTGCAACTAGATCCCGTAACCAGTAGCCAAACTCTTTGTGTCCATAACTTAAGAAGATACACTATTTAGACTTGTCATCAAACTTGGATCTTTCATCTCTTGGAACATGCACAAATGCCCGACAACCAAATACTTTTAGATGGCTGTAGGAAACATCTTTGCCACTTCAAACTCTTTGCAGAACATCCCCTTTAAGAGGAACCGATGGAGAAAGATTTATCAAGTCCACTGTTGTTCTCATCGCTTCACCCCAAAATGACTTGGGCAACTTTGCATGAGAAAGCATACACCAAATCCAATCATTAAGGGTGCATTTGTTTGTATCCAATCATTAAGGGTGCATTTGTTTGTGTTCTTTTTTTCTTGTCATGAACACAATTTCTGTTATTTTATTCCGGGAAAAAAAAACAGAAATGCGTTTGTTTACATTTTTGTTCTTGAAACTTGTTTCTGTTCCTGGGAACAAATTTGGAACAGAAACAAGAAACAAGAAAAACTTGTTTCTTTGTTCCCGAAACACTTCCGAGAAATAATTTTTCTCTCTCTTATTTTTTCCTTCTTCTTCTTTTTTCTTTGGCCGGTTGCCGGCCTTGGCCATTGAGGAGCATCGCTGGCCCTCGGCGAGGCCAAGCCTCGCCGTGGCCGGGCGAGGCCGCCGACCCGTCGGTCGACCTCGGCCATGCCAAGGCCGGCGACCGGCCAAAAGGAAGAAAAATAAAAAAGGAAAAATAAATTAAAAAAATTAAAAAAATAAAAGAAACAAAAAAAATATGCAAGTTTTCCAAACGTGTTTATGTTCTTTTTCTGTTCCAGGACAGAAATTTTGTACAATTACCAAACGCGTTCTTCTCGTTAAAAATTATTCCCCGGAACAAAAATAGTTTTTTCTATTTCTGTTCCTTGTAACACTTTTTGAACAGAAACGTTACCAAACGCACCATAATTGTCCGGTTCATTATCTCTGCTACTCCATTATGATGTGGTGTTTTTGGAACAATCTTCTCAAGCTTGATACCATAATCTCTATAATAGTGTTCAAATAGGCCTCTATATTCACCATATTGTCAGCCCGAACACATTTCAACTTTTTTCTGGTTTCTCTTTCTACATTTATATGAAATTGTTTGAAAGCCACAAGCACATGATCTTTAGATATCAAAGCAATAGCCCACACTTTTCTAGAACAGTCGTCGATAAATATCACAAAGTTTTAATGCACCTCCAAGAATTCTAGCATCCATGCAATAAACATCGGTGTGAACTAAATCAAATACATTTGATTTCATGTGTGGAAAGGAACTATGAATGGAGAATCTATGTTACTTACTTGTAAGACAATGAGTGCATTTCTGTAGATTTTTGTTAGGGAAATCCCTTATGATGTTTTGAAGATGACAAAATAAATCAAATGCTACTAACATGTTTGATGGTTGAGTAATAGACCATGCAGATGTTAGAACATGTAGAGGATATTATCAAAGTCAGAAGACGGCCAAAAAACTGAACGTAACATATGTCCAAAGTATATTATGAAGATTTCCAGACTTCGTGTCAAAGTCTCGAAGACCGCTGGACTCAAGACTCAAAGTCTGAAGACTGCTGACTTTAGTGTCAAAGTCTGTTCTACATCGTAAGTTTGCTCACTCGACAAATTCCAGATCGAACGTGAATGCCGAACCGTAAGACAGACTCTATGCTGAAGCTGAACTAGGTACAAACCTTAAAGCTAAATCTGTTCGAAGCAGATATGTTCGGACCCGATTGTAAAGTCTACGACTCAGATTGTAAAGTCTATTGCTCTCAGACTTTACATCCAGATTCGACAAAACGTAACTCAAGCACAATCATATAACGGCTAGTGATCTGGTTTGGATTCCACATCAAGATTGATTTGATTGATTCAATCTATTTGATTGACGATTGGATCTTGAAGACAAGATCTTTCTATACGAAGAAACTTTACTTATGGAAACCAAGATTCCGTTTGTATGGGCAATCGGAATCAATTTGGGATTTTACCTTTGTCACTCAACGGCTACCAAATCTTCTTAGATACAAAGCTGTCCAATGGGTATATTGGAAGACGATTCTCCGGGATACTGTCCAACGGGTAGTTTGGAAGTGGAGGAGTATTTAAGGAGATCATGGACCGATGAGCAAGTAAAAGACGGAGTGTAGAATTTATAATTCCAAAGTCTGAGTGACTTTCGATCATATACTGTCTCTTGAGAGCTTAAACGTTTGTAATCGTAAGAGAAATACCAAAAGAGTGACTTAGTGAGATAGTGTGATCTACTACTAAGTGTTTGCACTCGAAGTTGTAATCTCTTGTTGATTGCATAGTGGAATCCAGCCAAGAAGGCTGTTAGCGTGGGAGAATGGACGTAGGCTTGGATTAAGCCGAACCACTATAAATCTTGTGTTCTTATTCTCTTCCCTAAATCCTTTATTTTGTTCATACTAGTACTCTCAATTGGTATCAGAGCCAAGTGCTCGATTTATAAAAGTGTTTTTACTTTTGAGCTAAAGATTCTTTGTGGCTAGTATATTGGCACCAGGACTTATGGAAGAGCAAAGCAACACAAGGCCACCATATTTCGATGGAAGAAAATACAAGCAGAATGGCCAGAAAAGAACAATAAAAGAAGATGATGAGTAAGGAAATTTATGCTTGATGGCACATTCAAAATCTGAGTCCGATTCAGCACAGACTCGGGAATCGAGTCCGACTTAGACACGTACTCAGAATCCGATGAGGAAATCGAGGAAATAAAAGAAAAGAAGAAGTTGGTAAGGAATGTTTTTGGGCACATAATTCTCATTATGCTTGAAATTCGATATATCATTGATTGATTCAGATTTTATAATGATCATATTTTGTTTTATTGAAGAAAGAATCGCATGATTTGTTTTTGTGATTCGAAATTTAATTTGATACGTGTGATCATTTTTGATATCATGCTTAAAGACAAAATAATTTATTTGGTTTAATTTTATACTCTCAGATGTAATCATATTTTGCAAAGTGAAAATCTGTTTTATGTGATGATGCAAGATATTTTTAGATATTCAAGGAATATTTGTTTATGGAGATTTCATATTTACTCTAACGTCATGGAAGGATCTAAATTGATGATACCAAAAAGGAAATGAGTTGATTGCAGGAAATTCTATAAGGGAAGAACGATCGTGAATCTACGCAAATTTTGGTACAATCTGAAAAATATCTCCTACGAAAATTGGTAGTGATATTTTTTAAATCAATGGTATATTTCTAACATATACCATGGGTAAGAGAATATTTTTTTATCCTACCTTGCAAATCTCTACGTGCATTTATTATGATTTTGGATGATTGTTTATTATATTGTGAATATATTTTGTCATAAATATAAGATATTGCAATTTTGGCACGTGACAGAAATATCTATTTTCTTTATGCAAAATGCATATTTGAAATTTATGCTCAAGAAAATCTCTTTGATCTTGAAAGATATTACTGCATATTCATGGATATTCTTGCTATATTCTTAGAAGATATATTATATCTAGCAAGTTTGATCCGCAAATCAAAGGAAGATATTACGTGACATTTTTGCAAAGATGATTATCTATTATACAAGATTTTGCAGGTGACAATAAATCTTCCATATGAATTTTTGGAAAACTCGATCAGAAAACAATGAAGATTTTATTCTATCTTCTGGAGGTTCAAAGATTCCATTCCTTATGCAAAATTTTGCAAATTGTTGAGGAAATCCCTTATGTGTCGTACGGAAGGTTGAATAGTTCTGAATTTTAATATCTGATAATTTTATATATGCTATTCAATTTATCTATTTGAAGAAAAGGGTATTATATATCACGTGGATATTATTACAGCTAATCTGTGCAAAAAGTTTGTTAAGTTTATGCAGGTTGAATTCGAGAAGAGCTTGATTGAAGAAAATAATTTTTTGCCTCGAATTTCAAAATGCAAGTGATCGTTGCAGATGTTGTTGCAACAAAGGAAATACTGGAAATATACTCTGTTCAACGTGCACAAGCAACAATTATTTCTATTCGCAAATGTTGTCATGATGACAGGGGGAGAAAGCAAATCCAAAAGAAAAGGAAAAGAATTGTGATCATCTCAAAAAGACAACAAATTGAGGGGGAGCTTTGATCAATTTTGGAAAAATCTTTTTGAATTGATCGTGATCTAATTATGGATGGAAGGAAAGGTAAATGTGTCAGAATCTGTTATAAAAAATCCGGTTAGTGCATATTTTATTACCTTTTGTCATCTCCTATTGATATTATTATTATGACAAAAAAGGTACGTGCATTTTATGATGCATCCGTGATTTTCATTGGATATTTGCTGATATATATGATCGAAGTGAGCTATATTGCATATTTTTAATATTCAACTTGCTTTATAAAAGTTAATCTTTAGAAATTATGCAAGACGTATTTGTTATCATTCTCTACGTGAATCCATTATTATCGCTTTTTGATTATGACAAAAAGGGGGAGAAGATATGAATATGCATATGTGCTGATTGGTTGATATTATCTATGGCATAATATTGAGCTGAGACTATTTTTCTATATATTGTTATGCTCAATATATTTGTTATCTTATGATATCCTTTGATTTAAATTAATATTTTTAAAAGCGTGTTTACAAATCTGCATATTCAGAGATTGTTTTGTCATCATAAAAAATGGGGAGATTGTTAGGGAAATCCCTTATGATGTTTTGAAGATGACAAAATAAATCAAAGGCTACTAACATATTTGATGGTTGAGTAATAGACCATGCAGATGTTAGAACATGTAGATGATATTATCAAAGTCGAAGACGGCCAAGACTGAACGTAACATATGTCCAAAGTATATTATGAAGATTTCCAAACTTCGTGTCAAAGTCTGAAGACTACTTTTTAGTGTCAAAGTCTGTTCTACATCGTAAGTCCGCTCACTCGACAAATTCCGGATCGAACGTGAATGTTGAACCAGAAGACGACTCTATGCTGAAGTTGAACTAGGTACAGACCTTAAAGCTAAATCTGTTCGTAAGCGTATATGTTCGACCCAGATTGTAAAGTCTACAGACTCAGATTGTAAAGTCTATTGCTCTCAGACTTTACATCCAAATTCGACAGAACGTAACTCAAGCCCAATTATATAACGGCTAGTGATCTGGTTTGGATTCCACATCAAGATTGATTTGATTGATTTAATCTATTTGATTGACGATTGGATCTTGAAGACAATATCTTTCTATACGAAGAAGCTTTACTTATGGAAACCAAGATTCCGTTTGTATGGGCGATCGGAATCAATTTGGGATTTTACCTTTGTCACTCAACGGCTACTAAATCTTCTTAGATAAAGAGCTGTTCAATGGGTATATTGGAAGATGATTCTCCGGGATACTGTCCAACGGGTAGTTTGGAAGTGGAGGAGTATTTAAGGAGATCATGGACCGATGAGCAAGTAAGAGACGGAGCGTAGAATTTATAATTCCAAAGTCTGAGCGACTTTCGATCATATACTTGTCTCTTGAGAGTTTAAACGTTTGTAATCGTGAGAGAAATACCAAAAGAGTGACTTAGTGAGATAGTGTGATCTATTACTAAGTGTTTGCACTCGAAATTGTAATCTCTTGTTGATTGCATAGTGGAATCCAGCCAAGAAGGCTGTTAGCGTGGGAGAGTGGACGTAGGCTTGGATTAAGCCAAACCACTATAAATCTTGTGTTCTTATTCTCTTCCCTAACTCCTTTATTTTGTTCATACTAGCACTCTCAATTTTTCTCCTTCAAAGGTAAAATGTTCTTTCTAGCAAGAGTTTCAAGTCATTTCTCACTAAGATGACCTAGTCTCATATGTCATAAATCAACTAAGGACTCTTCCATTGCATTTACCTCTTCTTTAATCAAGTCAGTTTGCATGGTGTAGAGAGAATCTATCTTCTTACCCTTTGCCACTACCATGGAATCTTTAGTCAACTTCCATTTGCCATCAAAGAAGGAATTTCAATAACCATCATCATCTAAGACACCCATGGATATCAAGTGAAGTCAAATATCTAAAATGTGTTTCACATTTTTCAAAAACAAATTACATCTGACATCGGTTTTCAAATAAACATCTCACGTGCCAATAATCTTGGAGACACCACTATTTTCATCCTAATACAGTCAAAATCACTGCCGCAATAAGAAGCAAAGTAATCACGTTGTGAGGTGACATGAAAAGAAGCCGCAGAATCAACAACCCACATAGAGTCTTGGCATGTAAGATACACACATCCATCGTCACGTACGAACACAATATCGCCATCGGATGCAACCACCGTTGTAGCTTGTTTCTCTTCTTTCTTTCGATCTCCATTTCTATTATGGATCTATCTCTATTTGGCAACCAACACTCTTTTGCATAATGTCTCATTTTGTCACAATTATAACACTTCACACTCATTGGTCTTGATTTCGACATTCCTCTTGACATGGCTCAAGTATCATTTCTTTGAAACCTTCTTGAATGACTTCTTCCCCTTTTTTTCTATAACAAGAGTATCCAATGTAGAAACATAATTCAAGCATTTTCTTGTTTCTTCATTGAACAAACTTTCTTTAACCATGCTCATAGAAATCACACCAAAAAGAGCTGAGTTGTTTAATGTCACAACCAAGATGTCCAAACTATCGGGGAGAGTACCAAGTAATAAGCATGCTTACAATTCATCACCAAGATCAATCTCAAGATTTGTCGATTGATTTACAACATCTTGAAATTCACTCAAGTGTTCTGCCATATTACTCACATCCTTGTATCTCAAATTCACAAGTTGCTTAACTTAAAGAGCTTTATTTTGTGGAATTTTTATCTCATAAAGATCTTGCAATTCTTACACAAAGTGTCTGCCTTCATTTCTTGAGCAGCATGATAAAACACACTATCATCAATCCATTGTCGGATAAGCCAACCATTTTCCTATTCATTCTCTCTCATTCTTTACTTTCCTTATTTCATTTGGCTTCATCACCCTCAATAGGATCAAACAAGTCTTTGCAATATAATACATCTTCCATTCGAGGCTTCCAAATAGACTAATTCGAGACATTTAACTTAAACATGGTGCTGCTAGTTTCTTCCACAACATTAGCTCTAATATCACTTTGTTGGGGAGAACTCGGGTACAATAATTCACCATGAGCCAAACGTAATCTATGATCAATTTCTCTCCTGAAACTAAATCAACTGAAATTCTTTTAACCCCCAGCAACAACCAGTAATATATAACTTCACAATATACAAATATAATGTCGAAATGATAAGTAAATAAAACAAATAACGACACCAATGATTTTAAGTGGAAAACCCAATGCGGAAAAAATCACGGATTGTCCAAAACATCCACTAATTATCAAGAATAGTAAGATACACAAAGTATTCTTCTCTAGTCACATACTATAAGCACAATATCAATATTACAATCTTATTTCATCACCACATAGGTGGATAAATAAATTCGTAACAAGAAAACTCTAACCATAATTGGAGAATTCAGAGGCGGTTCTTGACGAACGAAAACCATTAACTCGTAACTCTCAATCTCATGAACAACATACTTAAATTTGAGCCAATTCCGTCGACCTTTGGCCTTCAAATCTGTATCACAAAGATTCGATCCTCTCTTCTCCTTCGTGCACTTTCTTCCTATGGGTCTCTTTTTTTTTTTTTTTCTTCTTCTTTTTTTTAACTTTTTCTTTTCTCTCCCTTCAAGTCTACACAATAGCAACAACCCTTTTCTTTTCTCTCTCTCTCCTCACTTTGGGCACACACACAAACGCACGAAGGCACCACTTTCTTTTCAACTTCTCTCTTTTTTCTTCCTTTTTTTTTAATGTTAGATGGGCCCCACATGAAGGTGGACCCAGCCAACCCATGTCGACATACATATGTAAGAAATGCCTCGTAGACATAAACGACAGACGTGACTTCGACAATTGAGCTAGTACTAAATATTGCGCGCAGGTACTCAAAATTCTTATGCATGATCAGGTGGCTTCAATTGAGCCGGGAAACCTCTCTTGATCTCGCGCAATCTCGCCAAGGCCTCTCTCATGCTCGGACGATCCTTGGCGGATGGCGCCGCACAGGACAGGCCTAACCTGATCAACGCAGCGACACATTCTTCGCACCTCATTAACCAGCTGTTCCTTGGATTCGTGCTGCCTCCTAAGCTGAGGTTGTCCGGAGACGCCAGGAAGCTGCTTGAGGAGACATCGCTACCCGTCGAATTGGAAGTCTCGTTGTTCGCGAAAAGCCTTGGATCAGCGATGTCGAGGACTTTGTGACCCCCATTGTCCAATGCCGACACGAAAATTCTCAGGTTCAGGCCTTCCTCGAACATTTGGTCAGTCGGTTTCTTCAAGACAAGCATCTCGAGCAGGAGAATGCCGAAACTGTAGACGTCTCCACTTGGTGATGCCCTGCTTCCCATTCCATACTCTAGGAGTCACCAAAAAGGCACAAGCATATCGTTATAATATAAAAAGATTGATCAAACTTCAGTAAATTTGTTTCATTAAAAAAGAAAAAAGAAAAAAAGAAATTACACTACCTGGAGGAATGTAACCAATTGAACCTTGCAGGCCTATTGTGCTATGTCCTGTTTCCTGTTGAATTTGATGAAGAAACCTAGCCAATCCAAAGTCCCCAACGTGTGCAACCATGTTGTCATCCAAAAGGACATTCCCCGGCTTCAGATCGCAGTGGACCACAGGAGGGTTGCAGTCGTGATGCAGGTAATCCATCGCAGAAGCAACGTCGATAGCAACATTGAGCCTCTGCATCAGGCTCAAGCTCGAGCCATCACGCTCTACATCTTCCGGGTACAGCCACTTCTCCAAATTACCCTTAGGCATGTACTCCATCACCAGCGCTTTGAACTCGTGCCCCGTGTTGTCGATGCTCGAGCAGGAAGTGATGACTTTCACGAGGTTCCGATGCCTGATGAATTTGAGGGCTTTGCATTCCATGTTGAAGCTCCTGGAAGCCTTGCTTTGCTCAAGATCTATGACCTTGACAGCACGGCAAATGCAAGAGCCATCGTTCCTCCACATGAACACAGCTTTGTACACCGAGCCAAACCCGCCCTTCCCAATTAAGTTTTCTTGAGCAAACCCGTCAGTTGCACGGTGAAGCTCATCATAAGATACCTTCTTCGGCAAGCCTCTGATGAGAGGAGGTGGGAATGATGACTCTCTTTCTTTTATTTTCCTCTTCTTTTGGATAATTATCCATGTGAAGCAGAGGATGCAACACGCTAATACAATAGAGATTGAAACGGGAATGAGGACTGCCAGTAGGTGATGCTGATTGGACTTTTTCTTCGTCATGGCTTCACATGTACTAATCCCGAGCTTTCGTGCGGCTTTGGCATCGATCATGCAAAGCTCATTATTCCCCTGGAGTTTATCCCAGGTTAGATTAACAAAGGCACCATTCCCAGGAACTTGCCCTTCTAAATGATTGAAAGACAGATTCAGACTCTGCAGAATCTGAAGATCTCCTAATTCTACGGGGATTGAACCGGAGAGATTGTTCCACGAGAGATCCAAACTCCGCAGGGCAGATAAGTCGCCAATTTGACTCGGTATTTGCCCGCTTAGGTTGTTCCTAGCCATTTTGAGAGCATCCAAACTCGAGCATCCCCCAATAGCCGTTGGAATAGATCCAGATAACTGATTATCCGAAACATCGAGCAATTCGAGTTGTTTCAATCTTCCCACCAGAGAAGAGAGAGAACCATTCAATTGGTTTTTGGCCAATCGCACATCTCTCAAGTTGGGAAGCCTGAAAATCTCCTCTGGAATGTTTCCGCTGAGGCTATTGGATGCCAACCCCAGTACTTTCAATTGCTTGGAATTTCCAATGCTTGAAGGAAATCTACCAGAGAACTCATTAAATCCCATTGTCAGATGGTATAACTGAGTGAGATTGCCAAAGGAATCTGGGATTTCACCGTAGAAGTTATTTCCATGCGCTTGGAGTCTTCGTAGCCAGTGCACCCTTCCCACGGTGCTTGGGAATTTTCCAGTGAACCGGTTCTCGTGGATCGACAGGGCTGTGAGGTTCTGAAACCTGTCGAGGACATCAGGAAATTCTTTGGTTAGATGATTACCGTCGATGCAAAACTCTTGCAGGTGCACTGACAAGTTTCCGATCGAGCTAGGAAGTTCGCTGGCTAGTTGGTTGCTGTTTAGGTAGAGAATCTCTAACTTGGTGCAATTGACGAGTGAACGGAAGGTCTGAAGGTTGAGATCGGTGGTAGATGACAGATTGTTGTAGCCGAGATGCAAACTTTTCAGGCTTTTCATATTACCAAGTGAAGGAATGGACCCATGAAATTGATTGGAAGAGAAATCGAGTTCTTGAATTTGTGAACTGTTGAACAAATAATTTGGTAGCAATCCCTCAATCATATTTTCTGCCAAATAGAGCTGTTCCAGGTTTGCTAGTGAGACGTTTACACTAGAAGGCAATGTTCCAGCAAGCTTGTTCTGTGTAAGGCTAATGAATTCGAGGGTCGAAATGTTGAAAATCCAAGGTGGGATTGTGCCAGTTAATACGTTCTCAGAGAGCTGAAGAACGGCCAGATTTTGAAGATTCCCAAGCTCGTTTGGCAGCTCGCCGGACAAACGGTTTCTCGCGAGGCTAAGACTGGTGAGAGCAGAAAGATTACCAGACGTTTTCGGGATTGAGCCTGTGAGATTATTCACAGAAACATCAAGAATCTTCAGCTCAGTAAGACTACCCAATTCAGCGGGAAGTTTGCCGGATATGTTGTTGAAAGCGAAGCTGATCTCTTCCAGGCTCCGACACTGAGAGAGACTTGCTGGAATCAAGCCGCTGATAGAGTTATTGTAAAGAATGATTCGCCGAAGGGCTGTGAGGCGTCCAAAACTCGACGGAATTTCACCGCTGAATGAGTTCTGATGCAAGTCGAGGTACTGAAGAGAGCTGAGGTTGGAGAGTTGAGACGGAAGGATGCCGGTGAGTCCGAGATCAGCAAGGATAAGAGAGTTCACTCTCATTTCGCCGTCCTTCGTGCACGAAACGCCGGTCCAATTACAGTGAGATGTGCCGAGATTCCAACTGGCGAGAGCATTTCGCGGGTCGGATATTGCGGATTTGAAAGCCGCAAGCGCTTCTCTGTCGGTGTCTGCATCTCTGGCTCTAGCCATGCTTGGACAAAGCCTGATGTAAATCAGAACGAGGATGTAGAGAACTGAGCGAAATTGCTTCTCCTTCATTTGAAGTTCTCTTGAGATGAAGTTCAACGAATCAAAAATTTAACTTGGCGAATATCGAATTATGAGTAGAAAATCATGGGCATATCCAAAAATGCTGTGATCATCCATGGGTGAACATCATGTTTGAATTTATAACTGAATCAATTATTTCAAGGTTCTTGAGGCAACAAGATGTTTGTGTCTCAGGCAGTTCCAACTCAGGTTGGCCTACCGTCTTGGAACGCCGCGCCCATCATGCATGCGAAGACTTTTGTTTTTTCTTTTCTATGTTTTTGAGTCTACAATCTCGGGGGAAATTATGAAAAAAGTTCGTCACCTATTAGTCAAATCAGTACTAAACCTTTTGATTTGACCAAATTAATCTTAAATTTATTGACGTTTTATTAATATAGGCCATATGTCCAAGTTTGACTGAAAATCACTAATATAAACATCAATCATCCTACCTAATACAACTGGCACTAACAAACATAATTTTTAAAAATTTTCTGATTTTTTTTTTCTTCTCCCTTTTTCTTTACCTTTTCTTTCTACTAGTGGCTGGTCACCGGCCATTTCCTTTCTTTGCCCTCGCCTGCCACAAATGAGGGTGAATGTTGGCGAGAGACCCCCTCACTAGATCTATTGAGGCCAATGCACTTATGGATAAGCAATGGCCGGTGACCCGCCACTAGCTAAAAGAAAAGAGGCCTTCAATCATTGGCAAAGAGAAAAAAAGGAAAATAAAGAAAAAAAATTCAAAATTATCATTAAAAATTTGTAAAAATTATCCTTATTAACGCTGATTGTGCTATGCAAAATAGTCGAAATTTATATATAAAATTTCCAGTCAAAATTGATCAAGTAGACTATACTGGCAAATTACAAATAATTTTCAATTAAAATCGATTGGTACAAATGTAATAAAATTATTTTTTTTTTCAGCAATTTCCTGCACTTCATCTTCCAAGACTTGGTCAGCCTTCCTCTGCCACGCGGGCACATAAAGACTTTGGTCAGTCTTCCTCTGCCACGCATGTATTCGACTCCTCTCTCCTCGTTTACCAAGAAGTGGTCAAAACTTTTACTTGGACCGAGTCAAGCTTGCGACTCTCCGGAGAAGCTGGATTTACATCCTTCTCTTCTTGAATAGAAAGGAGCAGTAGAAAGAAAATTATGACTTGAACCGTCGCTCGTTTGTCTGCAACTTGCAAAATGCCGCAGAAAAAATTGTCCAAAAATCCTAAACTTATTACACTTTTGTTAATTCAGTCTTAAATCTTTTAACTTTGCCAATTAAGTCCTAAACATTTTCACTTCTTGCCGATTTAGTCCATCAAGCCAATTTTGGCCGGAAAATGCTGACGTGGATGTTGGCGGTGCCATGTAAGACTGTCAGCACCGACATAAATAATTTTTAATAATACTTTAATATTTTTTTTGAATTTTTTGAATTTTTATTATCTTTTTCTATTTTTTTCCTTTTTTTTTTTTCTTTTTGACTTTTTCCTTGGTCTTTTTTGGTGGCCGGCCACCAGCCACAACCGGCCGGCTGGCCTCGCCCGCCTTAGGAGAGGCCCGGTCGGGCAAGGAGGAGCACTGGCAAGGGGAGCCCTCACCCAGGTGCGGCCTGGTAAGGGTCGCTTGGTGAAGCCGACCCTCCCCCAGGCTAGGCGGCCTTAACGGGCATCGGCCGAGCGACGGCAACACCGGGCGAGGCCATCCTGGCCCCGGCAAGGGCCGGCCTCGCCAGATTTAGCAAAGGGGAGCCCCCACCGGGGCTCACCCTTGCCTAGGCGAGCATCGGCCTCCCCCCTGATCGAGCGGGTGATGGCCAACCACTGGCCATAGGGCAACGCCCACTTGACCAAGGGCAAGGGCCGGCCTCACTAGATCTAATATGGGCGAGGCCGACGCTCACTCGAGCGAGGGCTCCCCTCGCCAGGGCTAGGCGGCCTCGCCTGGCCGATGCCCGGCGAGGCCACCTTGGCCTAGGGAGGGTCGGCCTCGCCTAGGCTCCCTTGCCGAGCCATGCCTAGGCGAGGGCTCCCCTCACCGGTGCTCCTCCTCGCTTGGGCAGGCCTTGCCTAGGCAAGGCGAGGCCAACCGACCGACTATGGCCGATGGCCGGAAAAGGCCAAGGAAAAAGCCAAAAATATAAAATATAAAAAAATATAAAAATATTAAAATATTATTAAAAGTTGTCCACGTCAACATCGGCAGTCCTACATGGCACCACCGACATCCACGTTAGCATTTTTCAGCCAAAATTGGCCGGATGGACTAAATCGGCACGAAGTGAAAATGTTTATGACTCAATTGGCAAAGTTAAAAGGTTTAAAACTGAATTGACAAAAGTGTAATATGTTTAGGACTTTTTGGACAATTTTCTCGATGTCGCGGTACTATGATAGAAGATACGATAGGTACTTGTGATCCTATGTAGAAAGAAAATTCACTAGGTTTCTAGACATTAATTACGCGACTAGTTTGACTATAAGGAAGGAAGTCGCTCGTCCTAAATCTATTCCGATAACTTAATTATGTCGTAAATCCATCAGAAAAATTTTAACATTAGATCTCAAACTCAACTCACTAAAATAGTATAAGTATCGCAACCTGTTATAGTATCTTTCTTCAACGATGAATTATCTAGCATTGAATATGTAACAGACCAGGAAAATTATCAAAAAAATCATAAATCTATTGTAATTATACTAATTCGGTCCTAAACTTTTTTTGGCCAATTCAATCCTAAATATTTTGTCCATCCAACCAATTTTGGCTACTTGGCGCCGACATTGATACCGATTGATATTGATGTGGTAATTTTTAAATAACATCTTATTTATTCGAATTTTTATTAACTTTTATTTTTATTTTTTCCTTTTTATTTTTTATTTTTTCTCTTCTTCCTCCTTTGGCTTCTTTTCCCCACAATGCCGGGCAATTTAGTAAAGTTAAAATCATGGAGACGGTCCACATTTGGCCATTACCCTTCCAAATTGTTGACTGTTCTAGAACTAGCTGGTACAGAATTGACTACGAGAATGTCCGTTTTGAAAATTCTCAGGCGTCCCCATCCTTCTAGATGGACGAAACATGGTTGAAGAAGTGATTCTGTTGGCTCCAATCTGTTTAATCTACGCCTGAAGAGCTGTCGCTACGTTGCCCGCGCGTTTGACTGAGTAAAAGTATGCACAACAGTCATTCAATAATTGATTTGTCGGTCTTTTCTTTCTCAACACCAAAGCAATCAACACCAGAGCAAATTAACAAAAACAAATAAATAAATCACGAGTCGGCCTGCCCTATATAAGTGCAACCCAAATGACAACACTCCTTCACAAAAACTAAAATTCTCAAAGTGTCGTTTTTAGGACACAAAATGGCATCATCCTCTAAGGCCTTGAGAGGCGTATTGATGGGCATCTTCGTCGCAGCCATATTGCTCATGTCCTCACTAGAAGGGGTGTCTGCCTCACCAAACCCTAATCTTGGTAAGTTATAATTAACTGTATCATTCTCGAGTATGTTTCATTTTTATTTTTATTTTTGGCATGACTCAGTCTAAATTATATATTGAAGATCTTGGCAAAATTTAGGGTGCGAGTGCATTTGTTTCCCAAAAAAAGAATAATTTAATAAATATTTCCATAAAAATGATTGTTTATATCACTTATAAAAATAATGAACAAAAAATATTTTCATTATCAACAAAAATATTTAGACATAAATTGTGATAAGTAATGAAAAATTTCATTAACTAATTATTTTAAACGATATAAATTATTATTTTTTTAATAATGTTATCCAAATAACTCATGTCTCCTGAAACAAATGGAGATTTATATTCTTTTCTTTCAAATAAGGAAGAAGTGTTGTTTGTTCCTAGGTTTAAAGGAAAGACATGGCAATTGCAATTAATAATTTGAAGACAGAACCTTGCATAACGGCCAAACTATAGAGACAACAATTCTCATGTTACTTTCGGTCTCTGCTTATTACTCCGATACTCTGCTTTGTGAGAATGCATGCACAAATTATCAAGTGAAAATTAAAATTTATTTTCTTCTAGTTAAAAAAAAACATAATATATTTTAAATAATTTAAGAAAATAAAGTTACTAAAACTAAACCAATGTAGGTTTTCTCTGACAAATTGAGACATTTTGTCGTGTATCCAAAGTGCAGCGGTTGCATTTTGTTATGGGTAAAATCAGATTTTGAGATTCTAAGATATATCGGCTTCCAATAATTTCGTCCTTCTACTTCTTTTATCTATCCTATGTGTACACCAGCTTTTAGATTTGGTGTTTACTTCTCAAGTGATCAGAAGACCCTTAGTCAATCTCGATATGGAAAAAAGAAGAAGTAAAGAGGGCATTGTATACTTCTATGGATTAAAATTCGATATACTTGAAAGGCTAATTAACAAATGTTCCTTCTTTTATGGAGCACATATCTTCACAGTTAGAATTTACATTCATGTTCTCCTATGGTAAATCATCTATATGTATTTTAAATTAGGCATGTTGAGCCAACACTTGAGATTGCAATTGTGCGATACTTCCTTTAACTTGTTCACCCTTTATTAGAGTTGCCTAAACTTAGCTTTCCTACTGATCATTCGCCCACTGCCTCCCTAGCGCCATGCCTAATTGTAGAGAGAAACTCGAGAGAAGTTTTTCCAGAGAAAATCCTCTATTGCTCTTGTTAGAGATGATCGGTTCCCGGTCTAATCTAGTTCCACCTAGGAAATGGGAAGCAAAAATTGGATCGGGAGAACCGATTTCCAATTTTTGGGATCGGAAACTAGACCGAATGGTCTTGGGACTAGGAACTGGACCGGTCATTTAGCCAAAAATATTTATAAAAAAAATACTAGA
This sequence comes from Eucalyptus grandis, assembly GCF_016545825.1. Taxonomy (NCBI): domain Eukaryota; kingdom Viridiplantae; phylum Streptophyta; class Magnoliopsida; order Myrtales; family Myrtaceae; genus Eucalyptus; species Eucalyptus grandis. The sequence continues at coordinate 38,241,419 of NC_052617.1, read as the reverse complement.
ATTGTTACTATTTTAGATTTTATTGTTATTTTTAAGAAATAAAAATATATATTTTAAAAAAAATTAGTTGGTCTAGTCTCGGTCCGGTTCCCACCTGCACTGGGAACCAAACCAAAATCATCGATTCCTTTTCATGGAATCGGAATTGGACCGACATCCTTGGAAACCAAACCAAGCCGGCCACAGCGGTTCGCAGCCTTGGCCGATCCGATATGCTCAACCCTACTTCTTTTTATGTTGGATATGGGGTGATACAAATGAAAGGGAGGAAATTCCTATTTATACATAAGTCCCTCTACTTAAAACCATAAAATTTCTCTCTCACATAGAGATCCAATCACCATATCTATCATCCACGACCAATCAATTACAATAATGCTCTATAATATAGGTATACATTTCTCTTAAACATTATTGAGAACATTCTAGATTACTAAAATCCTGAACCCTTAAAAGTTTCGAGGCATATTCAGTTATCTTGGTCACCTCGTTGACTTATTGTGCCTCGAAAACTTCTCGTTCATGACATTCTCTCCCACTTAATTGAGTGATGTCCTTGGTGCTCTCGACTTGGAGTCTTTGGCTTGCCCAATCAACTCCTCCCCTCGGATCATCGACTCCCTCAAAGTTTCACTGCTCTTCCGTCTCCCGTGCTTATTAGCCTTACCCTCCTTGACTTCACGGTTGCATGACCGATTCCTCCTCGGCCCGACCAACTCCATATTGCCCGGCAATTCCCTCACTTTGGGGGGTGGAGAGGGAAACACATGGATCAGCATCTCCTCTTGAGTCGGCTTGGACACCACCAATAATCATGGATAGGCATCCCTACCTTTTGTAAATGGAAGTGAATCTTATATCCACTTAGCTATACATACACATCCACATATATGTACGTATAGGTTATTCAAAATGTGACTACTTTGAATTTCATGTGGCAGGACGAAAATTCCTTGCGGTATATGCCGGAGACTATGCACCTGTCACCTACAATACGGGAGGAGGAGGCTACTATAAGCCGACGCCTTAACTGGCAATTATCATGTTCCTCTCCTTGTGGAATACTAAACAAACTTACAAAACAGGGGTTGGGATGTTCTTGCGGTCTTCTGCGATGTAATAGCTTTTATATATTTGTTTTGAATGTTTATTTGGCTGTTTTGAGGTATCTCTCAGTGTAACAGCTTATAGTTTGCATTGGAACTCACGATTTGTGAAATGTGGTGCTTGGGCATTTGTTACTTTGGCATAAGTTCTATTCGTGCTTACTTGTATATGGACTGCTGAACTTCATTGCTGTCACTCGAGACATTTGCAACCCTTGGAATGTACATGTAATTGACGCGTTTTAATCGCTAGTTTGTTCAATTTTTCGGTATGTGGTCATCGCTGTCACCTCCTGGGTGAAAAAAGTACTAGACAGACGCCTGTCGCATAATTTTGAATTGGCAACAAATCATCTAGACTCCCAATAACAATTAGAAAAGTAGTTTAACAAATCATGGATGAGAAATTTGGAGGAAAAATTTCAAAAAAATCTTAAGTCTATTATACTCGTGTCAATTATATCCTAAACTTTTTTAATTCGATCAATTTAGTCCTAAACTTGTTGACAATTTGCTAATATAGTCTATCTATCTAATTTTGGTCGAAAATCGCTAACATAAATGTCATAAATGTCAGCTGTCTTATGTGATACAAACAGCACTAACATGGACAATTTTTTTAAAATTGTTATTCTCTGTTTTTTTTTTTTTCACTATAACCGGTAAGGTTCACTAGAGTTCACCTAATCCTCACTCGGACCATCGCGACCAAAGGTGAGGCCACGCTACTGGCAAGGCCATGGCGAGCTTGGCCCCCTCAAGATCTAGGCAAGGTGACTTTGCCTGTGGCCGGTGAGGGCTTAGTGGTCCTCACTCAATGGCCACCGATAGTGAACAAAAAATAAAAGAAGAAGAAGAAGAAGAATTGACAAATTAATAAATAAAAATCCACATCAAAGTTGGCCAACCATGTAAGATAATCAATGTCTATATGAGCGATTTTTAATTAAAATTGGCCAGATAAATTATATTGACAAATTGTCAAAAAATTTTAAAAATAAAATTGACTAAATAAAAATATTTAGAACTGAATTGAAACACATGTAATAAATTTAATTTTTTTTGTCATTATCTCGAAATTTAAAAAGAGAGGGTGGGACGAAGAGGGAAAGAGGGTACCCCAGTCAACCATTATATCAAAATATATTATGATTTTTTGTTTATTTTCTCATCTTTTTTTTTTTTTTGAGAACTATGTCCTAATTTTAAGTTTTTTTTTTTTTTTTTTTTACAAATTTTACGAGTTCTCTTTTAAATATTTAAGATTCAGGTTAATATTATATCTCATTAATTTACTTATTTCCTATTTCAAACTTAGAATTTCATTAGGATATTTTTGATTTAGTAAATCAGAATTTTTCAGCATGTTTAGTCTATTTATATTTCTATTATGTTCTTACATAGAAACGGCTATCTCTTTGAAGCAAAATTTAATTCGAGATTTTTTTTTCTCTATGTTGCGCTTCGTACTTGTTTGTGAGTTTCACTCATGTTGCCAATTGCAATTCATGCTATCCTCATTTCCACTACATCGTGGCAGCAGAGCAAGATAGTCATATGAGAATACGAGGCTTAGTACCAAAGGTTTTGGGGACAATTTTCTCACCGACAAAGATTGGGAGGTGTGGCACTCTGCTAACAGTAGTCTTAGAAGTTTTTTTTTTTTTTTTTTTTGTCAGTCCTACACTATTCATACTCTACACTCACTCTCAGACTTTTGTCATGCCTCTTGCAAGGCGTGGGAGTCGAAACCCACTCCTGAAACTTACGCATCCCCACCCCATCTTGGATTACCAACTACGAAAAGCTACATCAGCATAACAAGCCTTTCCAGTCTACGGACTCGTGAGTCCGTACGGAAAAAAAGATGGAACCGTTTCCATCAAATTTGGCAAGGAAAAGGAAGAAAGTCCTTCTATCTTCCAAACCTCCTCATGATTGAACCATGTGTTCCTCAATCTATTTCGAGCCGATCCAAAAAAACACGCTCGGCACTTCGATGGTGATGGACATCATGTTCATTACTATAAAGATGACTATGGTCATTGTTTTTGGGATCCCTTTTGTCAATATTCTCATTGTACAAATTCCCTAGACGAAGTAGATGGGTTTGGCAAACTTTGAAGTGAGAATTTTTACAGGGATTTGAACCCTCACCTCTCCCTTTCATGTTGGAAGGGTGGCCACTGGGGCAAATCTCAGTGGTTGTCTTAGAAGTTTAGAGATGATAAATTGATCAACTAAAACCCATTAATTCAATGTGGCAGATGCAGCAATACAGTAACATGCGTCTTGCCACTTGCAAGTGTCAGGTAGCGGGTACATGGGCGAACATTCTCTCGAACTCTTGTTTTGTACATAACGGAATAATAGAACCCAATACATGTAAAGATAAAGAGATCAAGATGTCCTGTTGTTTTGGGCTTAGATCAATCCTTTAACCTTTTCCTTTTCAATTTTAGGTTATGGTTCTTTCGATTTTGACGCTCTATCACCTCTATTACTTCACATCGTAAGACCTTTCTCGGGCTCAAAATGGGCCGACTAAATCAAATCTCTTTATACAATAAACCCAACAAAATAAAAATAAAATAAAATAACATTTGTGTAGGCAGCATAAAATAAAGTCAAATGAGCTTCTACCTCATTAGAGCATCAGCATCTATATACTCCACGCGTCTACATGCTCTCACCCTCACTTGTTTGCCCAATTGAATTGAGATCAAAAGGCCGACACACGACTGTTGAGTCCAGATCCAGCCCATGTGATTTAGCCGCAAGAATAGAGGCATGCAGATACTATAAATCATGAGATTTACTTGCTCCATCGCAAGACTTAACACCAACTGACCTGGGCTAATTCAACCGTAAGTTAGAAGGATTGAGCTGATACCACGTTGCTAGCTCAACTGAAGCGGTTTCGTTTCGACCCAAAAGAGAATGACACACGAATTCAATATGGATCGAAGGGACTTGATGCATCTCTCTATCCAACTCATCAATAACATCTCATCACTTCAATGCCGATTTGGTCAAAACTTCATATACAGTTCTTTGGGCTAAAGACATTTAGCTATCGATTTAATTCGATTATATTTGCCGAAATTCCATTTTAGTGGTGAAACTCTATTTTTTATTTTTTAGTATGAAAATTTACATGTCAAATAGCTAGGTCACTAGCTGAACGCTTTCCTGATATTTCCAGAGCACGAAATTTGTATATTTCAACTAGCATCGAAATCCTTAGACCCAATTACCCCCCATAAAGATCCATATCACCAATTCTAGCTAAGAAAATTGTCCAAAAAGCTATATACCTATTGTACAGTGGTCAATTTAGCCAAAAACATTTTAATTGTGCAACTTCATTCATAAACATTTCAACAATTTGCTAATTTAGCTCTTCCAGCCAATTTTGGGAAAATCTATGACATGGAAGCTAGCTGACCTATGTGTCATGGTCAACATTGACATGTATGTTTTATTTAATCTTTATAAAAACTTTTGAATTTTCTCTCTCTTTTTCTTTCTTCTTTTTTATCCCTTTTTCTTTTCACCAATGATCGGTCTCATGCCCTCGCCAATTCTAGCAAGGCCAACCCTTGCTTAGTGACGGCGAACCTTACTTGGGTAGGGTTTGCCCTCGCCAGCAAAGGCAATAGCCAACAATCACCTAAGCCCGGCTACTAGTGAAAAGAAAAGGGAAAAGAAAAAAAAGGAAAAAAAAATAGAAAAGTCTTAATAATAAATTCCACAATCATTCATATTAGCATCAGCATGCCACATAGGCCAGCTAGCGCCTATGCTATCGATTTCTAGTTAAAATTAGCCGAAAAGATTATGGGGGAAGAGAAGAAAAAATAGGAAAACAAATTAGAAAAATATAAATAATAAATTCCACAATCATTTACATTAGCATCAGCATGTCACATAGGCCAATTAATATCTACGTTGTTGATTTCCATCTAAAATTGGCCAAAAAGGCTATATTGGTAAATTATCAAAAGTTTTTGGACTAATTAAAATAATTAAAAGGTTTATAATAGGTTTATAACATCATGGACAAGTATCCTATCGAACTACCCATTATGTTTTGCTCTTCGTGATGATGCACTGTGACCACGGAGAAGTAAACCGAGTTAATTTATCCCATAAATGGGTAAAAATCTCAATCCTTTTTAGTTTTTAATAGTACATTGAGTACGATGGCACCATGCAATTGGTGCAGCAGGCAGACAAATTCTCGATCTTTTTTAATATTTAGAATGTCGCTTTAGTATCTTCATTTTCATAACCCGCAATAGTTTGCCATGACTCGTTTCATTGAAATTTCATCGTTCCCTTTGTCACTTCGTATCTATTGCGGGTTCATTATCAGACTGACTAATAATCGTTGAAAAGTCCCGGTTTCATCCCTTCTCTGCCTTGATTGGGTGGATCCATCTATTATTTGCCGGTCCTTTCTTCTTCTTTTGGTGGAAATAAATACACTTGTTGATGTAACGTGTCTGATTATATATATATTGTGGCTTGATAATGTCTCGTGCACTAATTATAGAATCGGTTCTCAAGTCTTAAGTCATGTGGCTCAATATACCACCTTGGCAATACGCTTTCAGAGCGAGAGAAAATGGGAAATGGTTAGGTTTAAATCCTAGTACCCGAAAGGAGCCGGACTGGGTTTAGGAGTGCAAGTTTGAAGAGATCCAAGCAACTGGAGTCAACACAAGTTCAGGTCCAATAAGGCTGGTGAGCTTTGGTAGCTCATTTGCATTTGAATAGGTCCAACAAAGCTTGCACCCAAGCCCTCTCTTATCCTTTGGGTGGGATTGGCTCGTCGTCATTTTGTCCAATTTTTCTCAATGTCTACTTCGATATAGACCCCTCCCTCCCTCCCTCCTCCCCTCCCCCCTCTCTCTCTCTCTCAAACGCTCTATTCACTTTTTTTTTTCTCTAAGGTACTTAGAATTCTTCAAGCGCCCCATAAATTTTGTTGTATTGATCCAGTCGCTCATCCCGTGCCCTTGGATAACGAAGCGACGACTAAATTAATACAAGAAGAGGGAGAATGACGAAGGATCAACGTGCTTTGTTTCATGGGTCTGCTAAATTCATGGGTAGTAGTTAGCCGAAAAATTAGCATAAAGAATTCATTGTAAGCAAAGCAAAGCGTAAAAAAGAAAAGTCGCATCCACACCATAGAAAAGAACATAAAATGTTTATGGCAATCTACCTTCAACATTGAAACATAACCAAACTCTTTCAATATGATCCTAATGGCGCATTCGACATGTCTAAGAATCAGGGGTCGATTCCACTTTACCGCAAACGCTTCATCCTTGCAACCCCCATAAAAATATACTATAGAAGTGTTCTTGAAAAAATCGATGCATTAGATTAATTACTTTTTTTTCCTTGTGATATAATAAATCTGAGATTGCTGACCTCACTCATTTCATTGAATTCGAGCAGTTCCATCACTAAATTCAGACATAAATCGCCACGTTTTCACGGTGCAAAAAAAGTCATAAATCTCGTTCGCACCTGAATTACCCGCTATACACTCCATGTCTGGCCTTTTCCTTTGACTGCACCTGCTAGTTAAAAAGAGTTGGACGTTGCAGATTCGCGATCCCATTGCGAACTCTTTTAGAAGAGCAACAGCAATGGATGGGAACGAAATGACTGCTAGCACATCATGGTTAAAGGAAAACCAAACCCATCACTTCTTCCCGTTCTCTCTCCTTCTTGTTTTGTCTTGTTTTGTCAATGGCCAGGGAGAGGAGAGACGAGACTCGGTCTTCCAAGTAGTCCTAGCGGTAGTGCCGTCAGGTTCACCATTACAACGACAAGTTCCCAACATCTCCATTGCTCGATCCCATGTAAATCCACCCACATGAAGCACGAGTACGATAAAAACCACCAACGTCGTAAAATTTTCCTTGACCTAGTTCCTCATGAATTTTTGTCCCAGAGGGACGCGTGACGTCACCATGAAAGGCTCCTGACGTCGATCGCGACTCCTTCTAACCCTCCCTCAAAGGTTAGACGAGTTCAAACGCCCATAAAACTAAGAAACCGGCCTTAAATATATCATTAGAATAGTATAAGTTTTATAATAAGACCCGTTTCGTTTCGTTTCATCATTTGATGATAATAGTCCCCCGAATATTTTAATCCCCAACCTTCATTGACTTGCTCACTTTAAATATTTCACGTAAAACCCTCATATTCGCTGGTCTCCAGTAGAATAATAATGCGCTCGACATCAACATTAGCATTTCCTCCTCCGCCATCATATCTTTCCCATCTCTCCTTTCATCGGCTCACCTTCCAGACTGCGAATCCGATCGTTCCCGGCATGGACTCCGATTTCCCGGCCGGTAAATCGCCGAGGCGAGAGCTCCAAGGCCCCCGCCCGCCAGCGCTCAAGGTCCGCAAAGACTCCCACAAGATCCGGAAGCCCCCCATGGCTCCGCCGCAGCAGCAGCAGTATCAACAGCCGTCGCAGCATCTGCCGGCCCCGCCCCGCCCGCCGGTCATCATCTACGCCGTGTCCCCGAAGGTCATCCACACGAACCCTAGCGAGTTCATGTCGCTGGTCCAGCGCCTCACCGGGGCATCGTCCACCTACTTGCCGTCCCCCGTGGCCTCTGGCGGGGTGTCGCCCGCGGCACGGTTCGCGACGGTCGAGAGAGCGAAGCCGCCGGAAGGGAAGCAGATCATGGGCGGTGGGGACATATTGGGGGAAATAGAATCGATGGGGCAAATTGGTCACGGTGGAGTGGTGGAGAGGACTGGGTCAATACCGGGGATTTTGTCGCCAGGGCCGGCCTCGCTGCAGCCAATCCCTTCGAGCTTCTTCTCGCCGCTGTCGGACCCGAACCCGCTGAGCTTCTTCCATGACTTGAGCCCGGCTCTCTACAGCACCAAGAACCACTTCACGGACGGCAGTTTTTTGCTTCAGAGTCCATCCCCATTTATCTCGCCTCGGATAACTTCGCCTGCCCCATCTTTAGATTTCTTCAGTAATTTCTTTGACTTGTAAACACAACATACTAGAATTAGGAAAAACATTTTAGAAACATGGGTGGTTTTAATTATGGAAATTTCTGTAATTTCTCAGCGTCTGTTGAGATTATAGAGAGAGTTTGAATCGGAATGGCATTTGATTCTTTTTGTGGCCAGCAAGTTGGAAGCTTATGGCTTGGATTTTGTTGTCGCTTTCTTTCGATTTAGTTTGGTAGGTCAATTGATGATACATAACGCTGCAGTTAAGGCTGAATAAATTCATTGTAATAGTCACCGGTCCCCCTTTTTCATCCAATTATTTTCTTGTCTTTTTTATTTTGCAGGAGATACCATCCGCAAATGTTTGGCACTATGTGATTATACATTTCTTCTTGTTATAACATGCTTCCGGCAAAAGAAGATTGGCTATCAACACTTCTTTTTTCCGTCGCATTTTGCTATGCTGACCGGCCAGAAAGAAAAGAGAAGGCTTCTGCGAAACATTCAAATCTTGTATTGACCTCCTTAAAAAGGGAATTGTATCATTGTGCTTGGCCCACCCCGATCTGATGATTTGTGCTTCTTCTTCCTTGATGAGAGCTAGAAATGTGAATCTTCATTGGGTGAAATCTTCGTCAGGCAAACGCCTTGCTTGCCAAGGCCTAACGCTAGACGCGCATTTTCAAAAGGGGTAGTAGTAACTTTGATATTATGTTGAAAAGTCTAACTCAAAAGTTTAAATTAATAAGTGAAGGGAGACCACATGAATATAAAAAGTGTTTAAAGCCAGTTGTCAAATGATGTGAGATAATATTTCAATAATCCATAAGAGAACGTACTTCTTGATATAACTCTAAAGCTAAGTCTTAACATGTTTATGGTCCAAACCCTGTCCTACAAATTTAAATGTACTCCAAGATGTTCTACTTTTAATGCAAACGTGTTTGATGCATAGATCGATATATGGAACATGCTCATAATGAGGAGGGGAGGCCTAGCAATACTATGTATCTATATAATTTCTCGAAAGGAAAATGAAGCCAATGCTAGGATAGCAACATTAGCCTTTAGATAGAGGCATTTTGGCTCTTTTTGGAGTGTCTGGGAACATCTAAATCGGCTTTTTGTAAGCACCTTGAAGTTGTAGCTAAAGTGCTTTTGGAACCTCTACAAACAAAATTCTCTCGTTTCTAGAGGATTTTTAAATATATGCTGCCAAACTTATAGCCAGATATCTAAAGTCAGCACAACCCAATTTTACGTCACAAAAGGGAATTAGAAAGAGATTGGCCCATGTGGCACGCTCGCGACGAGTGTCGTGAGTCCGGACGGATCATTAAGGACAACCTTCTTTGTTATTAGCTAGCTAAAGTACCGTGAAAAAGCAAATAGCTAGAAATAAAAAAATCCGCTTTGCTCTTGCTAAGTCAATACACTAAACTTAAAACCCTCGTTTTTTACGACAAGTTTCACATTAATGATGGCGATCTCTTGGATTGTAAGCATAAAATAACTCGAATACATCACCTTGAGATCATGTGTCATCTTATGCCATATGAAGCAATACGAACAGGTCTAGAACAGACCACTGGATCTTAGCCAAAAGGCTGAGGAAGCTATAGGTTTGGAAGACGTGCGGATGTTTGAAATTGCGTCGCCTTTACGAGGTTATCATTGGAGGGACAATAAACTATACAAAAATAGCTGATTTGGGCAAGAAAATAAGTCTATAAGGGGGGACCAAAATCGATTTGGCTGTGGAACACACGCTGACCGAGCAAAGGAACACCGACGCCATCGGGGACAAAGTAGTTGAGCTTCTTTATCGCGGTGGGCTCTATCAAACCTATATTGCTCAACCATATGGACACAGTGCCCATAACAAAAGCATCGAAAAGACAAAGACCGTCGCGTGTTGGTGCATGAACCGCTTGACTCAGGCTCCAGCCCTAAACAAGAGATGCTGACCTTGACTTTTTCACACACCAGCCTTGACATCGCCCTCCGTATTAATTTATAATTAGTACTGAAACCTTCAGAACCATCGATCGAACTTCTTCCTCCTTTCTAGACGAGCATTGACTCCGGAGGAAAAGTACGAGAGAGAGAGAGAGATCTCAGACATTGCTGGGCAACTATTCTAGAAGGTGATCGAGTTGAGGTGCTCCTTCCACCTCGGTCGTGTCTGTCATTAGAGGCGCATCGGTCCAAAGGACATTTCCGCTTTTGTTGTGCTTTTCAATTCGGGTTTTGTCACTTTGTTTGGCGCTTGATTTGTTTATGCCGCATAATGTCAAAGTGTAAATGGGAGTGGTTGCGCAAAAAGCGATCGATGAAGTGGAAAGTCTAACCATGTGTTAACATTGTTTTATGTCTAGTAACTTTCAGGGGGCAGATTGCTAATTTTTTATCAAGCGGCCTCTGTGGAAGATTTCTCACGATGACGGTAAATTAACTCGAAGGACTTCCTTAGGGTTAAATTCTATTATCAATTAGTTAGCTCGAAGGGCATTCTTGGCATAAATTATTTTTTTATTTTAAAAACTTTGGTCCTTAGTTTCGTGCGGCACAGTGTCTCATTTTCTTGTTGTCTAGGAGTGAAATCACGGGATATCTTTTACCATACTTTAATTAGATCGCTTCATTTGACATTTGAACCAACTTTTGAGATCTAACAATCGTGAAGAAAGTCAAACTCAAGCTTAGATATACTCGAAAAAAGTAAAACCCGCGTGATCGGAAATAAATTCAGGATTTAATGCTTAGATTAAATTTATAAGAGGCAAGATCACCTATACAAGAGTAAAGTCATAGTTAGATTCTTATGAATATGGCTATTTAATTATCTCGTTCTTAAAGTTAACGAGAGTAATTAAACTAATGATTAGTACCCTTAATAATGAAGGATATCTTGACTAATAATTAACAAAAGAACCTTAAACTCGCCTCGAGCGGGGTGGACTTGACCAGCTTCCTATTTGGGTAGTTTTAATTTGAGTTTTAGCCCTGTCCATCTCTAAGAAAGAAGAAAAAAGGACGCGGCTGATCAATTAATAATTTAGTGAATTCTGAATCATTGCAAGTGGGGATTGAAATTAATGCTCGTTAGTTCCAGAAGATAAGAACAACGCCCACCAACTACGCTGAAACGTGCAAGAAACTGTTTGGATGATGGGTTCCTACGAGATCCTCTCTAGATGGTAGTTAGGGTTGATATTGGGATAAAAGTATAAGAATAATTTTAAGCCTATTATAATTATGATAATTCAGTCATAAAATTTTAATGGTAATTTAATCTTAAATCTTTTCACATTTTATCAATTAAGTTCATCCAGCGAATTTTAGTGGAAATCGCTAATGTAAACACTCATCATCTAACGTAGATATTTTATAGTGATATTTTAATAATTATTTGAATATTTTTATGTTTTTTCTCTTCTTTTTTTTTTTTTTTTTAATTATTTGAATATTTTTATGTTTTTTTTCATTTTCTTTTTCTTTTTTTTGGGTCCTTTTCTTCTTTTGTTATTACTTTCATTTTGGCTGGACCTTCACTGGCCACTAAGCGAGGAGAGAAACAAGCCCTCCCCACTCATTGGTAAGGGCCCTCACCTCACCTAGGCCCTCACCAAATCTAGACAAGGATTCGCAACCTTGCTGGCTATGCGTGAGGGATGCAGCCCTCCCCCAATTGCCCAATCTAGGGAGAGCTTTCATGCCCTCTCTTGTGACTAACAGGGCAAGGCCACCAACACCTCGTCGGACATGGGCAAGGTGGCCAACGAGGCGCTAGTGGCCCTTACCCAAATCAATTTTTTAAAAATTATAGAAATTATCCATGTCAATATCGATTATATCACATAAGAACGGTCGTTGTCCACATTAGTAATTTTCAATTAAAATTGATTGAAATGGCTTAATTAACAAATTGTGAAAAAAAAAATAGAATTAAATTGGCACAATTAAAAAGTTTAAGACTTTTTTGATACTTTTTTTGTGCTTATAGCTTGCAAACGGGTTCACATGGACCGTGATTAAGCTGTTAAAAGAGATTAATCAATCGCTATTGACTTTAACCACCCATCCGATGCCGCAACTGCAACCGCGGTCACTTTCTTCTATGACCCCATGTAGATTTTGACATAATTGATTGAATGATTCGAGGAAGAAAATTTGTACTTGGCTCCAACGACTTCACAATACATAGCCCCTCAAACAAGCTGGATATCATCATGCGCAGGCCAGTGACCATAACCCAAACCACGGGAAATTGAACAGGACGCTAATGGCGACTCCCATTTCGACGGACGTAGCAGCCTTAACGAGATCCTCTGCATGTGTACACGGATATCTACGCGATTCGATTGGTGTAACTTCATTCCAATCTCATTCGCTCCCGTCCCTGTTGTTGGTAGTCTGAAAGGGACTTTTCCTCTTCTCTTTTGAAGTTTTTCTTTCCAGAATTAACCTTCCTGACTCGAGGGTTTTCGTTTGAATTAATGCTTCAAGGATCGGGATTGTCAAGCAGCAAGCATCAACATGCATGCGAAACGAGCAGATATTAGACTGTGAGAAAATTATCAAAAAAATCTTAAATTTATTATAATTTTTTCTAATTCAGTTATAAATTTTTTTTAATCATTTCAGTCATAAATTTTTTACAATTATATCGATTTAATTCATCCAACTAAATTTAGCTAGACAACACTGATGTAGACACCAGTGCACAATTTTTTATAATATTTAAATTTTTGAAATTACCAAAAAAGTCATAAACCGATTACAATTGTGTCAATTTAGTCCTACAACTTTTTTTTGGCTAATTTAGTCCTAAACATTTTTACAATTGTGTCAATTCAATCCATCTAGCCAAAATTAGCCGATTGGTGCTGATGTAGACGCCGATCGAGGACAATGGCGGCGAACGCTAATGTAGCAATTTTTTTATATATTTTATATTTTTTCGATTTTTTTTAAATTTTTTTCCCCAACCTTCTCCTTCTTCTTCCTCTAGCCGGCTGGTGAGGGCCAGTGAGGTCAACCTTGCCGGCCACTGGCAAGGCTTGCCCCCGCAGACCACTTGCGAAGGCGAGTCTCACCCGGCAACAAAGCAAGGTCGAGCCTTGCCAAATCTAGCAACAGTTGCCTCACCTTCGCCAATGGCCGAGTGGGGGCGAGCCTCGCCGACTAGAGGAAGGAGAAGGTAGGGGAAAAAATTCAAAAAAAAATAAAAAAATTCAAAAAAATATTTAAAAAAATTTTGCCACATCAGTGTTTGCCAGCCGACGTCCACGTCAATGCCAACCGACCAATTTTGGCCAGATGGACTAAATTAGCCAAAATAAAAAATTTAGGACTGAATTAGCATAATTGTAATAGGTTTATGACTTTTTTTAATAGTTCTCTCAAATTTTATTTTATATTTCCTTTTTTTCTCTTTTTTTATTTTTATTTTTTTTGCCTCCTCTCTCTTCCTTTTTCTTACTCTAGCGATCCGCCAGCGGAGATGGCCGGCACGATCGATGAGCTTGCCTCGACATCATTGGGCGAGGGTGCTCACCTAGATCCAATGAGGCAAGCCCTCACTAATGGATCGACAAGCTTGACATCACCGTCGCTAGGGCAAGGGCGAGCTTACCCAACCACTAGTGAGGCAAGCCCTCACTAGAGGGCAAGCCTCGCCAGTGGAGTGGCAAGCCCAACCTCACCTAGATATGGTGAGGTCGGCCAAGCCCAACCCCTGGCAAGGCTCACCTTATTGATCCACTAGCAAGGGCTTGCCTCTCTAGATTTGGCAAGGGTGGATTTAGGCAAGGCAAGCCCTCGCCAAATCCAATGGAGACTCGCCTCACCAATGGTTAGGCGAGCTCGTCAGCTACCTCAGTCCGACAACCGGCCCTCCCCTTTGGATGATCGCTAGAACAAGAGGAAGAGTAGGGAAGAGGAAAAGAAAGGAAAATTAAAATTAAAAATGAAATATTATTAAAAAAATCCACGTCAGCACTAATTGGCTAAATTTAGTTAGATGGACTAAATTAATACGATTACAAAAGATTTAGAATTGAAATGACAAAAGAAAAGTTTAAAATTAAATTGAAAAAATTAGAATAGATTTAAGACTTTTTTGATAATTTTTCCATTAAAATGCTTTGCATTGAGAAATGAAGTTGCTTGAAAATTATAAATCGCTGGGAGAGAATTATCATGAAAACAATCTTCACTCATAACGTGAATTTTTCGAAAATGTTAGAGAAATTGAATGCAATCAAAGTCCCGATAGTGACGTCACTTGCTGGCGAAGGTTTCAATTTCCAAAAGCATTTAATCAAAAAGGAGACTTGCTTAATAACGGGGAATACGTAGACTGGTCCAGGACTTTGGGACTGCCCGAAACGACGACCTTCTCAAGTAACCATCATGGAGAGGGCTGGAATTGATCGTGTAGCTCTCCTTCATGATGGAACACTTGACAAAGAGCAATCACTCAAAAGATCTGTCCAGTCAAAGCGTGTGAAAAGGTTTCACCGCCGTGTACACCCCGGGGAGGGTGCAAAAGCGAACGACTTCAGCAGCAAACATTCCCAGCATGCTGATGTAAGAATAAGACCTGATCTGAACCGTCGTACACCCATCTAATCACCCCTCCATTGTGCGCAGGCTTCAGGGCACCACCACGAAATCTTGCTCCTTTGAACATATCATAGCATCTGGGTGAAGCAGTTTTTCTCCTGCTGAACCTCCATCGGACAGGTATTCAGCAGAGTTGCAACTGTAGAACGACAGTGCACCTGCGTTCTCATCCGACCCCTCAAATGCCTACATGGAGACATCCAAGTTAAATTATAAGGAGAATTACACATATGATCCCTCGACTCTAGCCTAATGTGTAATATCGTACCTGAACTTTTAATTTGTTCAATAAAAAATTTAACATATATTCAATCTAAGCCTTAAATCATATGAAAATATCAAATGTTATCATCTCATCAATTGAATCTAATATTGCTAAGAACGATGGACATAAAAGTAAGATCATATGCCATCCGCAAAAAATATTCATCACAAATCAAAATACAACAATCAACATCATCAAATAACATAAACAATCTTTTTTCCAAATTAAAAAAAAATAAAGAAATAATATATTCTAATTTGAGCTGACCATCTCACTTACATAATCAACATATATCGGTTTTTACGTCCACCATTTAAACGTACCAAAAAAAAATTATAATCAGCAAAATTCATAACTCTAATTTACTTTATGCACTAAATTGAATACACACCAAAAGTCCACCATTTAAACGTACTAAAAAAAAAATTATAATCAGCAAAATTCACAACTCTAATTTACTTCATGCACTAAATTGAACACACATCAAAAGTTTATAGATCACATTAAACAAATCACATTAAACGAATTAAAAATCTAAAAATAACATTACATATTGAGTCAAATGTCTAAAAATCATTTATGTTTAAAAACCATTTATGTTGTTTTCTCCAAGTTCTATTTGATGGCAAATGCTCCAACATAACATTGCTGAAACCTCTAAAACAATTGCAAACCGGAGGCTTAAACGATACAGTACCTCGGAGAGACTCGAAGTTCATCTCATCAGTGAACAGATAGTAAGAGATCTATATTTTCAACTTTCTTCAGGCTTTACACATCCGTCCTTACAAGAGATTAGTTTAGACCACAGAACAAAAAGCCATACGAACAAACAATTCAGTAAGGGCAAGCCGGGGCTTAAACTGTACATTTGACATATAAGCCATTCCAAACCTGCACATCAAAATCTGAAAGAACCAGGAAGAAAAAAAATTTGTCAATACACAGTGCTCGAACCATCACTTCCGCTGATGCTTAGAGGACTCCCAGGGCTGTGCATCTTCCAACTAATCCTCTTCAACGGACCTTTCACTGATCCAGGCGTATCAACATCAACCTTGGACACAGGCAAAGGTTCCCTGAAAACCCCCCACAAATAGAATTTTGACTGAAATCCTGAAAAAGAGTAGGAGAGAAACAAACCAAATCATGAGGAGCTTTTCTTAAGAAAGTTGACTTAACTCTCACTAAAAGATTAAGAAATGGTCCTTTACGGTCTGTCAATTTTGTGCTCAAAACCTGGCTTTGAGAACCAAATGAGACATCACTTTCTGTGACATCACTTTCAGATTTATATCAGAGCAGAAATGTGTTTCTCGTATTGCATCTCACTAAGTCGTTAGTGATATAACTTGAATTTGGTAAATTGCCAGATTAACATAAAGACAAGCTCCACCACATTTCACATAGGGTTGCCTTACAGTTCTAACAATAAGAATAAAATTGGAGAACACCACAAATCAGCTTGCTTTCAAAAATATTTCTCAAACAGAGCCTTGTGGGAAACAAAGAAAAAAAAAAAAAAAAAATAAAAAAAAAAAAATTTGGAGAATGCTATAAATCAGCTTTCTTTAAATAATGTCCATTCTCTTCTGTTAGATAAAAACTTAAAAAGAGCAACCGAAAAAAAAGAAGAAGAAGTTCCAAAGAACACTTCAGGAGTTGGGTGCAAAGGCATTTGAAATTTGTAAGAATAAACATCTAACTTACTCCAAAGGTGCAACGGCAGCTTTGTGGAAGTGAAAACTAGGAACTCTGCGTTGGTAACCACCACTCTCATGGCAAGATCATTGCGGATCATTTCGATGACAAGGCTATCAAAAAATTCTTGCTCACTGCACAGACAAGGAGACGAGTAAGAAATCCAGACGAAACGGATAAGGATCTTTAAACATTGAGCGTAAGACAATCACCTCTTGTTATCAGGAAATATGTATATTGCAATACTATCATCACTGGGACCCCGGTCCTTGAAGCCTTTTGGCCATACTTTAGGTGTAGGATGCAATTCAGTGCAAAGAATCGAAGGGAACAACTTTGCCTCCTTGTTCACTTTAGAGCATGCTAAGTCGGACACATGTGCCACGACTTTCCCAAAATAATTGATCCCTTGTTTGTTGAATTTCAAACTTCCCCTGTAAATGAAAAAATAAAATAACAATATAAAAAGAAAAAGAAATCATAAGCGGGCATTTGCTGCTAGAGAACCAAGAAATTTAGAAGGAAAGGGAGGTCAATTTTACCTCCAGATTGGATCAATAATTGGCTGGGCATACGAGTAAGTACGTTCCCCAAATAGTTTTGGACAATCAAGCTTTGGTGATTCTAGGGCTTTCATGGATTCAGCCTCTTCATTAGAGTTCCGCATGTCTCCCAAGGTAGCTCTCATATCTATTCCAATATTGTCAGCTTTTTCATAGTTTCCGCTGCTCCGAGTTCCATAAACTTGACTAAGACATACATATTTGGTTTTTCCAACATCTGTCTCTGAAGTAAAGACCCTGCCCTTCTCAGCCAACTGTCCTTCCTTATCTCTAACCATTAGTGGCTTGAGTTCATTCTTCTTTCTCCTCTTCTTCTCCCTCATCCACTTCTCAATCTCAATCTTCTTCCCCAATCTTTCTATAGGAAAACTTTTTGAATTTTTTGTACATTGAACGAATTCTATAGTCTCTAAGTCATCCTCTTCACAAAGGGAAGAGCAACTTTCCTCATTGGTATTGGGCTTTCCAAGCTTGTGTCGACAATCCTCGCAGAACCAAACAACATGTTCGTCGAAAGTTTTAGGCAAGGTTTCTAGGCAATAGCTGAATAGCACAAAAGGCTTACAGTCAAATTTCAAACAGTGAGCATCTTTGACATGAGCTGAAGTTGGTATAAAAATTTAGCATGTTAAAGTATACAGAAATCGAGGAAGATTGCAGGTCGCTATATCAATTGCTACTTGGCCACATTCGACAGAAAAAATAACATTAGGTTCGTACCAATATTAGTATATCACCAACTACCCTAGAAGCGATAGATGAGGAATGATGATTTCTTAATGACTTAAGAATTTCCCCATTTCATTTGCTAAAGGATTCAACTGACAAGTGGTTTGCCCAAAATTTCTTAGCTAGAAATCTGTATTTGCTATTGACACAATAGAGTTCATGGGAAACCTATGATACATGACATAATGTGTAATATGAAGTCTTGGAAAGTATGTGTTATGCATGATAGACACGGTTAGATAGATAGCTGTGCAACTCTCACTCCATCATTCCAAAGAAAAAGAACAAAAACTCCCTCTCACTCCAGTCTAAAGAGAACCAGCAAAGAAAAGATCTAAAAAAATAGAAACCTGGGAAATTCTTCAGATGCGAGACTCTAGGTTCAGTTGTTACACATCCAATAAAGCAACGTTATATGTGCAACTTCCACCAGATATACCTCACAAAGTACATCAGTAAATCAAGGAGAGACCCTCGGGTGAACGATTACTAGGTTGGATTACCCAACTCCATAATTTGCATCACAACTTGAATGGTCAACCACGGCAAAAAATACCTCAATTTAATGTGCAAAAGGAATACTGTGAGTTTAAGTATCCAAAAGGCTTGTAATGATTTCCTCAACTAGCTAGAGCAAGATTCAGGAAAAACTAATACCACGTATAGAACTCTACACATGTGCATTCGCATGCACGCATGCATGCATGCATGCATACAGGTGCTTGCACGTATCATGCAGTGCTGTGTGCACATCTACATGCACGGTTGCCTAGGATTATGTGATATAATTGAAGAGGAAGTGAGGGCAAACTTACAGGTGAATGGCACATTCCTGACAGTCGCCACAATAGATCAGAGCAACATCGAAGCCATTGTCCCCACATTCTAGGCAGACAGTCACCTGGAAGAACAAAAGGATTGAGAATACCCAAAACAATGGAAAACAAACTCGCTTTTTTTTTTCTAATATTGGTAAGGTTCACATAAAATTCGGATGGCCGAGCTGAATAGAAGTTGGAGATTACACTATTTACCATAACTTGAGTCTATAACTTGTTTACAAAGCTCCAAACTACCAAAATTTCAGCAACTAATTCCGAAATTTGAATTCTTGAACTAATTAAAAGCTAAGCATACATGAATTACTTGAACTAGTTCAGCGAACGCCGCCAAAAGAAAAAACAGAGGTATTTTGCGCAGAATTTCAAATTCGACCCGGCAGCTTTAAAACGCCCTATTGATTTTCCTTCAGATCTGGCCCGCATGCGACAATTCATTAGTCAATCCTACATGATGAACAGTAGGAGATAACGTTAACCATGCTCCGCCACCCCGGCATTCCTCAGCGGTGGAAGGTGGCCGCCCGGCATTGAGCCGCAATCAGACCGCCGCATTGAGCCGCAATCAGACCGCCGCATGCCGCACCGACGAGGTCGAATCCCGGACAAGAAACGACTTGAAATTAGGGTAAACTCCGGACAGTATTCCGGTTCTCCACGTACCCAAAAATGTACCCTCCTCAAACACCCCTCACGCTAATCCGACCGGAAGGGAAAACGAAAATCACGGCCCCCGCGAAAAACATGGAGCGGCGAAAGGTCGAGCACGGAGACGGCGAAACAGAAGGGGAAAAAGAAGGAAAAGGGAGAAGAAGATTCGAGCTCGGCCAGCACAGGAGGAGGAAGAACCGAGAGGAGAGAACGACGGAGCTCGCGTACCATTCCTCTCGCGGAAGTCGGTCCCGGAGGAGCGGGTGGGTCCTCCGCCGTCCGCGGCGCCGGCCGGGGGAGTCGCCGCATTCCGAGGAGGGAGCTGCCTTGTCGGAGACGGATCCGCGATAAAGACAGAGAGAGAGAGAGAGAAGAGATAAAACCCTCCCGCGCCGTTCTGTTTCGACAACGAGCTGGCGGACTTCTAGAATGAACGTGTCGGAGTCATTTTGGATTCATGCTCTAAAAGCAGAATTATTAAGAAAAAGAATGCGATTTGCCTTGCCGCCACTTCGTTTCTTCAGGTTGTTTTGGGCCTTAAGCAAGGCCCAAAAAACTTCACTAAGATTGCGCCTAAGCTGTGGTCGACGATTCTTTTTATTCCCTAAGGAATTAAAAAAATTACAAAAAAAGAAAAAAAGCACTAGCTTTTAGCACGATGTCCTCTTTTGACTATTTCTGGGGCTTTATAGGGAAAGACCAATGTGTAAAATGAGTAAGATGTAATGAAAATTAGAAATGACGAAATTTATAATGATGGCACGCCTCGTTATGAACAGTATATTTACGGATTAAAAATAGAGGGAGAAAAGAAAGTACTCCTTGAGGAGGATTTAATTTTTGAATGTGAGTATATTGGTTTTTCTTTTGAGGAATATGGTTCAAAATCTGAAGATTTTAGGAGTTAAATCATTTGGAGGAAAATAAGAAAGGCCCTTAACCATCTTGCAATTAATTACGTCATCAGATACGCGCCAGGGTTTCCAACATTTTAAACGACGACGCGTATGGAAAGGAAAAGGGGCATGTTTTTCATAGGTTTGTACTTACCAAATCATGATTTTGAATCTGCAGAGAATCTATGCAACGATTTCGAAAGCTTACGCAACTATGATAAAGTCTTGTCTTGTAAAACCGTCACTTTATTCATAGCCACTCCTTGCGTTGACTAAACTTTTCCACCGTACATAATTTGACACCTTATGGTACAAGGTCAAATGAAACTTAATTGGCTGAATGAGTTGTGTTGTGAAATAACGCTGAAATCAGCGAATTTTGCAACTCGAATCTAATGCAAAATGAAAAAAATTATCGCAAAAATCAATGCAAAATAATAAGTACATAAGAAATTTATGTTATTCAATCTAAATTTCGGACCTAGCCAACCACCTAAAAATCAATTATGAATCAAACAAATGCAGATTTTACAATCGTTCAAAAGCATTTTTCAGCCCTAAATTACGCCTCAAGCAAAACCCACTCTCACAATCCATTACAAGGAAAAACTTCAAGCTTCTTTTGTCAGCTCTAATGCACAATAACTGAGTAAAATTCCATTTTTATATGTTCACATGTGACTTGCCGACTCAAATCAGGAATCCAACGTCAATGTGAAAAGCATTCCAATAAGAAATTGCCTTTTTTGGACATGAAGTTACAAACTTACAAGTCATGTTTGGGTCTTGAATTGGATTTCCTTCACTAATTCGGCCTTTGCTTTTTGTCCAGAGGGAAAAAGGAGTTAAACGTTTTAGAGGTTAATAAAATGACTTAAAAGCGAGCTTACAGCTTTTGTTAGGCGGGACCTCTCCCTTAACTTTTGACGTCGCCAACATTTACCAAACAAACACCACAAACAAAGGCGCCGAACAAGACTGACAAGGGGAAAAGCATATTGAACCACGGTGAACAAAACACCAGATGTTGAGGTTAGTTAAAGATCACCGTTGAGCCAACCCTACCAAGACACATTCGAAGGCGACTCAAAATCGGAAGATAGATGTGTACGACCTTCGTTCGAACGTTTTGTCGAACAAATCCTGCGCGGTGGATTAAAGAGAAAACATTGAGCACTTCAAAACCCCAACGCACATCCAGACTTAGAAGAAATCGCCAAGACATACTTGAAATCAACAGCAGCGGCTCCATAAAACCCAACACGCGTAGGAGTAACAAAAGGAAAGAAGGGGCCTCGGCTTCTCCGGCTTGGCCAAAACAGGGCGAGCCGACAAAAGGTCTGCGAAGCAAGCATTTGGCCGTGGGGTCCCCTACCCAGCTCGGAGACGGCGGCAAGAAGGCGCTATGGCCGACCGCCTCGCGATGTCTCTGAGCCGAGATCCTCGGGGAGAAGGGGGTCGAACCGAAAAAGGAACTCACCGGAGTTGTGGGGACGCCGGCTGGACGCCTTTGGACGGCGACAGCGGAGGCGGCTGGTCGTGCGTGGCCAAGGAGGCGAAGTGCATCCTGCTGAGAGCAAAAGGAAACGAGCTGCCGCTTCTTCCCTTTCTCTCCGCCCCACTCTCGGATCCCCCTCTCCATTTCTCCTACCTTTCTCTCTCTCTCTCTCTCTCTCTCTCTCTCTCTCTCTCTCCCTTTAAAGTCTGGTCGGCAGGCGCGCATGGCCCCTGCCACCGCCAGCTACCCTGCCGCCCTCGCCCCGACCCTCTCTGCCTCGCCCTGCATCTCTCTGGCTTGTATTGTACCACGCTCTGCGCTGAAGAGGGAAGAAGAAGACCGCCACGCGGGCCGGGCAGGGGGAAAGGAGATCGGGCTGGGGCCGACCCGGACAGACCTGGGCCCACCAACCTGGGTCCTCGACCTGATCGTCGGTCGGATTGGGCTTAACTCAACCCCCAGACCGACTAAGCCCATCTTTTGTCTTCATATTTTTCGCTTCCTGATACGTTTTCACCTCCATAATATCAACGAACAAAGCTTTACACCGAAACGTCAAGACATCGAACATGCGTACACTGAGAAGAGAATCCAAACAAATCCACAGCCGAGACTCGGATCATTGGGAAATGAAGGCTACCTGAATGAATTGAAGAAGAACGTCACGATTTTTCTTTTTCTTTTTCTTTTTCTTTTAAGGAAACGAGCATCCCAGTGTTTTGATAGAAAATGTTTTTCTTTTTCTTTTGGTTCGACTCATTTCAATTCGGTTTTTCGATTTTGGTTTTCAGCTTATAGTTTTCGGTTTTGGCTCTCTTTTTTTCTTCTTTTGTACATATTTTTCGTTTCCAAGAAATAAGCTCTTATCAGTTTGTTGATTCGGTTCGATTCAATTAACCGATAAAAACAATTTCAGTTTTTTATGAAAACTGAACTGAAAAAACCGAATCTTTCAGTTCGGTTCAGTTTGGTTTTTGACACCCCTAATCACCAGCACATGGCAGTCAGTCCGGATACATGACGCAGAGACAGGTTGCACGATCTTGGTTCAAGCATATCGTCAAGCATGTGGCAGGCACCAAGAAGGAGGGAGAAACTGAGCCCATTGAGGCTCGAACTCGCAATGGCACTGAACACAATTCAGTGGACAAACACAGCACGGAGACCAGGGATGACCTGCCGACACTCAAAACTGAGTGCAAGCGAGCATCGGCAAGTGTCGGCCCCAGTTGGTTGAGACGGGAAAACAGGGTACTAAAATGGGTACGGCCACAGGTCCCTACCTGGCTTAGCAGCGGTGCATTAATATAAAGAGAATACAAAGTCAATCCCTTCATCGCCATCCCAAATAAATTTTTATGAAACAAGTTAAGAAATTCCTAGAGAGATGGATTGCATATTTGTATCATTCTCATTGTTGAATCAATTCAAGTTGAACACTGCAATGGGGAATCATATCATGGATCATGGATAGGCACTGGAACTGGGAATCACTTAGTAGCTCTAATGCATGAAAAGATGCATACTGATATTACCCGTAACTCTGCAGAAAGTGGAAGTTATTCAAAAGTTAGCTATACTGTCTTTCAAGCTCTACGTGAAGGGGGACACATGCGCCACGACCCTCCAACGTAATCAACCCATTGTTTGCTGAATTCCCCTGTAAATAAACAAAAATTAAACCCAAAAAAAAGAAGAAAAACTGATATAATCATGAGGATGTGTATTCCCGACATCATAGGAACTCCAGAAACATCACTTTGCTAAATGAGAGGAGAGAGAGAAAAATACCAGCAGGGTAAGGCACTCGAATGGTGGGAACTGCAGCAGTCGTCCCTCCAGTCATATTTGGCCCCCCAAGTTGCATAGTATGCTGACCTGGCATCCGATAACCAAGAAACATCGGATGCCCATGATTACCAGGAGGTCGATGACCTGACTGCCCAAATGCGCGTATGTCGCTTCTATCTGCAGATGGTGCCCAATATCTTTGCAGGTAATGCTGGGCCATGTAAGTATTATAGTTATAGGCACCCCGCAATGCAGAAGAGTAGATCAACTCATATCAGTGAGCTCGATATGGGTTACTTAACACTTTATGCTACAACTTCTAAGAAAAGTTGAAATTTCGACAATAAGGATATCTAATATTTACCTGTGGATGCACATAGTTAGGCCAATATGTAGGGCAGAAGCTGCGGTGAAGAAAGTAATTGAATCACTTTAGAAGATACAGACATATCAAAGTATTACATCAACAGGAATCTTTTCCTATCAAATAATTTGTTGAAGATATCATCAATTTGACCAATTTAATCAATATGCTGACCTTCATACTGCAAGTGGCCAGGAATGGATTTGATAATCTTAAATACAAACAGAGCTCCAACCAATATATGGGAGATGAAATGTCACAAACTTTGCTCACACAACACTTCATTCAGGCAAACAAAAAGGAAGATGCTCCACACACTCGGTCATATCTGATTTTCCATTTTGCATGTGATCAACAAATTTACTCTCTGATTTTGGAAGTTTTGAATTATATGCCAGTTACTACATCTCTGGAAACCCAGATTGCACGGCAGCACAAGCATCCAATTCTAACCAGGACAAATAACTGTAAGTTCCTCGCAGGAAATTACATGACTTTGGACTTACCCATAAGGAGGATAGACATATCCAGGCTGATAACCATAAGAACTCGGATGCTGGTAGACAGGATTCCCAACGTAACTCGCCCTGGGAGCCTGCACACTTCCAATCAGAGGTGTTACAGGTCTCAGTTGCCCTAGGACAACAAAACAGGTATCCGTTAGATCAAGAAAACATAAACTAGAAACTCCAAAATGTGACTACTACGTAGCTCAAATGAAACACCAGTACATTGTAACACTCATGATTGATGACTATGTCGAAGGAGGGCCCTGCTCCCTGTACTTATTTAGAGAGCCATGTCTTGTGGCTTACAATCCGAGATATTCATTTAGTTGTCAACATACAAGACGCCAAGAAGACAAATATCATTGAATTTCACAATTCATTCGGCAGTCATTTAACAAACTTTGAGGGCACATACTATAATTTTCTCGCCCATTGTGCCCTAAATGCAGATTTTCAGCATACTTCAATTATGGACCAATGTCTGCAAAACCTTATATTGCACCATTACTATTATGAACAGGCCAATTAACTGGTGCATAGATCCACTGGTTTAAACACCCATTTGCATCACATCAATGGATAAATCAATTTTAGTAAAAGTTCTTGGTAAACCTAGCTTGCTCTTTATTACTACCATTGGTACCCTAACAACGTGAATAAGTTCTTGCTGTAATATACAACACTCCAACTGTGACTAAAACAAAACTAACTTCCATCAATTCATGTCACACTGGATCAAATGCCACACAGCACTGTCAGTTGGAGCATGCAATGTTCACATTCAGGCAGTACCGTGGATCAAAACAGAAAGTACCGTAAGGAAGAGGTGGCCGAGGCTGGCCGAGAGAAGCCAAATTGCAGGGAGCCATTCTGCCATCAATAACTGAGCTGGGATTTTCACAAGCTCTTCTCACAGATTCACAATCGCGGAATGTCATCTAACCTCCACATAAATCCAATACACAAGTAAAAACACCTTGGCTACAAACCCATCACCATCATGTTGAACGAGAAAAAAATGAACATGCCCACTCAGAAGGAATAATTAAAACCAGCATTTCCAAATAACAAAAGCTAAACAGTCACAGCCACAGAACAGAACATCAATACTTACATATCCATAGTTTCTGCTGCACCGAGTTTCAGAAACTTGACTAAGAGGTATATCTTTGGTCTTTTTGACTTGTGGCCCCGAAGTAGTTCCACTGCCCTTCTCGCCCATCTGTCCTCCTTCCTCATCTTTTTCCCTTTGGGGCTTGAGCTTACTCTTCTTTCCCTTCTTCTTCTTTCCCAATCTTTCCATGCCATTATCACCTAACTGTCCTCTTTCCTCATCTTTTTCCCTTTGGGGCTTGAGCTCATTCTTCTCCCTCTTCTTCCTCTTCTTATTCTTCTTCTTCCCCAATTTTTCTGGAGGGATATACTCATTAGAATTCTTTGAACATTGGACTGATTCTGCAATCCTTAAGTTTGGCAAGTCATCCAATTCAGACAGGGGAGAGCAACTTTCCTCGTTGGCTTTGGGCTTTCCGAGCTTGGGTTGACAATCGTCGCAAAACCATTCAACACATTCATCGAAATTTTTAGGCAAGGTTTCTAGGCAATAGCTGAAAAGCATGAAAGGAAGACCATCAAACTTCAAATGGTAAGCATTTCTTTGCAAGAGCCAAGCGTACATAATATAGTGCAGATATTTGGCACGTTAAATTAATAAACTTGACGGATTGCAGCTTGCTATTTTAACTACCACGTGGCCACATTCGACAAAATATATAGAACTAGGTTCAAAATTCAATAAGTACACCACCAACTGCACTAGAACCGACAGAAAGGAAATGCTGGTGTACTAAAGACTATCAAATTTCCCAATTTCATTTGCTAAAGGACTCAAATGACAAGTGACATGCCTGAAATTCGTTCGCTAGATATCCACAAGTGTCATCTGCTATTGACACAACAGAGTTCATAGGAAGCCTATAATACTTGGCATGATGTGTGATAGAAAGTCTTGAAAATTATGAAATATGCATGACAGACGTGGATAGATCGAACAAGTGTACATCTGTAGCTTTACAATGTCTAAATCTTTCCCTCTCACTCCATCATTCAAAAGAAAGAAAATCTTTCCCTCTCACTACAGTCTGAAGTGAAACCAGCCCCGTAAAGATCTAAACAAATAGAATCCTGAGGGTTTCTTTCTTTCCAGACTCTTAGGTTCAACTGTTATATATCCTATAGAGCAATGCTACTTGTGCAACTTCCACCAGAAATATCTCACAAAGTTAATCAATGAATCAAGTGTGGAGATCCTTGAGCGAACAATAACTAGGTTTGATGCCCCCAACAGACTCATACACTACAACTCCATAATTTGCATCATAACTCTAATGGTCAACACAGCCAAAGACACTTCAAATCTTAGGTACAAAAGGAATACTGTGACTTTAAGAATTTAAAAGGCCTGTAAATCACCATGATCAACTCAACTAGCTGGAGCAAGAATGCACAAGAACTAATACCTACATAAAAATCATGTGCATGCATCCATACAAGTGCACACATGTATTGGGTAGTACTGCATGCACGGTTGTCGAGAATTACATTATGCAGTCGTGAAGGCGAACTTACCGGTGAATAGCATAACTTTGACAGTCCACACAATAGATCAAAGCAACATCGAAGCCCTTGTCCCCACATTGCAGGCAAACAGTTGCCTGCAGGAACACAAGGATTAAGCATACCGAAAACAAGGTAAACAAGCTGGCATTTTTATCTAGTATTGGTAAAGTTCACATAAAAAATTCGAATGGCCAAGCTGAATAGAAGTGCGAGATTTCACTATATAACAAGACTGAGTCTACGACTTAATTTCGAAATTAAAATTGTTATCTGCTTAAAGACTATATATACATAAATTATTTTTAACTACTTCGGCCAAAAAGAACACGTATTTTGCCCAAATTTTCAATTTCAATCCAGCTTTAAAACTTATTAGCGCAATACCGCACCCTTTGATTTTGCTTCACTTCTGGCCCCCGTGCAATAACAAAAAAGTTAATTTTACATGACTAACATTGCAAGATAACTTTAACTATCCTCGACAACCCAGCCTTTAGTCGATGAGATCGAGTGCTGAAGCGGTTGATGGTGACCCAGCATTGAGCCGAAATCAGAATGTGGCATGTCGCAGTTTCGGAAAAAACAACTAAAACTAAGAGTAAACTTCGGACCTTATTCGAGTTCTTTGGATCCAAAGTGTACCGTGTGTAACGCTGATCACAGTAATTCTAACGCAAAAGGAAAACAAAATCATGGTTCTTGTGAAAACCAGCGATGAAAAACGAACCTTTACGAGAATTTGGCGGCAAAAAGTCAAGCACAGAAAAAGCCAAAAAAAAGGAAACGAAAGATTGGAGCTTTGGCCAACCAAAAAGAAAGATGCAAGAAGAGAGACCGCCGGAGTTTGTGTACCATTCCTTTCGCCGGAACTGCTCCCGCAAAGGCGGGTTCTCCGTTGTCTCGCCGGAGGGAGAGCACCGGAAGAGAAAACCTCTTCTGGTTCTTTTTTCACGAACAGTAGAAACTTCAGAGAGAGAGAATGTCGGACTATTTATTCGAATCGGGAAAAATATTAAATAAGGATACTTTTTTTTTTTTTTTTGAATCACAAAGTGAAGATATGGAGTGAGCAATTTTTTCAAGAGAAGTTTCCCTAAATAGCTCAACTTACTTCCAAATAAGGCTCCCAGGTAACCGGACGGGCGAGCTTCTTCCGGCGGATAAAATATGCATCTTTATCCAACGTATTCTGGTTTGAATTCTGATTGAAGCGAGGGTTCTAAGCAATTTTACTCCAGACGTCACAGGCGCAGCTTCTCGATCACCGGACGCCATGTCTTCCGATCGCGTCTCTCGTTCCGTGTTCCGTCATCCGGTTGGGGGAGAGTTTCGTACTTGTCTTTTGCTGTCGATTCGTTGCGCTGTTTATATCCAACCGGGTGAGTTTCGTTCATACCCGGAAACGTTATGGACATAGTCGATGAGCCGTTTTGTAGATTGCACCACGTAATAATTTGGGCTAAGGCTGCTGTTACAAATCCTGTAGTGGAGATTGACGATCAGTACGCGCGAGCGGGAGCTGATTGTTCTGTGACAGAGAAGATCACAAACTGGACTTGGCATTACACAACCCTGTTTCTCCAAAGCATAGGTGAGACATCACTACTTCTAGCTTCTCCTACTCTTTTCGGGGTTCGATTCGACCAGCGACTTCAACTTTGTCAGTAATTACCGCAACGGAGACTCGGATTGTTGGCAATATGAGACAGCCACGCGATGGATGCAAATTTTTTTTTGGATTTCGATCATGTAATTTACAGAGTTGCTTAGCCAGACTACTCCCTGGAACGTAGTATATCTGCTTTCTTGCAAATGGGAAGCTCTATCCTTCAACTGCAAACCCCCCTTTTTTTCTGGTTCCCAAGGCAAAGAAGACGGTGATCATCTAAAACTGATCTTGATGGCTGTATTTAAACGATAGGATAGAAGAGCAACGATGGTATGATTGCCAGTGTAGCAACTCTACTCTCAATGCCCACATTGGACTTCTTGTTGACAAAAGGGATGATAATTCTACGTGATATCTTTTGGTTCGGAATTATGTCGATCCATAGAACTAGAAGTTCAGGATTGCTGATCTGCTTCCTTTCTCCCCTTTCCCATTTCATTAGCGGTGGCCAACCGGGTCATGTGCCCGTATTTTAACTCATATTTAAGGGATTGGGTTATATATGAATTGTCTAAAATCTAAAATATGGGTTGGAAGTTGGAACGGGTTTACTAGAAAAAGGTCCAATAAATGATGGGTTTTAATGGGTGTGGAAAAACCCACTTGTGGAATCACCCAAGAAATATCACCTTCGCCCCTTAAATTAGGGTATGCTCGTCGTATATCTTTTTCTTTGTTTAAAAAGAGATGCAATACAGAGTAACATTGAAAAAGAAAGAAAGATGATTTCCAATTGTAAACGCCTTCGATAGTTTGAGTATTTTCTGTACGATGAAGTGGTAGAGATAGGTTTTGCTGCTCCTCCCAATTCTAAAGACGATTCACTTGAAAATATAAGCTTTGCTCTTGAAAGGGCATCAAGGAAATTGAATGGGTGGAAATACGGATTCCCTGAATTTCTAAAGCAAGTTGTTTTTTTTTTTTTTTTTGTCGGTCCTCTTTCTTTCTAAAGCAAGTTGTAAAATGTTAAAGCAAAAAATGTTAACAAAAGTAAAGCAAAATTGAACTTAACATAAAATGCATGCCAATTAATTTTAATGAAGGCGTTAGGATGGGTTAATTGGGTGGGTATAGCTTTTATTAGATCGGGTTGAATAAGAGTTAATACAAATATAAATAGTTTTGTATCTATTAATTGGTTTTAAAAAAATCAACATGTTTTAAATATGACCAAAACCTAACGCAACCTACCCATTTGACGCCTCTATACTTATTATGCACTTGTAACTACTTGGTTATACTGAGTTACGTTACCTAGAGAAGTTACTAAAATACAAAATAGTGATAAAATTATTTGAAAAGTTATAAATATATTGTACAGCAATCAATTTAATTATAAATATTTTAATTGAGTAAATTTAAGTTTAAATTTTCTGATAATTTGTCAATTTAATCCTAAGTTTTTTTACAATTTAGAAATCACCGACATGAACAATTTTATAGTTTTTTTTATTTTTCTAGAATTCTTTTATTCTTTATTTTTTCTTTTATTCTTTTCCAACTCTAGCAGCTAGGTTGCTAGCTCACCCTTGCCTAGTCTGGTGAGGCCCACCAGCAACGTCGTTGGCCTTGGAAAATATAAAAGGAAAAGATGAAAATTGATAAAAAATTGTTTACGTTAACGTCAATTTTGTCGGGTTAGCAATTTTCGATCAAAATTGACTAAAAGAACTAACTTGACAAATTATCAAAATATTTAAAACTAAATCAGCATAATCAAAATATTTATAATTGAATTAGCGATCATACAATAGATTTAGAAACTTTTTAACAATTATCCCTACTTATAAGTCAATAATACATATGATTACTAGCAGCACTAGAGAAATTACTTATTTTAGTTGACAATATATTTGCTTGTTATCATTCTTCAAAAGAAGTTACTTGCAATATGAATAAAATACTAAATTTACCGACGAGTCGATACTTAATATTCTATATGGATAAGGAGAAAATACTTTTCCAGTGTCATATAGGTGTTATAATTTTTAGGCTGTTTTTACGTCTTTTATATTAGTTACTAACATCCTTCATTTTGTTAATTTACTCTTTTAGTTCCTCATAAAATTTTGTCCAAGTAACATATCCTCAGGAGGAGCTTAAAGTGGATTAAATAGGTGGTTACAAAATTTTTAAGGGTTGGGTTAAATAATGGGTATTTATGGTGACATGATTTTTTTTTCTGGGTTGAAAATATGGTGATATGAGTTAGTTCTAGTATTAATCGCTTAAATTTTTTTTTTTGTTAGAAGTCGCTTAAATTGAGAAATTGGTCAATATGGGTTAAATGAACCAATTTCAATTGGACCTTTTTGAATCCAACCAAATCTATTTTGATACCTAACTCTAATAAAAGACATCTATGACACAACCGGTTCAAAGGTCTTGTTATAATTTCTTCTGCATGGTTGTTTATCTTAGCTTCCTCTAATTCCAGGATTTGCCACCAATATCGTAGTGAACATTCACATGCACATATTTTTCATTTAATTCATACCAAGGCAAATCCTGCCTACCCAAAAAAAAAAAAAATTATTGACCTGATAATACCAAGGCAACAGGGCACCATGTATGTAAATTAAGAACCTGCCATATTATTGCAAGTCAATAACTTCTTGAAAATCAATGCTATCCCCGTAAAGAAAACGCTGGGATGCCCTTTCTCGATCCTCCATATTAAAGTGCATTGCCTATAAAAGCCCCAGCAAAGTTAGTGTTCTTGCATAACAAGGGCTCACTAATCACTACAAAGCTTGGCTTTAGCAAGAGAAGAAAGAAAGCAGATGGCGAAATCGTCGACCTCATTTGCTTTGCCTTTACTTATTTTACTAATTTCAGGTGGTCCTCATGTCATATCTCCGCAGCTTGCATGAACAATATGTCGTATTTAAATGACGTCAGGGTTCGAAGTTTTTCACTATATAACCGAAAATCAATCGTGCTCACGCCCTGTGTCATGACGCTTGTTTGCAGGGGCATTGATCGTGCTAAGGGTGGAGGCTTGCTCGATTGCGGTGATAGGCGGTGGTTGCCCTGACAAAAATAAGTGTCGGGACACGTGCGTCCCATGCTGGAGAGGAGTCGGTCAGATCGTTGCCTATTGCCGACCGGCAGGCGGAGGAGGGATACCCTACGACCAATGCATTTGTGACTTCAAGAAAGGCGCACCTTGCCCCCCACGGGGCCTGCCCAAATGTCCACCTTCGGCTATTTACATACCCAGTTGAACTAATGCGTGTAATGTAGTATCTTAGCTAATCTTAGCAGATTGAATAATCAGGACTAGATGTCAAGATATGTGACCACAGTTGGATGAATCAACGGAGCCTTTTTGCTACTTTTCGCTACTTTTCATGCCCAGCGACCTTAATAACTACAGAATGACCGATTGAGATAGAAAAGGAGAATCGATCTTGACACATAGATTGATTGTAATTATTTCTAATTTAAGGGCTAATGTCAAATTTCATAAAGCAAATCTTTTTGACCTCAAACCTTTACCCAAGAAATTTCAGAACAAAAGGCCGTTGTCAAGATGATCTTTCATCTTTCCTTTATTGGAAAAAGGGATGAATTCGTGATTTGAAGCTAGTGGAGATAATCACGAGATAATTCTTCGGACATCGCCAATTTCCTAATATTTGACTTTGAATCTTTTCCGTTTGACCAACAAATCGTGGTATACGAAGAATTGCCCCCTGTCCTCTTCACTTATAGCGTCAGAGGGATCCATCGTCACTTACGAAGAAAACGCTGCGTTACACACCTGAACAGTGAACGAAGAAGTTCTTGCAAAAGACGCAAGAAATTCCAGCATCGAGATAAGATCTTGCGACTGCGATGACTTCAACAGTTCAAGTTTGGTAATCGTACAATCACTCGATTCTGAACGAATAATAAGGAAAAAGTTAGCAAAAATCCTAAACTATATTTACTGTGATATAATTACCTTAAACTATCTTTGTGTCATTAAAAAGAAACTAATACTATGCCCATTGTCAAATGATTTTATAGCAAACACGACTTTATTTTTATTTTTTTTAACTTAAGCCACGTGAGCACCATTTTGACGGATGATATATGTGTCACACATGTATAAATTTAAAGTTTTTAGGTGTCAAGAAAAAAAAAAGAGTAAATGTGTCGCAATGATAATTTGAGATTTTTCATGGCTTCTTTCCTATATAATAGGGAAAATTCTATGAAAGAGGAAAAAAAATAAGTCATCACTGAAATTCGGACAAAACCTGTTGGATTGAAACCTTACTCTCCTAGCACTTAATATAAACCAAGCATAAGAAAATTTTCAAGGAAAGCATTACGCAAATTTCTATCCTTGCATCTTTTCTAATTTTCTTAAAAAGATTGGCAAAGTATTTAATTAGATACTTTGTTCAAGAATAGGCCCTTCAAGTTGGAAACTATTACCGTCCAAAAAAAAGTTGGAAACTATGCAAAATTACCCACTTTATCACGTATCTATCGACACTACATGTCAATCGGTTCCTATTATGGATTCAATCAATCCTTGGCCTTACTCATCTTGGATTCCCCAAGTCAATTTTCATTGGAAAGTTATAAACCTTATTATATGGATGTCCATTCAACCCCAGATTTTTTTTTTTTTTACCAATTCGATCATAAACATTTGTACAAAATTTCAATATAATCATTTTGGCCAATTTTTGCAGAAAGTCACTGACATGGCGATTTAGTTACCACTCTCCATTCTCCGTGGCACATCGCCACTTCATTGACTTAAAATGAAAAATTGACAGAAATAACTATATTGTGTCGCGACTCCTGTATAAGAATAAAATGTCAAATACGAATTGGTAGAAACGGAATTGTAATGTAGAGCAGTGCCCGGAACAAGATCTACATCTGGACTGTTCGATGCCGGCGGATATTATAGTCGAGAATTATTCAAGCAGTTAGGGAGTGTTAATCAAATTGATTAATTTTACTGATCATTGTCATGAGTGCAAATTGTTGGGCTAATTTCGAGCTCGCAATCATATTGATTCTGCAATGATTGGTTGTTAGAACCACCTGATGATAGCATACGTGAAAACGTAAGTCTCCTTGATTTGCTTGAGCGATGAGATGACCAGTTCCTCCGTCGAAACTCAAGAGATGGCATCGGCACACGACCGCCAAACTCCGTGTGCCTTGCGAGAGAGAGTGTCGGGTAGTCAAGGCATTCCAACCCCTTTCGATCCCGGCGTTTGGATCTGTCTTCCTTCCATGACTCAGGATCACTGATCCGAAATCGGGGCCGAACTGAGGTCACATCCTCTTTTTTTTTTTTTTTTTGGTCAGTAGGTCAGGTCCTCTTAGTGAGTCATGGAAAGGAAGTGTGACATTACTTCTCTACGGTGATGTCAATCATCACGGGTGATCGATCAGCCAGCCGAGAATCCACGATCTAGTGATTTGACTTGAAGAAAGGTGAAGGTAGACATCATGGCAAATGAAATTTCAAGCATCCATAAAAGAAAAAAGAAGCATTGATTGTGAGAAAGTACGAAGATCCCCCTTTTTTTTCCTTATATCCAAATCTGTCCAAGTGTCTGTAAAGATCAAATTACAAAGAATTCGTCTAGAAATCTCGTTCTCCTTGTACACGTATAACCCGCACGCGTGTGAACAATCCACTTTTCAGTCTTTTCTCCTACAAAAGCTAACAAAAAAAAAAAATTCTGTAACCGAGAGAAATGTCCGTCGTCTTCTTCATCATCGTCGTCGTCGTCGTCGTCATCGATTCAACGATGCCTGATGTGAGTAGTTCTGGTCTCGTAGCTGACCATCCCAGAATCGACAGTCTCGCACCCGGATCTCAAAGCCTTCATCAGGTCACTGCACATCTTCTTCACGCCCGCGTCTTCCTCGCTCTGCATCACCAGCAAGACCTTCGTCATGCCGCCGCTCCTCGCCACCCGCTCCTTCACCCTCGCGTCCCCGCACACGCAGCACACGCTCCACAGCACCGCCACCGCGTCCTCCGTCGCCGCCCTCGACGCCTTCATCAGCCTCCCCACCAGGGACCCCGCGAGACTCGCGTCCTCGCTCACCGCCTGCCTCCCTTCCGCGACCGTCGAGACCATCTGCGTCAGCCTCAGAGCCCTCTCGACGGTCGGACCGGTGGAGTCTTGGTCGGAGATGAAGCCGGAGAGGATCGGGACGAGCCCGAGCTGGACCAGCCGGGCCTTCATCGACCGAGCCACGGCCAGCTTGATGAGCAACGGCAAGACGACATCGCGCAGGCTCTCGTCGGTGTCGGCGACGAGAAGCCGGATGGATTCGGCGAGGACGCCCTCCGTTTCGGCGATCGAGCGTTTAGACTCGTTGTCGACCGCGATTGAGTCCAGGATCCTAACCGCCCCGATCTTCGACGCTAATCTTCCACTGCGGAGGAGTGAAACCATCGGAGACAAGCAGTTCCCACGGTCGCTCCGGAGCAATAGCTTGTTCAACCGCTCTTTAACTCCATTTTCCGTCAAAATCGACTCCAAGACCCTCACCGCCAACTCCAAAACCTCGATTTCCGATTCCGAACTTCCTTCTCCTCCTCTCGTCAGAACCCGAACGACCGCCGCCACAAAACCGTCGGAACCGGCCAGGAACCTCCTGTTCTCCTCGCGATAGCTCGCGAACTCCGCGGCCTTCTTCAACGCGCCGCAGCAACTCTCCCGGGCCGTCCCCGTCGCGATTCGCTCGGTCAGGGCGAGAATCTCGGAGGGGGAGGACCTCGCCGCCGGCGGAGGCGCGAGGGAGTCCCGGAGGCGGGCGGAGGAGGAGGACTGGGTCCAGAGGTGGATGAGGCGGTGGAGGGTGAGGTTGGGGACGAAGTCGGTGGAAGGGAGGGGCTGGTTGGTGGCGGGGCAGGTCTGGTGGCCGGACTCGAGCCAGCGCTGGATGGAGGAGCGGTCGTAGGTGACGCCGGTGCAGAGGCTCACCGGCGACCTCATGACGTCGAGTGAGATCGGGCACCGGAAGAGGCTCGGCACGTTGATGTGGAGCTGCTCCTCGCGCCCCATCGGATCGCTTTTTCGCCGGCGAAACTGCTCCGTCGTCGGAACGGATTTCAGAGAGAGAAAAGAGAGAGAGAGAGAGAGAGAGAGTTTGGAGCGGGGAGGGAGAGGATTCCGAGGCTTTTGAAGGGGGAAGAGGTCAAAGGGTCAGTGTGACGTCGTTTTTGTGGCGGTGAAATATTGAATAAAAATTTGGTCGTTGGTCAACTTTATCGTTTTTTTTTTTTTTTTTTGTCCTTTTGGACTTTTGAATTGATTTGATTTTTTATTGATTGATTTATTAACGTGGGTTCCGAGGGTGGACCGTGTGCAGCTGTTTTCTCCCCATTTTCGGAGATAAATTTTTATTTTATTTTTATTTTTCGTCGGAGAGTTGACTCGTGTGAAGCTGTCGGGGAGTGGTTGTTGACTTGCGTAGTTGAAATAGGAACATGAAAGGGGTGGAAAAAAGTCTTTTGCCTGACCCGTCCGCAGAGTTTATCACGATCATACTGGCCAAGATCTGTCCAACGATTAAGATTCGTTGTATTTCGATCCAACGGCGGAAAGATCGTGAAGGTATCTTTTTTTTTTTTTTTTTTTTCGGTATCTTACTCGAGGAGGACTATAGCCCGAGATTCCATACGGAAATTGGTTCCATGCCACCTCTACGGATTTTAGCATTTGATTGAAAAGTTAAAAATCACAATCGTCCCAAACTTGAGTCGAGTTGAACGACTGAGATTCATTGCATTTTAATCAATTGACCAATGATTACGAGGGCACTATATCCCATGGGAAGTTCTACGAAAACAACTACTAAAGTAAATAATTACTAAGTTGTTTTAGCTATTGCCACGTGTTAGTAAGTTATGAAGTACTATTGGTAGTTGGTCGAGTCGTCTGGGACTAAGTCAGTGAGTCGATATTCACAAGCTCAAAAATTCAATATATGCCTGATATCAAAGAATTTTGGTTAGTTTGCAAGGGATGAGCCCTCATTTAGGTGTATCACTAATCCTACACTCCCCCTCCTCACAAGACGCAGTGCGACAGTGGTCACGAACATGCCCATTGGGTAGTAGTGCACGATTCAATTTACGGGCTTAAATTAAACATTCTCCTACGAATAACTTATTATTGTTAACTATGAATACCATTTTTATTTTTTAAAAAATGAGAAAGAAAATCGAGATGTGAATTTATCAAGGTATATTTGATCAAAAAATTATAACCCAACAATTTTATTAGAAAAAGTTTTTAATGGCCATTGCGTTCAATAACCGAATCCATTTGTCATTCACCATCCACAATGAGAAATAGGCATTATTTGGTTCAAGATTCCAATGGACATTTCGGTTCAGAAAGCTCATTGGAAAAAAATTTAAATGTTTTGTTCATTTGGAAGTGTCATTGGCCAAATGCGACCTTTACTTACTTTTTGGGCTTTCGGAAATACAAGTCCACCTCTACTATTCATCCGTAGAGACTTTTTTTTTTTTTTTTAAATCGATCATCTTGCCCACACTCCAATTGCCGTTGATTGGCGATGGAGTTTCATTGGATTTTATTTTTATATTTTAAAAAAATAATAAAAACTCTTTGTAAATGTTGAGTTCGCTTTTTTGTCATTTTTATCTTTTGACAATCAATAGTCCAATGTTTTATCAATACACTAGAATGATCATTAATTAACGAAGATGATTAATACTACAATAATTTTAAAAAATTATTCAAAGTTGAAAACAAATCTAAAAGAACCCTAAGCCAAAAGTTGAGCTTTGCATCTAATTTATAATCAAATTATTTTAATATAATTTTTAAATAAATTTACTAATATATATATTTTACATTACTCTCAACATGAAAATGTAAAAAGGTTATATAGTCATTATTTCTTTTTTGCAATTTTAAAAATACTAAAACTAAAAAACTTAATTTGGTTACACTTAAAGGTTTTTCAAATATATATTTACCAAAAACAGTTTAGTATCTCGAAAAATCCATTTACCTCAAAGATATTTGCATTATCCGAAGCGTATTTCCCTAAAACCGAACCAAACGGGCCCATACTCTCTCGTGAAAAAACAAAATCTTTTTGCAATCCAAACAATCCAAAAAGGAAGCGGTTACTTGGAATCCAAATCCCATTGGACGATTTTTGTGATGGAATTAAACGGAGACCTAATAGGTCGGCACACTTAGAAAAACCGTAATACCAACTCGGTAGCTCTAAATTTATGGGGCTACGTACCTTACGCATTATTAATTTTGTGGGGACTCAAGGCACACGGTACCTAGAAATTTGTCTATAAGTTGACTCAGCACCCTTATCCGCCTAACTCCATTAAGGAGGTTCAAATTATGGTAAGGACCAGATCGGGTGCGTGCTCCGGGTGAGCTGGCATGTTGAGCGACGCTCCCATAAAATAATGTAAATCCGAATCAGAACAGCGGCATCGCGTAAAGATGTCAAAAGACGTTTTCGAAGATTTCAACGTTGTGGAGCTGGAACGACGGAGGTTTCAAAGGCCACGAAAATAAATTATTTTAATGAACGAAGGCGGTGTTCGGACAAGTCTCGGGTTTCGCGTGTAGCGAGGAAAATTGCGGACCTTTTGACTCGGGAGCTCCGCTAATGCTGACTTTCTACCCACCTAGTATATTTTAATTAATCGTCTGCGAATAAATACTGGAATCAATTCGCTCGTACCTTGCAAGGAAATTAATGCAGGATCCAAGAAAAGATCGCCCGAAAAAGATGCCGGAGAAATGCGTTCTGAGTTTTTGCCCGATCAAACATCCTTTAACGGAAGAAATGACGGGAGAGGTGTCGTTATGACTTCTTCCGCACGCTTTTCTTCGCCAACCTCGTAAAATTTAGAGACGCTCCTTTATATAGATTCTTTTATTACACCATGTGACATGGTCTATATGCAAATACAGTGAATAGTAATGAGTTTTATTCGGTTCCCGAATTTGATGATGAATAAATCCTGCAAGAGCAAGAGACCTCGCGCATCATCCTTTTATTGCTTCATTTAATTTATATGCATTTCCATCAATGTTATTGTTACCTGAATAAATAGATGCCTATTCACAATTTAAATTTCGCTCACAAGATGCATCAAAATCCTTACACATCATCTTTTTCTTCATTAATTCAATTTTTTTCACCATTTCTAGCCTTTTCTCTGGCCTATTTGCATGATTGATAGAATAGATATAAAATCTAGAGAAGTATATAGAACCCAACACGCCAGTTCTTAATGAGCGACTCCTAATTTTAATGAAATCAAAGTTAAGAAATCTACACATGTACGCTAAGGTGATACAGGATGTCGTCCCTGCAGACAAACAAGACATGAAGTTTAGGGAAATCAGGTTTCGAGCTCGATTTCTTCCCATGACGTCCGCAACGGAAGAATTGCAACTTCAATTCTATCGGATGAAGCGTGTGGAAGATGTCGAACCTTTTCCACAAGCATTTAAGCGCGTGACCCGGTAAAATCTTGTACTCTGCTGGGAGATGGGGGACGAAGTCGTCGCAGGTGGACGAAACGGACACTTCGATCGATTCGTGAAAGAAAGAAAGAAAGAAAGAAAAGAGAGGCTTTGCCTTTCGGTCCGAGGGCAGGCTGGCTGAGGTTGCCGTGTTTGAACGAGTTTGTCACGAGAGGAGGACAAGAAAGCCCGAACACGAGCGGAGACCCGTTGACTGGGACTCCCTCCCGAACGCTTCTGCTGACTTTCTGACTCGCGGAGTCGCGCGGTGACTTGCCCAACACGTCGTCCACGACTCCTGTCCGCGCGGCCTGGAGCGTTCGCAAAATTGAATTTGACATTCGAGGAGTTACTGTTCGTAGACTTTGATCACGGGTCGGAACGCGTCTCCGCAACATGAGGCGGGGGATCAAGGTCCATTTTTGCGACCAATGTGAAGAGGCAATTGCAGGTATCCCCTTTATTGTTGTAATTGTCTTTTGGGATTGCCCAAGACGCGCTTTCACATTTAGGAACCGTACGTAAGTGGTCGACAAACGGATTTCTCAATATAGTTGATTAAATTATTAAATATCCACTGCCTGCCCATCAACTGCAGAAGAAGTTTTCATAATTTGTGGTGTCTGTTAACTTTACAAGCAAATAGGGGGATGAATAATCCATTTTTAATCTAACTTTCCAGAAACTCCACTCATCCCTTGGTATTTAGGACAACGATAATTTTCTTTTTGCTTGACCATGAGAGCGTAAGAGATTCTTTGAGTGCCGGTTTCTACCAGTTTGATAGTTACTATGTTATACATGTATTGAGTAATTGCTAATGACACACTCGTCAATTTATGTGGAATCGACGTCCCCAGGAACACGGTCACGATCTGTGATTTGGACACAAATCTTGAGTGGTGAGGACAATGATTCTTCCCACCTGAATAAGCCATAGAATTTTAAATCTGAAAGTTAGAGCCCAGGCCGAGGATGTAGATATCGAGTTAACCCTCAAATCCCTTAAGCTCCAAGGTACAAAATTCTGGTGGATTAAGAAGCGATTCATGTACCTTTTCATCGTGAGTTATCGTAAACTTCCTCGTTAACCAATAAATTTTGCACCTAAAATTTGAATGTTGGGCATCCTTAGTCGTACGAGATCGACTTTGTAGTTCTGACTTTTTTAGTGGGTTTAGACTCATAAGGCATAATGGGGGTCGAGTGTGCACTATACCTAAAAATTCTAGGTAGTATTACATGAGATGTGGAAATTTTGAGTGGGGTCAAAATATAATTTGAGTTAGGGGAAAAGATAAAGAGGGCTCTGTCCTCGCATCAAGTTTCTTGTTCTCATCTGATTTTTCTATCGATTTCCGTCGTTGACCAACTTACCAAATGCGTTAAGAAAATATGCACTTGACCTTTTGTTCCCACTCGGTGCACGAGATGGATTCTTGTGGACGGTGGACGACTAAAGATGTGACAAAAACAGAGCAATTTGCGCTTTTGGAGCATCCTTCGAAATTGGTTTTGTTTAAAGTTCGATTCCGTTGCTTTGGTTCGGTCGGTTTGGTAAGAGTGCACGCTCTTTTGTCCCTTTGGCACAAATCTCGGATGGTTCTGATTTTCCAGTCGGCAAAAGGAAATGGAAGGGGAAAAAAAAGAGACGTTCTTGCTATTTATGCAAGGAATGTCTTGGAGGGCATGAAGAAGTTTTTTTCTTTTTAATTATTATTTTTCACTTCTCGAGATGTCGATTTTTACTTAGTCTTGAATATTATATAAGGTTAATATCACGAAAAGCTCTAAACAAATAATCTATGATTAATTTATTCAAAACTAATTTTTTTTATCACCAAAAACTCCCAAATAATACACTTATAGTAAATTTATCTTTTGTTAATTTTCATTAAATTTCACCAAGAGAGTTAGATGTCATGTGACAATTAATGGGTGACTCTCTGTTTATAACGGATGTACTAATTTATGATTTTTTATGACATAAACTTTAATTTAACAAAAAACTAACGATGGTAAATTAGACACAAATGTACTAATTTGTAATTTTTACAGTCAAAAAATTAGTTTGAAGTAAATTTATCACATGTATACAAATTTGGAGTTTTTCGTAATATTAATCTTATTATATAATATATATTTTCTCAAAAAGAGATTGTGAGCCCATGGCCGACCGACTCATTCCATCTTTGGGATCACCGTCATTTGCCCACGCCGATCATCACAATAGCGGTTGCCTCCATCTAAGAGCATCCTCGGGGGGAAATTGTCGCCGCATCATCGTCCATATCTCGCGAACTCTTTCTCAAGCAAAAAAATTGAATGTGCATCGCCAGCGCGAAAATGTGTGAACAAAATTTTATGACCGTACGCTATGTGCCTTCCTAAGTATGGGATGGGCCGATGGGCTCAGGGACCGTCGGCGACGGGCCGAGCGAAAACGAATTTGGGCCAGTGAATGCTTTGTGCAAGGTGGGCCTGTGCTTGGAGTACTGAAGCCCATGGAGACTCGTACGACCGGAGCTCCGGGCAGTCCCACGTTGCCGACCATATCCTGTCGAACCGTCGCTGCTGCTACATCAGAGGACAAGTGGGACCATCCGCACTCGACTCCCGCGTTTCTTGTCCGACTTCACAAAGGTCGTAACCCCACCAGCTTTTAGTTCCACGAGCTTTGACCCTCCATGTCCATGTCTTTCTGGCCCCCGGTCGGCGGCGTTAGCTAGACTGAAGACGTCGCGAAATGGAATCATGGCTCCGAGTCCGATTCACAATCGGGAGTAGTCTCACGGTGGAGTAGTCTCACGTTTGATCAGCAACCCCGGGAGAGAGAATTGCGTCGAGGCATAATTTCTTTCTCTAAAATTTGCGAGCATTTCATGCTCTTCATAGGTGTGAGCATTGATCTAGGGGTCAATCTTGAATTAGCCCAACTCAACCGGTCTTAATCTAATTTCTAAGGAGATTGTGTTAGTTCTTGATCCTGAGATCCTTAGACCCTGCACTGTGAGACTCGGCCCTTAATTCTAAGAGTTTAGAGTTAATCAAATCCAGATTTATGCTTTTGTTTACTTTATACCTTAGCACCTCCTCCTTTGTTTTCCTTTTTCTTACGCAGTTTAGTTTGTCATGTAAATTAGAAAGTAGGAAGAAACTCAACCTTAATTCAACCCAAAAAATAAAACCCCTCTCTGCTCTCCTTGCTCACCTAGATTCACTCGCTTCGCTACTCACCTTTGGCCTCTCATTGTTTGTTGCTTTTAGCAAGTGTGAAACCTTTATTGTTACCTTATTTTATATTTGTGTTTTATATGTACCGATATTTATAATTTGGATTCTAAATGTCGCATTAAAAAATAGTATATTTGCCCTTTCAAAGAATATAAAAAATGAAATAAAGTTTGTTTGATTTTGGAATTGAACCAAATCTCAGTCCTAGGCTCAGTAGGGTCGGTTCTCAATATAAAAAATTGGAGAATAGTACTATGCGAGTTGATCCTTAAATTAGGTGCCGAACTGTTACAACCTAGACCATGCTCACTCTAGCTCTTTGCTCCCTGATATTTATTAATCCATTTGTTCAAACAACAGAAGGTATCCCCCGGCTTTGGAGTGGCCTACAAGTACCACAACTCTGTCCGCTATAAAAGTCAGCTTAGAAGCCGAATTCCAAGGGAATTCGAAAATCTCAAGAGTGAAACTTGATTTCGAAGATTGTGGAAGACCATCGAAGATTATTCTATATACCCTTTAGAAATGTAGAACCGAATTGTCAATCGCTCGGTTGATTTAATATCAATTTGGGTACTTTTTAAAGAATTTTTTTTCTTTTTTTCTTTTTTTGGGCAAAACATACTCGACAAGAATACTTTCCATCCATCAAGTCTTTAATTGTTATTTATGCCCCTTTTCAGGTTTTTTAACCCCCACATGCTGTATCTTTTGCATGACACCGGCCTCCACAGACACACCTCCTGAAGACCCGCTCAAAGCCCCTGCCGATCCTGCGTGGGGTTTGCCCTAGTGTTTTGCCCATTTCAATTATTATGATGTGCCAGTTGATGAGTCCTTTCGTACCTTCGTTTTATATTTTTCTAAAGATAGAACAGCAAGCGGCCGGTTCATCCTACTCCTGTTGGTCAACAACAACAGGAGCTGCCCTCGCAATTGAATCGGGAAACACGACCCCGCATTTACTTCCCCACGTTCCCACATTGCTACCTGCATTTACTCAGAGAGAGAGAGAGAGAGAGAGAGAGAGAGAGAGAGAGAGAGAGAGAGACTTCATGTTCAAGAAACCCAACAACGTAGGAAGAGAAGAACACCACACCATGTTTTCATGGCTGATTGGTGGACAGGATTGTGGTGTGAATATGAGTATGTACACTGCATTTTCTTTTGTAGAAGCCTTTTTTAGCGCCTCGGGTAATGTTAGAGACGCGAAGGTTGATTTACGAAATCAATGTACGATATAAAACGACATATTTTGAATGGATACGGTAAAGGAGCACGATCTACTCATGAACCAAAGCAAGGGTTACTTCATCAGCTTGTCAGCTTAAGACTTTTGTGCCTAGGAAATTTACTTTTGATGCGGAGACATACAGGTGGCGTAAAGAACCCGGAATTACCTTA
Organism: Eucalyptus grandis; assembly: GCF_016545825.1. Lineage (NCBI taxonomy): Eukaryota > Viridiplantae > Streptophyta > Magnoliopsida > Myrtales > Myrtaceae > Eucalyptus > Eucalyptus grandis. The sequence continues at coordinate 38,197,423 of NC_052617.1, read as the reverse complement.
TTCGTAGAACCAAACTTCAAAAGAAAAGAGGCCGCTTGTGGACCAATCCCATCATCTACCGTCGGCACATCAAAGAAAATATATTTTATATGTAACTTTACTAGGCTATTCATATTAAAATGGGTACCAAGTCTTTCTATATATATGTGCTTGATCGATCTTTCTAGCTTATCCTCTCTCTCTCTCTCTTTCTCTCTCTCTCTCTCTCAAATAAACACCATCGTCATCCCATTCGTTAAGATGGGTAGGAGAAAATTCAGTTACATTGCAGGCTTCTCGCTTCTGATTTTCGCATTGATTATTTGTGAAGCTCATGGATCTAGAACCATTCAAGACTACAAGCTGAAGACAAAGCATCCCAAGCAGAAGTCATTCTCACCTCATCGCTTCACCGGGTGTCTTCCAAAGGGAACTCAAGTCCCACCCTCTGGTCCTTCAAAGGAGCACAATTCCCTCGGCCCGCAGAAGCTGGCGACCTACTTCTCGCCATGAACCCGAATGGCCAGATGCCGGTTCCGAGGGATCGTCATTCCTCAGTATTCATCGACTGCGCAAGAGAGATCAAGGGTTAAAGGAGTTACTCCAAGTCGCGCTTCTCTCTTGTCGATCTTCGTCCATTTCATGGTGAAAAAGGACTTGATTTTGCTCTTTCCTTTTAATCTACAGCACATGAACTTTTCAACGTGTGCAGTGGAAACATATGTAGCTTAGATGACAAGTTTGTACACAGAGGTGAACATAAACATTGCTATGCAGCTCCGCAAAGGCTCCCTTTTCATATTAGTTGTCTCAACTTAAACATCTCATTGACCATGTTCATTAAGGTGGGCAAGTTCTTATAGTAATCGAAGCATATACGGAGAGGTGATCTTTCCCTCGATATGCTTTGTCTTTTGGAAAGACCTGTCTCATCAGTTCATAGCTGGCAGAATGAAACTTCGCCATATACGGGGACTTCAGCTAATTTCCAAGCTACATCTTCAAGTATCGTCATGCATATGAAGGTGGAACTAAGAAAAAAACTCAGTCTGGCCTTGGAACATATACAAGGTTCTCCTCAGTTTACATAAGTTGGATGTTTTGTGCACGTCGGAAATTCAGATTATTGTAATAGAAATGACGATGACGAAACGAAATGTCAGATTGCTTCTTCAATTGTCCCGGTCTAGGCAACGCGTTTTGAAAATGAGCAGAATCCTAATCTGCCTCAAGTAGTGCTATTCGATATGTCGTGATGTACATGTTTTCAGAAGATCCATCTTGCAATTAACATGTTCTTGATAGGCTTGATTTGTGTTACAAGTTTTCTCGACAGGGCTCGCGAGGATGTTTATGTTATCTGTCTTCAAGATTTTCTTTTCAAAGTTCTAATTCTGTCTACCATCGTGTTGCTACTAGTCGTTGTATGTCGACACAAACCATCGTATTAGTGATTTTGACGTATAACCGCCTCCGTGCTGCCCGCCGAACCAAAACCATGCAAATAATCATCTCTCTCTCCTTTTTTAACTTCAAGAATTAATCTTTCTGCCTAAACATTTTTGTTTACGATGAATTTTTTTTATTTTTTTTTTTATAATTGATTGAAATAAGCGGAACAAATGATAATTTCTAAGAAAATAGTTTTTCAAATTATTGATTCTTCACAATACAAACCCAAATTGTTCCCAGTTCCATTGGGTTGATAAGGAGGTGGAAGGATTTGATAGATCAATATTTGCTTCAACTTCGCAACTATCGCAAAGATTATTTTGGATACGAGGAAGACCTTCTTTGTAATCCATTGGTCTACCAAGTACTTATATTAGAAGGACAAATTTTTGTCAAAGCCCATAGAATGATTTGGTGCTAATATTAGGTTTCTAAGCATAATATACTCGAAATATCAGTCACCGGTTCAATTTTAAACTTGTTATTTTAATTTCTTTCATCTATCCTCTCATATCTGCTTATTGTCGAATACATCTATCCAGAGTGTCATAACTTTTACAAATGAAAACAACAAAATTAGAAATTACAGAAACAATCCTCCTTTTTGATAATTCAAGGGCACAAGAGTGAAAATCCAAATATCTAGATGGTCATGAAATACCGTGGAAGTCTCATGAATTGATTAAGCTTGTGTTTGGCTTGTGCAAATAGCCTTAACTTAGGGCAGTATGTGCGCAGTTAATATGATGGGAATGGATTACTCCAATTCCTAAGTTGGAAAGCCCCTAGTCCTGGCAACCCATCCAACTATGCAAGCTTGGGGATTTAGAAATAATCCTTACCTTCCCTTCAATTTTCAATTTACATTTTTTAGTCTCAAACATACACTTTACGTTAGTTCAAAATCCCACAGTTTATACTTTGAGGTTTCAAAATAAACTGCACTTTATTACTTCCTCTTTTTTTTTTCTATTGTTTCTTGGACTCCAAAAGTTCAAAGCATTAGTTGTATGTTTTTCAAAGTATATGTTATAAAAGTAGACGACGATGTAACGGCCAAACTGATTTGCAACAAGATTTGACCTTGAAGCACCGATATTGCTATTTTTCAGATGTGAATGTTGAACATTGTCGCATATCAATTGGTATTTGTTAGAAAGTCCAAATCAAATTACTAATTTTTAAGTAACGGACTTGTAATGTGTACAAATAGCATGCTTATTAATAATTTCTTTCACCTGTAACTCGAGCATTACACAGCTGCACATATATTCAGGCTTCAGTTTGTCTATTTTAATACAGTATCAGCATGAAGTCTGAATCCTTCGTGCGTCATCTATTGCCTCAGTTTGCGTGTGATGCTTGTTTTTCTTTGCCATTGTTCAAATTCGAGTGCATTCTTTGCGGAATTTTATTCTTTTTTGGCTTGTGGAAGGGGACGTTAGAGATTTAAAATACTTGTCCAAAAAGTCTAAAACCTATTGTATAAACAATTAATTCAGTTCTAAACCTTTTAATTGTACAATTTTAATCCTAAAACATGTTGTATGACGGCTAATACAATCTTAAACCTTTCAATTATCCTAAATGTCTTAATTTTTTATTTAATTTAGTTCTAAATCTTTTAACGATTTGTCAATTTAGTCATTCCAAGTAATTTTGGTTGAAAATCACCAAATGACTATATTGGCAAATCATTAAAATGTTTGGAACTAAATTGACAAATCACAAAGATGTTTAAAATTGAACTTAAATAGTTATAAGGTTTAAAACTGAATTTGTGCAACCGAAAAGTTTAGCACTAAATTAGCCACCAAACAATAGATCTAGGGTTTTTGGATAATTTTTCCCTAGAGATACCCATGATTGCTTATTTTTGAAAGCCATGTGATCTCATCTTTGTATAATCTCCTTTACTAACCAAAATGGTTGTCGAAAGATGATTCGTAAATTAGAATCACGCCAAAAATGAAGGGGATATGACAGTTAAGTCGCACTAACCTGTGAGAAACGGGCCCTTTCCCTCCAGAATCCATCCAACGTCGAGACTTCTGATGGCTGCAAAATGTCAGAGTTGATCGACTTAGAAAGAGAAACGATCCATGTCAAATCTCGTTGAAACTCAGGTCAGAGAAGTTGTCAAAAACAACCGGTCACTTGCTCTTTTTTGACTTTGTGTAAGCTCTCTCCCATTTTAAAAAGAGTAGGCATGGAATGTGGGGGCATAATTTATCAGAAATTTCACCTGATAAAGTGGAGCATCCGCGCGATTGTCAAGTTTGGTAAACCTAAAAAATGGTCAAGCCGATGAACCGCACTAAGATGATGACGGAAGGATTGGATCAGATCCACCAAAAAGAACAAAATAGACACAGAAGAAAAGAGCACCTTGTCATGAACATTTAGATCGGCGAATGGGGAGGACTTCGCTTACGAACATTACCAACGCAGTACGCATCAAGCTGAACCACTCTCTATTCAATTGTACGATCTCAAACTCAGGCACGAGGAGGTTTGAACCTCGCGCAAATGTCTTGTGTTGGCCATGATTACAATTGGATTTATGAAGACAGCCAAAATTTTTGCTCAAGATATAAACCGCAAGTTGGCTGATCTCATTCTCAACTGATACTCTCTACATGTAGATCGAGGCAAAGTTAAAAAAGAAGAAAGATCCACTGGACAAGGAGCAAAAAACTTTCTTGCTGCCTCGCAGTTGATATTATATACACTACAATTCATCATACATCTATAAATTGGGCAGGCACCCAAGAATAAATAAAAGTAAATAAAGAACAGGAGGGAAGAAAAGGGAGGAGATGGTTGCCAGGGGCAAAATTGTGGCAGTTCGGTCTCTTGAAAAGGGAAAAGAAAAGATGTCTTCTTCCCTTCATACCGAGAATGTCATGGCCTTCGAACCATGAAGCAACAAAATCGAACTCATTTGGCAGTTCCGTTGTTGCAGTAAGGGCAACTTCAACAAGTCGGTGTCATGGATCCTTCAGATCTACGAGCAGCCTGACTAGAAGCCGAGGACCTCTCCGACACACGGACATTGTACTTTTCATAGACCTTCTCACGATTCTCTGACCACCAAGTCTCCGCCTGATGCTCCCCAAATCTTCTCCGGCTGCAAATGCACTCTCAAATTAATTGCCATAAACGTGGAAGACAGATGAACCAAATAGGCACATCATGAAAATAAGGAAACCGGCAATGCCAAATGCTGCACTTTTATAAATTAAATTGTGCACTTCCATCAAGTGATATAAATGTCACTATGTAGAATAGACATGTCCTAGGTTCCTGTTTTCTTTAGGACAAACTCAGTCCAGTAATAAAGCACAATGCCCACAGGATATGGTGCCTAGATGAAATGAAACGTTTTTCAGGAGGCAATGCTGCATATTACTTATGAAAAAAAAAAAGATGGCATCAGGGAACAAAAACTCCCGCAGCCAACCCAGTTAGCGCAGGAACAAAAACTCCCGCAGCCAACCCAGTTAGCGCAGCCATTGATAGACAGGTCAAGTAGTATATGATACAAGGACAAAGTGCCAATCAAACAAAGAAAATATTCATTTTGGCTAATGAGAAAAATAAACTTACGCAGAAACTAGGACAGAATGCGTCAGAACACATTCTTATGACTAATCAAAGCATCTCCTGGCTCAGGACCGTCTCAAAGATCAACTAATCAAACCAGTTTAATATTTAAATAACGAGACAAAGAAATCAGCTTATTACCTGAACCGCACTCTCTTAAGATCTCTAGTTCCATCGCGCAAGGCCACTAGGGTTATATACACACCGGGCTCATACTGTTCAATCCATTCAGCCTCAACTTGAACAATGTTACTGGTCAATGCAGAGTTCTCGGAACCAATCCCACTCTCTCCGCTTTGTGAGGGCCGAGACTCTCCACCATGAAACACCTCTGTGCCATTACCGTTAGTTGCTTGATTTCCTTGTTCGCCATTAGGAAGCCTGACATCATGGGGATCATCTGTCTTACTGGAGGCCAGAGAGCTCTGATTCTGTTGGTGCATATTGGTTTCACTGGCTGGAAATAAAGTTCCAGGAGATCGACTAAGATTTTGAATTCCAGTGGCTAAAGCAGAATCATTTGCTGCAGATGAACCCATGAAAGAGGAGATAAATGAATCTGATCTGGAATGACATTCGCTATTTGCATCAGGATGGCAAAAGCCATTAAATTCCAATCCATTTGGCAGGCATGTCTGTATCACACTCTCTGCATCATAAACACCTGGCGGAAGTCGTTCAGCCATTTCCTTCAGCTGACAAAAGGAGACAATTCTTAATAACTGTAAGTCCAAAAGTGAAAACTTAAAAACTAAGGGCCTTTGTTGAGGAAGAAAAGGCACCTGAATTTGCAGCACATGCTCATGAATGAAACAAAGAGTTACATATTTGAAAGAGGAGGTAAAATAAAGAATCAAGATTCAAGATCATAGAAAGCCATTGTTATTGATAAACTTCTTCAGGACTTTTTTACTGAAAATTTCTCTATCAGAATATTATCAGATGCTAGTGTCATAACAAATTCATATCTAAAAGAGTGGACCTGGTGCCAGACAATGGACATGCAATGCAGAGATGAGAAAGAAACCTGCGCTGTGAGTGACTTAATAACTTCTTTTGCAGCTCTGGATTTAGCTGATTCTTCTGTAGCCAGTGACATTGCTTCTTGGGCTTTCTTAGTTGATCTTTGCAGCTCTAACTCCTGATGTTCACATCTTTGTCTGAGACTCTCAACCTAACCAGATCCACTAGAGCTGTAAGACTCCTAGTTTCTTTCTAGGATATTTATCCAAGGACATAACAATATGGAGTTGACATACCTGAGAACGCAACTTAATAACTTCTTGGTTTAAAAGCTCATTTGTCTTCTTCAGACTGTCTGTTATGCTTTTGGAGAAGGATAGTCCTGATGTTGTTGGAACAGGTGTAGCAGAACGAGGTGGACTAGGCCTCCTAGAGAAAGGTGACACCGACCTAGAACTAACTCCAGACGGAGTATGAACTGGTTTTGGAGCAGAGCGTCGCAGTTCAGTTGCTGTAGACAAAACAGCATCTCTTAGCTGCAAAAATGGGGGAGCTTGTGTGGAATGAACCAAGGAAAAGGTGTCAGCCTTTCTTCCTTGTTTAGCAGCTTTACTGTCCAACTGCTTAATCAAGTCCATATTAGAAGGCACACTTGCCTTTGACAATCTTAAATCAGCCTTGTCTAATCGGTCCTTGTTTTCACCTGATAAGCGAGGCACAGAATTCCTTCGATTATTGACACTGCCTTCCAATACCTTACTCAGCTTAGCGTAACATGAGTCACACACACGATATGGTTTGCTAGGATTGGGCGCCAAGGCTGCTCTAAAAGCTTTTCTAGAACTGCATGAATGGCAATGCACAAGCCCACAATTATAGCAATTGTGCCTTTTCCGAGTAAATCCAAAAGCCTGCCTACAAGCAGCACACTGAGACTGCTCAGCACCAGAAACCCATTTGTGAAGACATATAGCTGCTGTATAGTTTGAACCACAAGATATATACTTCACATGCCTGTCCTTCAAAGCTTCAACTAGAGTTGGTGTTTTCCGATCCTCGAGATCTCCATGGCCCAACCTCCCATTAGCACCCTTGCCCCATGTATAAACTTCATTCCTTGCTGTTAACACAGCCACGTGGTATGAACCACAGGCAATTTCTTCAACAGTTTCCCCAAGGAGCTTGTCCTCTACTATGCTTGGTACCTTCCCATCAGACTGAGGATTCCCAAGCTGACCACAAACGGTACTACCCATGGTGAAAACATGCCCTGATGTAGCTAATCCAACAGTAATACTATGCCCGCAAGCAATTTTGTAAAAATTGTAGTCTATAAGAGCCGGCACACATGTGGGTTTGAGCCGTGGCTCCTTGTCTCCATGTCCTAGGCGATTTTTATCTCCATCGCCCCAAGTGAATAATTTCCCTGAAGAAACAGCGGCACTAGACTGTGTGACGATAACCTCCACAACAGCAGCAGTATGCCACACCCCACAAGCAACAGCAATTGTCCTCAACCCTCCAAGAGATTCTACTTCTCTAGGATATGAGACATTCTCCCGGTCCCCGTGACCCAAAGCACCGAAAGTCCCATCACCAAAGGTAAAAAGCTGTCCACTTGATGTTATCAGTGCGGTGTGCCAGGGCCCACAAGTTACTGAAGCAACTTGAAGTCCCTCAAGAGGACCCGAGACCCTTTTGGGTATCCAGTGGCTAACATCTGTACCATGACCAAGAAGCCCAGCATTATGTGTGCCATCACCCCACGTATAAAGTTCCCCAGTCACTGTCACAGCACAGCTGTGGAACTCACCACAGGCAACAAAGTCAACATTAGCAAAAGCCAGAGATTCAACTAAACGAGGATGTGTCACATCCCTCCCAACGCCATGGCCAAGCCGCCCCCCTGATTCTTCACCCCATGTAAACAATTCACCTTGCTTCGTAACCAAAGCAGCGTGTCGAACACCACTAGCTATGTGATGTACATCCAGAACAACATTAGATTCTAAAGGACGGGGCACAAGTACATCTGCTCTCGTCGTCACAAAACTAGAATTTTTACTGGCATCCACCCTGACAATGCTATCACATATCACCTCACCCCAAATGTACACATCACCTAAAGCATCACAATCATCAGGTGCAGAACCATGACTTGATGTGCTGGGTGCACTAGAAACACTAACTCGAAAAACATCTGAATTAGATCCTTTTACTTGCATGTTTGTGTTGTCTGATGCTACATGTGATCGGTCAAAATGGAAAGAATTCTCGGTATGGAAAGTCTTTGGAGAAGAATTTGGATTTGAACTCAAAGAAACATCAGGAGAACTGATATCTTGTGTAGCACTGGCAGAACTGTCACTCTGACTATTTGATGTCAAATCTCTACTGTCCTGAAATAGTTAAGAGCAAAAAATATGTCATTGACAAAAAGCATTGACAACCACTCGTGTCCTAAAACAGACTTCCACCCATAGACAGTCACTTATGTCTCACAGCAGAATAAAATACCTATCAACATGGCAAAACCACTTATCCCACATGCAATTAATCCCTGTTCTTTGCATTGTAACAAATATTATGTACCTATCACCAGATGCTGTATAAAAACATTGCTAGTTCTCACTGATAAGCATATTTGTAGTTAACATAACCATTGGCCAAAGCAGGAAAGATTTTAAGAAAAAGTGACATTCAAATGAATTTCCAGATAGGAGGAATTACATCAAGATAGAGACTGCCATCACCCCGTCCATCAATTTTTGAGCGTCCTCCCTGACCAGTGGAGATCAGCGCTTTGAGGCCTGCAATCCACACCTCAGCCTCAACTTTGTCCTTGCAGATCTGGAGAAAATTTAAATCTCACATGCATAAAGCAAAAACAAAACTCACTTCAAATTGAAAATAAAGAAAAGTTCTTTGCATCTTAGTGAAAATCTCAAGTTTCTGTCACTAACCAGATCAAGCGACCGTTTCCCGTTTTTGTAAATAAGAGAGAAGGATAAATAGTCCTTCTCTGGTCGCAGATAACGTCGAAATACAGCCTGACATAGACAGAATAAATTGAAGACTTTAATGATAGCATACATGGTAAGTGTATTTAGTCAAGGCAACGCTATCTTTTCCTGAATACTGACATGAACATAATTATCAGGGAGAGAATAAAATGTTATCAAAAGCAAGAAACAGAATCTCACAGTTCTCTGTCCAGGAATAATTCTTGAAACAGATGCTAATTTCAAACTTTTCTCACCGCTACTTGATACCCAGATCAATGATGATTCATCCTGAAATTCACAGTAAAGCAGTGGGCAAGTTAGTAGCATAACACTATTAGCGAGGAAACATAGCACTGAGGTACCAACCAATAGCGTCACCAGAAAATCTGCTTGTTCAGTTCATTTATCTTCTGTCTGAAATTGGTTTTCCATGATTAAAATCTTCAAGTTTCAATGTACAAAAACATAATGTTGCTTCATAGACTAGGGTAACCTTTGTGAGAAATCTTCAGAGGAAACCAAATTTACTTTTAAAATCTTCCAAAAAAAAAAAGGCAGAATAAACCTAACTAGGAATTACCTAAAAGCTAGGTAGATTTCTAGCAAATAGAATAAGACAGACTGCTAGGGAAATGTTTGCCCAACTGAGATTTTATCGCTCCAAATGATGTTATGAAACCATAGGACAGACTGCTAGAGATAAGCAATTACATGTAACAGCATTATCTTGTAAAGAATGAAATCCTCTAGTTTCATTCAATAATACAGTCAAATTATTCACATAAGTGACTGCATGCATCAATTTTTAGACTCTTCCTCTCTGCAGCAAAGGAAAACCAATAAAGAAGCAATGTATCATTCAATGGTTTAAATCACCCATGCATTTAATTGAAGGAAAACCAGATTCATTTGTAAGGAACTTTCTCCCCTAGGTCTCTCTCGATAACTGTTGCGTTTGTGAAAAAACATCATCTGAATAATCTTTTAAAAGCTTACAATGGACTACATTAATAGATTTATTAGTAACACTCACACTAGATAGTCTGAATGGGCAGAATTTAGGCTTTCCTTTTCGACCATACTTCAGCAGTTGAGCACCTTTTTTCAAAGCAATTAATGCCTGCAAAAGGGAGGGAGCGTCATTTATGCTTGAGCAAGAGAGAATAATAAAACCAGTTGGAAGGGAAACTGGAAAAGCTAGTTGGATTTAAGCTGGAACATTCATATGGCTTCATCCATGTCCAGCAGACAATCACTGAACAAGTTTCAAGATAGACAGCAGCTTAGGTTTCCTATTACAGAGGAACATTTTTCATCTAAATATTGTCTTCATAAATATAAATAGGCATGGAGAGCTTGATGCATCAAAAGACTAATAATATGATCCGATAATAATTCACAGCATTAAAGTAAAACAAGCATAATGATCATACTTCTGTAGTTTTCCCATAACCCATTTATGACCAACATGCTTGCGTAAAATCTATTGGAATTAAATTGCCTGTATGAACTAACTGACTCAAGCAGAGCGTTATGCCATTTGTGGTACTTAATGCACTATTGTTTATGGAAGTGCATGTAAATTTACATGTTGCCATCCCTCAGCTTAGATTTTGCTAAACTTTTTATCTAGCCCTTCCAAACTTAAGCTTCCATGTCTACTCCAACCTGTATCAATCATTGATTAATTCTGACATAGGTTGTTATCGAGTATCTTATTTTACCACCTACTATTTATTGAAGCATATTAAAAAATTAAAAATCCCAGATAATGGGCTATCCTTCCTGATTTGCCAGCCAACTGCCTTTAAGTAAAGAAGCTTCTGTAAACCTGACTGTTTATTAATCCGTTTCTAAAAATCTCTCTCCAAAAAGATTTGGTAAAGGCCATATTATCTTCCATCACAAGCATTTGTAACGAAAACTTAGATCGACCGTAACAATTGAAAAGGCTATGGGAGAGTAACAATCCCATAAGCTAATGCAATAGGAACAGGACTTCAATCCCACTCGCAATCCTAGTGCATGAGTCCACTGCAAATTAAGGATTTATCAGAGAGCAAAAGAAGTAGCGAAGAGTGAACCCTCTTTGTCCACTGTGTTAACTGGCACAGCCTAGCACTCAAACACGCAGAACCCTTTGTTGAAACCCTTTCATCTCTCTCAGCAACCATAGTTGAAGTGTTACAATACAGACTAGCAGCAAGCATATACGAGGCTTTGTCAAGACAGCATGTAGGCACCAGTATAATTGCCTCAAAGCTTCCACGAAGAAGGCAGAGGAACTTTGAGGCTCCTTGCCGCTCACCATCCCCCGTTGCCCCCCCCCACGCGAAAAAACCATAAAAAGAAAAAGAGAAATGACTCAGGCTCTTGTTTATCACAATAAAAGAGAATGAAATGTTGATTACGCCTTTTGAGAATGAAGAACAGAATTCATTTTCCTTTCACTAGGTCTACAGTCGTAACCACACCTCAGAATATTCATTTCCCCTATCTTCCAATTCCTTGGTGTTTGGAGCAGCTGCTCCAGTCAATAATCAGTGAAGATATCCACCTCTCACAGATACCAGATTCTATTCAATACAATCTGTACTTGTATAGCCTTTCTCAGCTGAGGACAAGGGCCACAGTAAGTCCAGAGCTTGCAAGCACATCCAGAATTAAATGAAATCTACCAGCCCAAAGCCTCAAATTCGTAATCGACTACGTAAACATCTCAACGGGAACAGCGAAGGAAAAAGACTGCCAGCTCGACGCACGTCCCAGCATATCTCAGAAAGAAAGAGAGGCGTGCGAGAGAGAGAGAGAGGACCTGCTCAACGTCACGGTCGGCATTCCCGTAGCTAGCAAGATCTGCCATTCCATGTATGAGTTTCACCGGAAATCCACCGCCCTCTCCGATCTCTCACCGGACGCCCGGACATCATATACCTCTCGACGACGTCAACACTACCATCAACGACCCCTTCTCTTCACGCCACCACCGCCAATGCAATGTTCTATCTCCCCCCAACTTCCGGCAGGCACCGCAGCGGAAAACACCAGAGAGAGCTCCCGCCCTGCGCCCCCCAGCGAAGAGATCTGCGCCCCTCCCCCGAAAAAATCGAACCACCTCGACCTCTCTCGAAGTCAATAATGATCACGGTCCGAACTCCGCAGGCACGGGAGCCCGCCTCCGAATGCGAATACGGCCTCGGGCTCGGCACCGGCCGCCGGAGAATTCGCCGTCCAGGGGGGCCGAGATCGCCGGGAAGGACTCGAGCTCCGGCGCCGGAGAACGCGACGGAGGCGAGGGGGCAGAGAGAGAGGGAGAGAGAGAGGAGTTTTTCAAAGACTGTAAAAGGAAGTACAAGTGGTCAAAGAGAGGAAAAAAGCGAGAGAAAATCGGGAAAAGTATGCTGAGAGATGAAATCGCTTCTAGCTAGATTTCCGAGAAAGAGAAAGAGAGGAAAAAAAGCAACCAAAAAAGGGGAAAAAAGAGAAAAAGGAAAATAAATAAATAAATGATTCCCATCTGGAAGACATTTCCCTGCCACAGTCCCCAACCAAATCAAACCCTTTAAGAAAGTGGAAAATAATTTAGATTCCGTTCACTTCTAGAAGAATAATTAATTCGTAAACATTTTTTTTTTAAAATAATCTTATATATCATTTGAAATAATTAATCTAAAAATATTATCACTATTATTATAAGTAATTATTATTAAAAGATATTTTTTAAATCAGTTATTTTTTGTAGTGCTAACGGAGCCTTATTAAATATTGAATTTCCTTTTCCTCTCCGTACATACATACACATATACATATATACACATTTAATTCTCCCAATGTAATAAAGAGGGTGCGTACGTTTGGCGTTAATGGGGGCACGTCGTGACTCGGGTGGGCCGTGCTCGGGAAGCCCACGACAGAACCAGTCGCGAAAGGGAGCGCTGTCCCTGCGAAATGACGCCTCTGCCCCCGACGCCCCCCTGACCTGACGTGCTCGTCAGAGAGAAGCGGCGGAAGAAGTAGTAGCGTACTTTGCCCCCGCCCGCAAACGCGTACAGCGTAATACATTCTCCCTTCCCGGCGTCATTCTCCATTTAATTTGATTAATATATCCAAAGTCAAAGACCATTAAAAGTCCAACACACCAAAAAAAAAAATATATATATATATATATATATATATATATATATACATACACGTATATACACACACATATACTGTTAAAAATCTCGAACTGCTCTTTCCGGGCCAATTTTCGCATTATCAATGTTACATTTATCGAAAATTAATTCTCATTTCATGAAAAATTAGGTATTGTAATAGATCTTTGAAACTTGGAGGCGCTTTTAAAGTGCAAAATCAGTGAATTTCAATATATATTTCAATTGAAGATTTGGTTGATTTGGGATTTTTTTTTGGGATAAGAAAATCTTAGTTTGAGCTAATTATGACATGAATATACTAGATCTATATTTATTTTTTTTGAAGAAAAATGATATAAATGGTTTATGAACTTTAGCTCAATAGGTAACATGGTCTTTGAACTTTTAATTTATCTATTGTTATCTTTGAACTTTAACCTATTCTGCGATCTCTAAACTTTTAATTTGTTAAATGTAGTCCATGAATTTTTTAAACATTTTCGATTTAGTCCATAAATTATATTAAAATATTTAATTTAGTCCATATACTTGAATTAATAAAATGACAACATTGAACATTTTCATTTAGTTTATGGATTAACTTGAACATGTATCAAAAGTTAGGGATCACATTTAATAGATTAAAAGTTTAAGGACCTACTATACATTGGACTAAAGTTTATAGACGGCATTGAACAACTTAAAAGTTCGTGAATTACATCGCACATTAAGCCAAAATTCAGAAAATTATTTATGATGTTATACTTTTTTTTTTTTTGGTAAAGAGAGGAAAGCTGAAATAGAGTAAAGACATTATACATTTTTTTCGTGATATATATAAATTTGAGATTTTTAAAAAAGTAGTCCAAATATGTGGTTTTGGGGGCAAAAGTGAGGCGGTTCGGATCCCGTGCACCCACGCGGTCCGAAGAACGTGAGGCGCCCAGTCATCGGATTCATGACCGCCGGGAAGAAGCGAAGCGGGAGACATGGGGATGTGATGGGATTTTGGTTTTTGGGTTTCCATTGCGAGTTCCGGGGCGGGAGAGAGAGCCCCACGTTGGTGGCGCGACCCAAGACAAAAAGTCTCACGTTGTTGGGCAATTCGCAGTTTTGCATCAAAAGACAAAACAAAGAGCGTGGGTCAATCGAGGCCAAAGAATGTCGCTTTAAGACGCAGCACCCCCGGCATCCATGCGCCCCCCCGTCGTTTGCTCTTTCATTCCCTTCGAATCGTCCGTCTCCGAGAGCAAGCACGGAACCGTGGGGAATGCGGATTCACCGCCCTCGTCCTAAAGCCCGATCTCACCCCGGCCCGCCCGGATTCGATGTCGGAATTTCTCCATTGAGCTCATGCTGGCGGGCTCGTGTCCCCCCCGGCTCGGGTCGGCTCAAACGGGGCTCCGGATCTCGTGGCTAGACTGGGCCTGGTGGGGCCCAACGGGCCATCTCATCTACTAGCGAGGCCGGCCACGACGGTCCGGTCCGGGCCGGGCCGGGCCTCGATCTCGCGTCCCTGTGGCCGCCGCGATTGGGCCCGACCGAGGCAGGCCCGTCCCGTCCGTCCCTACGGTGCGGCCTCCCGCAGTGGATCCCCCGTTATAATCCATCGGCGCTGCGTCCTTCCCCAGCTCGGGAAATCGAAAGGGGGAAAAAAATCATGAGGGCAAAACAGTCGCAGCAGCAACAGCAGCGTTTTCCCTCAGAAGCTCGCGACCTAGGGTTTTAACTCGAGCCCAATCCCCGAGCTCGCGCGAGCGACAGCAGATCTCCCCGCTCCTCCTCCCCCGTCGCTCTCTCTCTCCCCCTCCCTCCCTCCCTCCCTCCCTCCTCGATTTCCTCCGCCGTTCGCCGTCGCGGATTCTCTCCGGCCCCGCCGTCGTCCGCTGCTCTCGTTCGGTCGTTCTCTGCTGAGATTCGGAGGATGGGGGACAATTACTGGAACCGGCAGCAGCCCGTGGTCCCTTCTCCTGGACTGCTCAAGCGGCCCCGTCTCGAATACGGTAACCCCTCCAGTTCCCGCGTGTTTCGTTCGCCGCTGCGTTGTTGCTGTTGTTTTAGGGATTTTTTTTCGAGCTTTTATCGCGCGTGGCTATGCTCGATCGAATGGTTTTGCGATTTCGGGGAATGCTGTGTTTCTCGTATTAGTCCAGTGGCTCTTTGCGGAATTTGCTCTGCACCGAGTAGTCTCCGGACTTTCGGTGTCGTTCGCCTGGAACTTGGCCTTGCTTTGTGTTTCTTGATTGTTTGCGAGTGGCGGTTCTGTCTGGAGTCTGGGCAGTGAAATATAATTACTGGGCATTGCAAAAAGTTGTCAATTTGTGGGCGGAAAGGCAGTGCTTTGTGGTATTTCGTCTTCTTATGTTGGTTTAGCTTCCCATGGCTAATTTGTGCTCTGGATCTGTCGCAGTAAAATAACTCTAATAGTGAATTGCACAAAATCTTGCGGTAATGCGCTCTTTTGGCAGTGTCTTACATGCACAGCTATGAAAGGCCCTGCATTCACTTTTTTTTTTTAGACATGCCAGTTTGTGCTAGAATTGTAGGTAATCGGCCATATTACGAATGGTCATGATGCATATCACCTCATACCATCAATTTCATCCATGTGGTAGTTTTTTCCATAATAATTCTATGCTTGTTGTTTGATTTATTTTCACTTGACAAAACTTTGTGTAAATATTTGAGGTTCTTCAAGAGAGAGCAAGAGATAAAATACTCAAAAGTTATATCTTTACTCATAAACTTAACAAAAGATTACACTAGATGACTCTATATGTTGAGCATCAGAGACGCTAACAAAACCATAATTTCCTTATTTATGACACCTACTACTATTTATGACACCTACTACATAGTGATTGATATCCATAAATATACTTCAACACTCTGCCTTAAGCTGGAGCATCCAGCTTGCTTATGACAGGTGCAAGTTTCTTTCATAGTCTGAAACTAAAGCATTATGTAAGTTGGACCTTACACTAGACAAGGGATGTGCATAATTAGACCAGATTTAAGACAGTGACGACTTCGTAACTTGCACCTTATACGTCAAATTGAATAACTTACAGTAACACCTATCTTGACTAAAGCTTTAAAGAAACAAACCGAGATTAGAAAATTGAAACCTTTATCTTTCTCACACAACCACGGCAAAACATGTGAGAACTGGACACTATCAATCATGGCAACGTAAACTGCATCATTCCCTGGCATATTTGTTTTGGCTGCTCAATGGAAGTATGCTGGACTCCTGGTGACTTTGCTCATCGATGAAACTCGCAATCAAAAGTGAGTCTAGCATTGGATAAATCCACATCAGGTTTTGAAATTTCAGAAGACCTAAAATAGGTGATTCTGTTAAGGATGAGTTGCTGCTGGATAGGGCCCTTTTTCTTTGACTTTTTTTTTTCTCTAATAAGTGAGAAATTTATGTTAAGGAAACAATGAGCACACAAATCAAACCAAACCAAATTTGTGAAATTCGACCAAAAAAGGGGAAAACATCAGAGGATAACGAAGGAGTTGAAAACAGCTGCTGGTATAGAAGAGTTGACAGAACCCTGGAATGGAGAATAGAGGGACTTGGCTGGTGCTGGCCACCATCAAGATATAGAGATGAGTACAGAGTTTGACTTTGGACAATTTCACACTTCACAATCAACAAAGAAGAAAATAGATGAACAGAGAACTTAGCCTCAGAACTGGCTTGATGAAGATGACAGAGAACGATGGCCAAGGAACAATGTTGACTAAGGATGGTGCTGTGCTCGAAGACAACTGGAGTATATCTACAGGCAGAGAATGATGATGCTGCTTTTGAAGACAAGTAGGTGTGGCTGTTCTTGAGGGTGACAACTGAGCGAATTGGGCAGACCCTAATAGGACTTTCGACTAATGGAGGAATGAAGGACAGCTTGCTACTATGGTTCTCAGCTTGTGAGACAGCAAGGCACAACTCCCCCTAGCAATGAGCAAAGATTGGAAGGAAGCTCAATGGGTTGACAGAGAAGAAGATGCTGATGTCGCCGGTGATGGGAAGGGAACAAAGAACATGGTGGTTGCAACAGAGACAATGATTGAGATGACAAAGCTCAGAAAAGACAATAGCTGGCCTGCTTGCTGACTTGATAGAGAAGACAACAAAAAACCCTTTTCTTTTTCCTGTTTTTGATATAAGATTGATGGCATGAAGAAAGATAAAACTAGGGTTGTGATTGGGGTCCTTCTCTCTTGGTGGCTTTGATACCATCTAAATATCCTAGGATCTTCAACAGAAAGGGAGAGAAAAAATACTGAAAAGCTGCATAATCGAATAAAAGAGATATAAGAAGGCTCTATTCATAGAGCGTAAGAGACTCTTAACAAAAATGCTGACTAATTCTCATAAATATTTTTCAACACTTGGGATGCTCGTACTGTCTCTGACTAATAAGGGTTTCTCCTTCCCTCTCCCACTCAATGTATCTCCTCTCCATCTTGCTCAAGTGATCATTAATGAAAGATGCATTGCTAGTTGATGAATTATGCCACTATGGTTATTGGTCTGTTTGTATAATTGGTTGATTAGTTGGAATCTTGGACATTTTGATACCTTTCTTCTTTAAGTGTCAACGCTATTGTATTTTTATGTGCACACAAAATCCTGAGATGGCTCCATAAGGACAGCTTATGCAGTTTTTTTAATCCAAAAATGAGAGAAACAGAGAGATACAAGGAAGTGAGAAAAGTGAGTAATTAGTTCATCCTTGAAGGATTCACAAAGCTGGATTAGTTCATTGATGGTAAAATGTCTTCTTTTCAAATGTAGCATGCATGACGTCAATTAGGAATGGCAGTACAATCTGTATGCACTCTGGCAGGTTTGATGATAACTTGCTAATCTTATGTTTTTGCTTTTTTTCCCTTTGATTAAATTTTGAAACATCTTCCTAGTTTCAAATTTTAAAACATTTGAGTGGATCAAACAGCGACATTGGGGTAGCTATGTACACTGCATGATCTATTGTTGTCTCTTATTACACTTGTTATAATCACTAATGAATGATGACCTGAGTTTTATTGAAGACTGCAGTACCCGTTTTATTTGGCAATTTACACTTTGCTACGATTCCTCATGCATTCTGGTTTGATGGTTTTTGTGATGAGTTGGGGCTTTGTAGCATGTTGTCATGTAGACCTCTAGTTGGTCATCAATGTCTCATATCTTTACTTTCAGCACTAAATGAGCTAATATTCCATGATAGTTTGATTCAAGAAAATAGAGCAATGTCTACTTTACAAGTTGATCTTACTCCTAATCTGGCAAGCATAAGTGTGCATCTTTTAGGCATTCATCTAATGCGGTTGGCAATGCCAAGCTTGTCGCTCGTCTCCCCCAGTATGAATTTGCTTTGAAAACTCTGTTCGAAATTGTTCTTAAGGAAGATACAGTATATCAAAGGATAAATGGGGGTAATATAAACAAGAGGGGTCAGTGTACATGTTTATGCACATCCTCTCGCTTCAGTAGCATCTGTTCATCCACTTCAACTGTTAGACTGTGCCACTTTGCACCTGACCATATCAGCTTGTTTCCTTGCCAGAATTTTATAGTGCAGTTCGATAGTTGTTTGATTTGTAAGCTAGATATACAAAAAAGTTATTAAAAAATTTTTTTCTTTATTTCTGTATGAGCAAACCAAAAGTAAAATTTCTTTTTGTGATCAGATATCCCTCCTCCAGGCATGCCTGCTGGTCCTGAGATGCAAAACTATCTACAACGTGATGATGATCCTAATGGACCTCGGGCTGTGAAGGACACCAAGACAATAGGATCAGCATATGACCGATATCTCCAGAGCTCAGTAGGCCTCCCTATCATGAACTTGTCATGGTTATGTTTTTTCTGGTCTATTTACATTGGGTTTGCTAAGGGCGTTATCTAAATACTTTTGAAGCAAATGTCTTCGCACACTCCTGGAGAAGCTAGTGCATATGGCAGCGTTGGAATGGTACGAACAATTGGTGGTGGAATGCCAGGTGCTCCGGTTGCTGATCCTTCTATGATGAGCCGTCCTGGGCCTATCACTCCGGAAATGGCACCAAATGGTCGAAATGCTGGTTTTGGTGGTCCACACCCAATGGAAGCCATGGGAAGGCCAGGCCGTGAAACGGTTCCTTTGCCTCCAGATGCTTCCAGCACTCTGTATGTTGAAGGACTTCCTCCTGACAGTACAAAGAGGGAGGTTGCTCGTATCCTTTTGATGTCTAACAGTGGTTGTAGTTGGGAATATATCGTCCTTTTGTGAAATTTTCAACCCAATTGGAAGTTAGATAACAAGTCTTTGCTTTTTCAAATTTCTTAATTCACCTTTAGATATATTTCGGCCTTTTGTGGGGTATAAAGAAGTGAGACTTGTGATTAAGGAGTCGAAGCATGTAAGTCCAACTTAACTTATTCAGTATTTCTTTATATTTTCTGTGCTATTCTGACTTTTTCTTATGTTACTTTGGAACTTGCATTGCAGCGTGGAGGAGATCCTCTAATCCTTTGTTTTGTGGATTTTGTAAATCCAGCTTGTGCAGCCACTGCTTTGAGTGCCTTGCAAGGTGATAAACTACTTTTAAGCTCTTCCTCTGTTTTTTGGATATGAAAAAAAGGTAAAGAAAGCACACAAAACAAAGGAATAGAAAGAGACAAAGAAATTTAAGTAAAATAATATCTGGCATACTTAGTGCTATTTTTTATTTATTTTTTTGTTGAGACATGACTCTGCTTTTTACTGAAGATTTCACTTTGCATTCTATTTTTCATGATCTGTTCTTCCCTTCCTAACCACTGGAGTTTGTGTTTGGTAGTGGTGTTGGGAAGAGGGACCATTTTTAGTATGATATTTGCTGTCCATGGCTTTGGAAAGGTTAGTTTGGCATCTTTGTATGAATGGGGGAATAGAATAGGAAGACTGGACTTGAATTAAATTCCAGATTATCTTTGAAGTGAATGACAAGAGATTTTAGAAGTACACCACAATAATATGTATGAATAGTGTGGCGATGGAGTGGGGATTACTTACACTAGGGGGAGGGGTCACTGTTCTTTCAGATGATGTGATAATCCCATTGGGATGTGCCATTTTATCTTGAAAGAACACCACTAAACATGGGACAAAGAAAATTGCCCCTTCCTATCAATTAAACACCTCGTTAGTGATTACATATTTTCTCAATTGTTATATTTCTATTTAAAGTACCTCTGCAAATGTCTTTTTCTTAAGAAACATTTTACACTTGTGAAATGACATGAGTATTTGGTTGATTGTTTTCTCAGGCTACAAAATGGACGAGCATGATCCAGATTCCGCTTACCTGCGTCTGCAATTTTCTCGGTACCCAGGGCCAAGGTCAGGTGCTGGACCACGTGGGAGGAGGTGATGGGTGAGACCAAGTTTGATGGGGTGTGGTCTTCTGCACTTTACTGGTACCCATCAAGTTTGCTCTTGCGCTGGGGTTTGCATTTCCATGGTTCAGCACGTTGGTCTATGTGCTAATCAGATTGCTCTCTTCTTCCCTTAATGAGTGCTTGAGGTGCAGGATATATCTACGGGATGCTGTCAAGATTGTAGTGGTGATGCCGAATGAGTATGTGAGATACGGCTGACTATGACTGTTAATCTCATCATTCTATGAAGGGGTAGTGTTGTATAATTGTCTTTAGATTGAAAGCTTTCTAAATTTGACTCTTCCTCTGGTAGCATTTTTATTTTCTGGATATTTCTTAAGTTCTATTGAGGAAATGGTGGGAGAGAACCCAATTTTGATTTGTCGCAGCACACGTTAATTTTATGTTACTGTCTGAATCCTTGTGAATGATTTCGGAGATGATGCTGGGACCAGTGCAGGCAAGCCTTGTTTACCCGGTCTTGTTTTTGTTTTAGCTTCTCTTTCTGATATTATTATCAAACTTACATAAAGATTGCCCTCACAATTTTGCCGTGAGTTGACGATGGAAAGAGAGACCTGGGTCATCTCGGGTGTATAATTTTGCGGTATTCATTTTCATGACATTTGGTTTAGCGGTAGCATATTCATGCCCGCTTCGGTCATCCTCATCCGATGGTTTTCTTGAAGCTGAATTCATCATCATCATTACCTCGTTCCTCCAAAACGTCGAGATCAATCTTGCATATCTGGTGCGGCATCCTGATAATCGTGTTCATTCCCTTCCTTGCGTCGTGTTAATCCATAGGATGTCGGGGGGAGTCCACTTCCTCCCTTTGCGGACGAAATTACGGGTAGACTTTCATTCTTACGGAAGAAGGGTGTCAATCTCAATGATATGCAGTGGCCTTGCCCACATCCGAGTATGCTTTCTCCTCATCATTCGATGATTCTCACCTAAACCCCTCCTGACCAAATAAAGCGCACTGGAATTCTTCTCTAGCTTTAGTTTTGTGCAGACATGAAGAAGCCACCCATGAGAAAGTGGTCGTTCACTGGGATGGATTGAGGAGCCAGCCTTTCTAACGAAGAAGGCACGTGGGCGCCACTTGAATTTTCCTTGGCCAGAATTGTCAACGTCGACATTATAAAGGTTTAGGTAGAAAGACGAACCGACGCCGCCGTTGGTCTAATTTCAGTGTCGGTGAGGAGGATCACGATGCTCGTTCATTTGACCATGACCAAGTAAATAATCCCTTGGTAGGTTTGAGCCTTTGCTGAAATGCACTTCCAGTTCTAGGGTTTTCTTGATGGCAGTGGAGATTGTGGGATCGCGTTCTCATGCAATAAAAATCATATTCTATAATTATGTATGATAAAATGAAATCAAAGGTGCTTGAGTCTTACCCATTTATGTTCGAATACCTTTTTTTTTTTTTTTTTTTTTTAGTTCAATCAGGTTTGTAATTTTTTTCAAATTTTTTTCAATGTGGGGTCTTTGTTAAATAAATTGCCGTATCATATGATTTTGCCGATATAGCTTAGCTACTTAATCACGTGACAAAAAATGGTGCAAAGATAGCCTTAGCTTGAAACTTAAAATTGACCTCACAAATTTATTGAGATGGGTTGTGGTGGGGCAATCAAAGACAACACCAAGGGTACCGAAGTAGATTCAATTCCTCACATTCAATTTAATGCTAAAATTGGGCCAATTAGAAATATAATGATTGTCAACATTCAATTCAATTTCCAAGCTCAAACATAAAATCGGTTTCTCTCCTCCAACCATAATCGCTTTTATTAGAAAACGAATAGCTTTCACGTTCGAAACAAGAGGCATGCTAATATTGCTCGTGATGCTACTGGTTGTGGCATGTACTAAAGGGGCAAGTTACTAGTATTTGTCGATCTTACATTCCTACCATGTCTCAATCATTCAAACTTCATTTTCAAAATAAATAAATGAATAAAACAATAAAGATTAGGAAGGTGCCTTTTCTTTTTATAAAAGCTGTCTCCATTTTGTCTCCACGAGGGAGTGAAGAGACAGAAGGTACTACTGCACAGATCAGCTCCTCCTAACGAACACATGCACAGTCCCATTGACTTCACTTGATCTTTCACGTTCAATTTGATCGTGAAATCAAAATATGGTTCCACATATCTTGAGAAATTATATAGTTCTCAATGATTATTTTGTCTAGATTTCTGGGCCCATACTCTAGTCAATCTCTCAATAATTTGGGGCATCTAACTTGCTCCCAAAGCATATACCATTATAAGAAAGAGATGCATTATATCATTTGCCCGAATGATTGGACATCCATTAAACGCACATGTAATGTCGCCAACACAATGTGTCACATTTTTAAAGTAAACGAACCAATAATGTTATCACAAAGGATCATCTCATGAGATTGCAAAGAACATAATTTTACTTAAAAGGGAATAATTACCCAAAAAATCCTAAATTTATTGTGCAAATACCAATTCAACCTTAAACTTTTCAATTTAACCAATTTAGTACTAGACATTTTGATGATTTGTCAATAGTTTTAGAACTGAATTGACAAAATTAAAAAATTTAGCATTGAATTGAGATCCATACAAAAGATTATGATTTATTCTTCTTCTTTTTTTGTTATTTTACTAATTAGAAGCAAAATTTGAAGTTTGTATTTGAAGGAAAAAAGTGACCAGAAGCTATAAAATATGTCCACTGTGATATATTTATTCTAAACTTTTTTTTAATAACATTAAAAATCTCCAACTTGTACAGGTGGATGCTGAAAAGCATCCAATCATCCCTGGTCAATGTTTGGTGGATGCTGAAAAGCAAATAGTTTTGACAAGTCTCTCACATGACTTAAGTGAAACAAAAATAACATTATTTTGACTGAAAAATCATATGATAGAATCTCGATAGATGATAAATATGTCATATAAATACAAATTTTGGGCTTTTTATATCACAATTTTTTTTAGGGTAAATGTGTCAGGTGCCATAATTTGGGGTTTTTGATATTATAAAAAAAAAAAATTCAGGCTAGGTGGGAACAACTTGGAAAAAGATTAGGTGGCTTTCTCCCTTCTTTGAATTGAAGTGGATAGAATATGAACAGATGGATCGTGCTCGCCCACTGGATCTGAGCCATGAGCATCCACATCTCGCACACCGTATTGTTCTGATAACAGCCTCTATTGTTTAATGTGTCGGTGATAAAAACTAAGCATTAGTCGATATTTTGATGACCGTATTAAATTAAGCGTTTCTAGACTCGAGTGAACGTAGAAGCATCCGATCGATTGCAGTGGAGACTTCGGTGCCAACCAGAAGAAAAAGTTAAGATATCGGCATACATTTCAATGGAGAGAGATGGACCGTCGTCCATACGAATCCAAATTACAATCAATTTTTTTTTTAATGCATGCAAGCTTGTGAATGAGTAAAACGCGATATGCCATCTCATCGTGTCGTCATTTCGTCGACCATTACGTCGTTAAGATATTCGTACGCCTTTTGCCTCGAGGAGACAGGTCTCTTCCCTCCAAGTAATTCCGAAATCCATCTTGACATTGACCTTTGAGCAATAATAGATGGAGCTAAGCTAGGATAAGGCTCATCATTATTTAGCTATTATTTGCTTTCATGAGAGAGCTAGGTAGCCTGTCCGGGCTGCGTTAAGGAAAACAGCGATATCGACGATCTAATCGTCTGTCAAGGCCGAATCTAATTAAGAAGTTTAGCTGTCTTCTAAGGAGTGCGTTTGCTTAGTCAAAAATGCATGATTTTTGAATTTTCATTTTGGAACCATCGCTTTCAAAAATGAACAAACAAAAAATAATTTCATCGTCCACGAAAATGCTTAAACATTGATGTAAATATTTTTCATTGACTAACTATTTTGAGCGATATAAATAGTTATTTTGAGAAAAATATTTTTCAAATCATGCATTTACTTGAAATGAATGGAGCCTAATTATGTACTCATCGATTGGGGTTGTTTATCATTGGATTATTAATTGAGTTGATTTTTTTGTTGGTATGTCCTATTATAACCATAAACTTACTCACAGATTTCGTCCCATCTCTTTGTAGAGTGTGAGAGTCAAGCCTCGTATAAACGTCCTAACCTCTAACCCTCCTAAAAGTGTGGGGAATCGAACTCTTCATCTCTCATTTCTCATATGAAAAGGATGGCTATTAAAGCAATCCCCAACTATTTTGAATTGGATGGCAACTCTTGGGACAGAACTTGTCTAGATTCAATCACCACACATATTTCCGTGGCAAATGTTCAGACTCTCTAGTAGAACATTGCCCATGATCATGTCCAAGTTCTTAGCAGTTCCAATTACATGTGCTTACGTTTCCTATTACGTAATATTTCTTTAGAAAAATAAACATGGCAAAAGAAAATCAATTGAAATTCAATTTTAGTTAAGACGTCGTTTTTTTAGCCGAAATTGATTTCACATTAATCAAATAAGTCTAATGATACCCATGATTATAATAGTCTAATATCCTAAAAAAATCCTAACTTCAAGTCTAATTCCAATTTCTTTCCAAATTTTGTTAAAAAAATCCTCACCGTGTTCAAAAATTGTCACCAATTTTTTTTTTTTTTAAATTATCAACACTAGGATTATTTAAAAATTTATTATCAAAATCTATATTTTCATCGACACCCTTACAAGAACAACATATTTCTTATTAGATCTCTTTTTACCGCGTCTTGATAAGTGAGAACACTATATAAAAGAAAATTCGGATGAAACCCTAATGATTTGACCCCTTTTCACTGCCTTAATATGAAGTTTATGATTAAAAAAATAGTTAGCCAAATAGAGTTGTTGTCTGGCGTATTACGGAAGAGTAGGTGAAGAAAAACTCTTTACATATGATTAGGGCAAGTTGACTATTACCATGCGTGAAATCTCTTGCGTGCAACAAATGAAACATTGTTTATTCAATTCCCACCATTTGGCTCACAATGGTTAAATAGCTATGAAAGTGATTTTCAATCGACATTAATTGAAATAACTATATTGAAAAATCATTAAAATATTTTGGACTAAATTAACCAAATTAAAAAGTTGATAAATGAATCGACCGCTTTGAATCAAATGTGATAGAACAAGAATAGATCGATTGATCGATCAATTGATCAAATGCACTCGATCGCTAGATCTGATCCACGAGCATCCGCCTCCCATCTCTCCCACCGCCACCCTATCAATCCGATTCGAGTCTCCATTGTTTAATTCGTCGGTGACAAAAGGTAAGCAGTAGTCACATTTGACCGGACTAATTTGTCGTTTCTAGACTCCAAGTGGTTGTTGGAAGCATCCGATGACTTGCGGTCCTGACTTCGATGCCGATCAGAAGAAAACATGGCCGATCGGCCCGGAATTACGGACTTTCGATGGAAAGAGAGGGACCGCCATGCATATGAATCCAAATTACATTTAATTTTAGTGGAACACATCTAGATTTTGAGTTCTAGTTGATAACATAAAATAAAAGGGAAAAAAAGAAATTGATTGAATAAAAAAATTAATATATATGTGACATATTTACCCCATATTTACCCCAAATTAATTTTTGAGTCGTCAAAAATTCCAAACAAATATAGGTGTAGCATATTTACCCTCGTCAAATTTTACCCAAAAATTGCTGAGTGCATGACAATAATTCAATTGATGAGGATAGTCCATGTGTAAATCTATAACTCTCTCTCTCTCTCTATTTCTTCAATTAGCCCTAATTTGAAAACAAATAGGTCTCATTCTCCGTCTCCTTCAAAACACAAAAAACCTTGATTGTCTTCTAACGAAATTCATTGATAGAGCTGGAAGATGACTCATTTCTTTCGGGAGAGTAAACGTGTCACATGTGTACCATTTTATGGTTTTAGTAATCCAAAAATTAATTTATTGTAAATTTATTATAAGTATACTAGTTGGGGTTTTTAATGAATAAAAAATTACTTTAGAAAGAATTTAACATAAATATATCAATTTAAGATTTTTCATGGTATCAACCTAATATAATACATTTTTACCAAAAAAAAAACCTAATATAATACGTAAGGAAGGAGTAAATCAAAATGTACACAGCTCATCATCATTTGTCAACCTTTTTACGTCCTAAGATACTTCATGTCGCTTGCCTCGCTGGGACGACAAGGGCGGTCTTCCCTCAAGTACCACCTAAACAATATTGGCAAATGATAGCCACTTATTAAAATAAGAAACCTTGATGAAGAAAAAGAAAAATCGAACGAAACCCTAATAATTTGACCCCCTTTTTCCCACCTCAAGATAAAGTTTATGATTTAAAAAAAAAATTAGTTAACTGGATTAAGTTGTTGTCTGGCGTACTACGGAAAAGTAGGTGAAGAAAAACTCTTTCCATTTGAAAAAAGGGCAAATTTGATTACTAGTATTCTGCACGAAATCTCGTATATGCAACGAATGGAGACTCGTTCATTCAATTTCATCCATCCATCCATCCCGTTGTCCTTCTAGAGGGAGGTTAAAGTCTCCAGACGATTCTCTCTCCTTGCCTAATTCTGATCAGCCGTGAACTCAATTTTTTAATCCTTCACTTGCGAGATGAATGGTAATTAGTATTCAACGCGAGGTTCCATTAAATAGTACGATGAACATGCAACAAGTCACCAAAACAATAATGAAACTTTAAATCAATTCTCCATCAAGGTGGTTGCATTGATGGATGATAAGAACACCATCCTTGACTGTAGTTACCAAACCCTGGTCGTAACTTGACTTGTCTATGGTCGATCGAGAAGAGGTCCCCAGCATGTTGGATACCAATGCTTAGAGTTCGGTGGCTAAAGGGATGCCGGGCTTAATTGCCTGATTAATAATAAGCCCCATCCTAGCCATTAGCTAATTATCGGTCACGTCAATGCCAAGATGGTTTCGTTAATGTGTGGGGAAGATGTGTCCTCATTGTCTCATTGTGAGAGAGAGCAAGAGAGAGAGAGAGAGAGCGCCTGGTACCGGATGCGATAAAAATCATAAAAAAAGTTAGGCAAAACACGTGTCTTTTCTAAGATCTCAAGGTGGAAACATGTTCGGGAGAGAGAGGATTTCGTGTTTGAACTATTCCTCATTTCCTGTACATGTAAGAGCAAAAATGAGTAAATTAATGGGGCATAGTCTTTTGACTGTCGCTACTCTCTTTCCTCCCTCCGCTTTAGCTTTCAGCCTCTAACAACAGGAGATCAAGATCCATGCAAAGACTAAACAATGCCCACCAAAGTCAAATTTGTTCCAACATATTGATGACAACCCATTCAGACCTCATCATCCGCATTTCATATTAATTTAATCTGAAACATTATTTTTCTAATGCAACTATTTTCTTTTTACCCCATTTCCCAGTGTTAATAGGTTAAACGCAAAAGCTATATAAGGGGGGAGGTGGCACCAGTCCATAGCACCACAAAAACCCTTTCTCTAAGCCAAAATGGCTAAGATGGCCCCTCTCCTTTCCACTCTCCTTGTGGTGCTAGTGTCTCTTAGCTTGCCCCTGGAATCCTCGGCAAACTACGGGTACTATTCTCCTCCGCCTCCCAAGAAATCTCCTCCCCGCCGTCCCCACCGCCTCCGACTCATCCCTATCACTACAAGTCCCCCTCCTCCGGTGCACTCCCCGCCTCCACCGGTCTACAAGTACAAGTCCCCCTCCTCCGGTGCACTCCCCGCCTCGGCCAGTCTACAAGTACAAGTCCCCCTCCTCCGGTGCACTCCCCCTCCGCCAGTCTATAAGTACAAGTCGCCGCCTCCTCCGGTGCACTCCCCGCCTCGGCCGGTCTACAAGTACAAGTCCCCCTCCTCCGGTGCAAGTCCCCCGCCTCCTCCGGTGCACTCCCCCCTCCTCGCCTCCCCGCCAGTCGCCGCCTCCGCCAGTCTATAAGTACAAGTCGCCGCCTCCTCCAGTGCACTCCCCGCCTCGGCCAGTCTACAAGTACAAGTCCCCCCCTCCTCCGGTGCACTCCCCCCCTCCGCCAGTCTATAAGTACAAGTCGCCGCCTCCTCCGGTGCACTCCCCGCCTCGGCCGGTCTACAAGTACAAGTCCCCCCCTCCTCCGGTGCACTCCCCGCCTCCGCCAGTCTATAAGTACAAGTCGCCGCCTCCTCCAGTGCACTCCCCGCCTCGGCCGGTCTACAAGTACAAGTCCCCCCCTCCTCCGGTGCACTCCCCGCCTCCGCCGGTCTATAAGTACAAGTCACCGCCTCCTCCGGTCTACAAGCACTCCCCGCCTCGGCCGGTCTATAAGTACAAGTCCCCCTCCTCCGGTGCACAAGTCCCCCTCCTCCGGTGCCCCCGCCTCGGCCGGTCTACAAGTACAAGTCCCCCTCCTCCGGTGCACCCCCTCCTCCGGTGCCTCCCCGCCTCGTCTCTATAGTACAAGTCACCGCCTCCTCCGGTGCACTCCCCTCCACCTGTCTACAAGTACAAGTCGCCACCCCCTCCGGTGCACTCCCCGCCTCCCCAGTCTACAAGTACAAATCCCCCTCCACCCCCTCCTCACGTGAAACCCCCAAGCCTCAGAAATCTCCCCACCTCCTCCTAAGGAGCACCCCTACAAATACAAATCTCCTCCTCCTCCGCCACCGGTCCACAAGTCTCCGCCACCGCCTTCTCCCAAGAAGCCATACAAGTACAAGTCTCCACCGCCACCTACACCAGTTCACAAGTCTCCACCACTTTCACCGCCCGTCCACAAGCCACCACCCCACCCTTACACTTATGCATCACCTCCTCCTCCTCACCACTACTAGAGGTTGACTGTCGAGATACTCTCTAAAAGGTAGGTCTGCTTAAAGAGCTTGCGCAGTCGATTGCAATTCACACTTAAAGTCGATGCTCCTTTTTGCAATGGCATACAACAAATTTGAGCTGACTCATTCCTAGTGCTTCTCTGTTACTTTTTCTTATTCATGCATGCTTTCGAGTCTATCTGCCTGTTTTTACCATCCTATCATGTCCGGTGTTATTTTGGGGAAGAGAGAAAGTTGATTTAAGTTGTGAACTTTTTGTTTTGCAGGGCCAGATGAGTCCTTATTGAAGAAATAAAGAAAATATATGCCGGAGAATCTCATACAGAGAAGGAAAAAGCGAGAGAGCTTCCGCTTTAGCTTTGGCCAACTGAGCTGGAGAAAGAATAAATAGACATCTAGATGGGTTTTTTTTTTTTTTTTTTATATCGTTTTCGTGTACTTTGGCTGCTTCCTAGAGTGTTTGTTGTATGGACGAATTTGAGCTTTCAGCCTCTGAAAATGCCGAGGCTGATCCGATCATATAATAAAATGAATGTTGTGTTTTCCCTTAATCACCTCCTTTGACTCTTTTCATTCAGTTTTTCTTACCATCTGGCAAAAGCCCGAACCACATGGATGCTCGTGCGCACGTGTGTTTATGTGGACGCTAGCATGCACCTTTCGATGGATCTGATGAAATCAGGACCGACCCGTAATTTTAGAAACAAATAAACACCCGTTTACAAAGTTAATTTTATAAAACTATGTGATAAATTATAAGTGGAAATCCAAACACACATGAGCTAAATTCAAGTATCCACGTCACATATGTTCAAACGCCCAATAAAATTTTTATCTTTGCATTTTATCTTTGCATTATTTAGTTTACAGACCGTGGAGTAGCTTTTTCTTTCAAATTTTTTATTTTTTATTTTCACGAGCATGATAATTGATTGTCGGTCGACAATGCAGAAATTCATTATCCTAACTAATCCTGCGTGACCGTGTAAACGAAATTAATATTTTGATTGAGATACTAGACCAGTCGTCAATAATGCATGGAGGAGAGTAGTCCAACATTGTTTAGATGGACTAAATATCACCCACTATTTTCAATTTTCTTCTTTACGACCAGTCAAATTGAAAGTCCAAGAAATATTAATGCATACGGAATTTTAATTTTGAGAAATCATTCATGTTTGGCATATATTTTAAGTTGTGGTCACATATTAATAATTGCCTAACAATAACATGGGATGAAAACTCAAGCCTACGGTCTGAAAGCCGTCATGTCCCACATTGTCCTCATGGGTCAACCTGTGGTTGAGGACAATGTCATAAGGCGCGTTAACCCAGCTGTGGGCATTTAACCCACCCTCATTCATTCCAGGCGCGAGAGGTTATTATATTTGCCTACCCGGCAATAGTTAGAACCGAAGTCCTAACGTGGTATTTACCTTCACTACCGTAAGGCTCCCTAATTTCTTGTCTATATTTGTCTTTTTGACAAAGAGGGAATATGAGGACAACGCAGGGTCTTTCACCCCAAGGCAGTTCTCCGCTTGTTTCCTCTGTAACTCTTTTTAATCTATGTGTTACTCTTGTTTGCTCCGGAGTTAGCTATTTCATATCGTTAATGTTGATTAATGCTCGAACTTAAATCCGTTTAATCTGGAATCGACCCAAACTCGTGATTCTCGAGACATAAGTATTTGTGGGGCCATGGAGATAGAGGCGAACGATCGGACAGACGAGGAAACAGCCTAGCTAGCACCCGGACAAACTAGGCCACCAAGTGGGCTCCCGGACAATGCCTAGTAGTTACTGTGTTTTTCAGAGCAGTAGCCGGGTGCCCATGCCCATTTTGGCGAGCGTTTGGCTCCCGATGCGGCTTAGATTTAGACTCATTAAAACCCTATTTTTAAAGGTTTTATTGAATGAGAAAATAATGAAAACTCCAAAGAACTTATGAGAGCCGTCATCCAAGAGCGCTGAGAGCATGGGAAATACTCTCTTTTGTGATTGATTATCATGAGTTCGAGTGATATCTAGGATTGCAAAACACTCGAGTACAATCATTTTTCAAGTTATTGTGATCTTCTAATTACTAATGATAGTTGAACTATTCGGTCGGTCTCTTCCTGTGGGGTAGGCACATGCCAATCTAAGCAAATTAGTTGTCTTCATCTTTTATTTCTGTGATTCATTTCTTACTTGAATCATTTTGTTTATTGACGCTTTCATGATTATTACGACAAGTGAGTCTAATAACCATCAAGATTTATCGAAAGAATTTCTTGCATAAACCTAAAAATCAATGCTAACAAGAGTCCAAAGTAGCGCTGTAAAAGAACAATGTCTCTTTTACGGTACGGTCATGAGTCATGACCACGAGGGACTCCTTTTGTTGTTTTGGTTTTGTAGGGGAGGGACTTCACTGATGTGGGCATGATTTAGCCATGCAAGCGAGGGTAAAGCGATTGTACTATTAGTTGGCCATGCAAGCGACTACGATAGGCCATTGTACTATCCTTAGGTGAATGGATCAAAACAAACAAAAAGGACAAGTGCCGTCCATGATGGCTTCCAGCTTCACGAAAATGATTAGACGTGACCCCTGATGGGACCGATATGTGAACGTAGCGACAGGATCCAACGCACGTTAATCCAAAAGTCCAGAGTTGCAGATTTTTCTTACGTTGAAAGGTCCATCGTGACGAAGAAAATCGTTTGTTTTTCTACCTAACCCCGTAACCGGGTATTCCCGGACATGATAATCAAGCTTATCTTTTGCCAGATAACACGTGGACAAAATTATTGAGGAGAACGGGGGAAATGACTTGGGAAATTAGGGCACGTGCAGCCCGCCAGCATTAAGAAAACTAAGTTTAGTTTAATTCACTCTTGTATCCAGAAAGAGAGCGAATTAGGGTTTTAACCTTTGCGTGGTTTGTAATTTTAGAATTACGGACTCGGTTTTTATTTACTACTGAGTACCTTGAATCATTGGAAGTATGAATAGCAACAGAAAATAAGTTCACGAAATATTCTCACTATTATTGAGCTAAGTTAATCTATTGTTGTTTTGGCAAGCGAAGAAAAGGAAAGTGATTTTGTCTGATCTAAGTTTCCAACCAAATGATCCTTCTTTCTTTTGAATTTAGTAGACCCCATTAATTAAATCCTGGGGCGGCTTTAGGAGACTCTTGTTCTTTCCATTTATTTCGTTTCAAAGCTTGATGTACACCCACTCCTTTGAGAAAAACCCTAAATAGCTTTTTGTCACATCAGTTAGGCATCTGATTAGATCCTCTGCGCGATGCCTTCTTCTTTTCCATCTCTAGATTGAAGGAAAAAAGAATGAAAGAAGAGAGAGAAGCCTCGTCTTTTTCGGCGTTCATGCATGTGGATTAATTAATACAATCTCGCATGTCCTCCTATTGACCGTGCATGTACTTAGAGAATTGGTGTTACTTTAGCTCTGACGTACAATTCCCATAACTAACCGATTCTGTCTAGCACAAGTCAGTCGTGGATTTCATCGTTTATTTTTCGCCGAAACAATTCTCAACTCACCTTTACACACTTTTGACTCGATCAACATTACAAGAGACGTACGTTAGTTTCCATAATCCTGCTTATGTACACTTGGAGCGTTCTTTTGTGTAGATGTAAATGAAAGGCTTATATAGCAGCTCGTCACATGTGCTCGCCGACGAGGGAAATTGCACGTACCAGTCAAACGCAAGTTCTCGACACCAAACTCTTACGAATTAGAAACTGTTAGAGTTGGAAATGGTTGCATTGCGTCCGTCCTTATTGACCGGGTTTTGTCTTGGAACCGACAGACGTATCTTGCGTCTGCTTCAAATTAAAGCCCTAGATATCCTATAATTTCTTTTCATCATCAAAATCGTCGTCCATTGGCAAGTTGATGGACTGAGAAGGCTCTTTCTCACCTAAAAAAGCGAGGCATCTATCTTCTTTTTCTTCTTTTGAGAAAAAAAAATGAATATCGGGAACGTCAAAAATATGAAAAAGAAGAAAGAGGGAGGAAAAGAAGAACGGGAGGAGGAAACAAACAATATCATATCGAGACAAACTTTAGGGTTTCGATACATCACCCGATTGCGTGTTGAGGCGTGCACCTTAGTTGTCTTGTCATACATCTTTTGGATATTATCGAATTAGGTCTTCTAACATAGTCATTATGCAATATGAGGAAATATTCAGTGGTTTGCAAGCGCAGCGCTGAAATTAATAAGCTTGCATGAGAGATCATTAATCATATGAAACTATTTTTAGTGTTTCAACCATATAACGTTGATTGTGCTGATTTATTGCTTTTTTTTTTTCTATTTTTGGATATTAACATAATTGACTTGATTGAAGAATTATATTTTTTTTTATGTCCCTAGAAATTTCGTCGAGACGGAGCCTCATATAAATATATGGACGTCACTCCCTATAAACTCATCTAAAAGAAAATACGAATGATATCCACACTTCTAACTCACTACTTAGAAGCGAACTTCCTTCCATCGGGGATTCTACGTGTGCCTGCATTTTTATTTTATTTTTTTGGTTTAAGACGATTGGAACGAAAAATATCTTCTTTCTTCACGTGGAATTGGAGGGAATCCTCTTCAAATCCCCTTTAATTTGTCTTTTTTCTTCATCTCTGCCATATGATAAATTATTATACATATATAATTTAAATTTCCCCTGCCGAGCTAGAGTGTCTTGCAGGAAAGAAAAGGACATGCAACCTAGGAATAATTGTTCAAAAACTTTAAACTTATTATATAGTGACAATCAATTTTAAACATTTCAATTGTGCCGATTTAATCATAAACTTTTTTTAGGATTTGTCAATTTAACCCTTCGAACAATCTTGGTTGGAAATCGCCGATGTGGATGTCATGCATTGACTTGAATAATTTTTAGATCTATTTTGGATTTTTATCTTTATTTTTCCTTTTCTTTTCTTTTAGCCAACCTCATCCTTGCCTATGGTCGATCATTGAGCCTTAGAGATGGCTTAAAAACCAACAAAGGGGAAAAAAAGAAGAAGAAGAAAAGCTCATAAAAAATACAAAAATTGTCAACATCAATATTAGCCAAGCCACATAGGACGACTAACATTAATTAGACTTCTACATCGGAAATTTTCAACCAAAATTAGTGAAAAAAAATTAAATTATCAAATTATGAAAATGTTTATAACTAAATTGACACAATTAAAAAGTTTAGAACTGAATTGACCACCATATAATACTCTTAAGACTTTTTGGATAATATTCCCAAGTGCATGTTAAGAGTGTCAAATGCCTCATGATAAGTTCTTTCTCGTGTCAACGTGGTTTAAACGCTTTGCTTAGTTCTATTATAAACAATCCGCATTATCACCATTTATTCTCATATCATTAATTTATCTTTCTCTTCGTCAATTCCATATGATAAATTAAAAAAAAAAAAAATCATGCGTACATTGCCTGATGATCGGCCATCTTCTACGTTTGATCAGAGCATCTACACAAGAATCGTAATTCAACTACAGCACCTCTTTTAGTAATCGAGAATGTACTATATAGAACAATAGAATATGACACGGTGGGTCATATAATGCCGGAACTCAATGCAGAACGGAAAGGATCAAATGCAGTCGAATCGTTAGTATGTTATCTTATTGTAAAAATCGTGCCGTCCCATCACATCACGCGGTGTAAGATGACAAAGCTCATATTGGTGAGTCGAAAATTAGAGATCGATATGGTCCAAATTCAAGGCAGATTTCTCGCGTTCCACGTAGTCAAGGAAAAGCAGATAACCTTCTTTATTCGTTGGTAAGCTGTATCCCATTTGCAAAGATTCTATTTGCGTCAATTTAATCATGTCCTTCTGAACAGAAAAAAGCGTAACATATGGAAATTTCAATAACGGGGAATGGTTGTTTTTTTAAATAAGTAAACCGGTAAATACACGCATCACAAAGAAAAGTTGGTACCTTGCGAAATTTGAAACGTCAACAGCATTTATTGTTTGGAATTGACCACTCTCCCTCGAGGAAGAGAGTTCTACTATTGATTTTGTACGATTATGGGGTTGTCTTTTCTTTCACGGCAACCGCGCATCGTAGGCTTTCCGGATAGTCGACTAATCTTTACTGAGGTTCTTCTATCCGGACTAGATTGGACAGGTCGATTCGACAGGTGAACAAGGAATGCAGCCCCTTGTCCGACCTGGTTATTTGTTGATACTCGGGTGGGTTGAGAAGTATGAACTGATTTGATTAGCCATTGAATATGCGAACTGGATTGTGATTCAGAACGGATTGGCCCTGCCATAGGATAGGACTATTGAGTTGAGTTGTCACCGGTCTAGCTCAGCGCTAAGAGAGGAAATTTGATCCTAGGAATGGAGAATGAATTTTAGAGGCATTGGCCTTGAAGCTCACGTTTGCACAATAACACCTCACTCATTTTAGAAATAAGTATATTAAAAATTTTAAAATTTATCACGAAAATATAATTAAATTTTAAAATTTTCAAAAAATACAATCAAACTAGGAGCATGATAGTCCACTCGTCCCATGAACACTATGATGGACAATGACCGTAACAAATGAGCTCGAATTCTCGACAGCAGGTCCCAAGAGAATGTGCCAGTTTTATTTTTAAGAACTCGTATTGTGTTAGTCGGTAACATTTTTTTGATAATGATTGGAGCGTCCGACGAGACAGCGAAAGGAGAGGTTGGTTTGGTGTTAGAGCTGGTGAACCAATGGGCCGGGTTGGTATGAGGACGGAACGAAATCGTCCCAATTTCTACTCTCTCTCTCTCTTTTTGTTTATTTCTTTTTCAGTATAATATGCAAAAGAACGTAAAACAAAAGGGATTAGGTAAAGGGTTTTTTCGAATCGTGTGTGGTTGGGTCTGTCCTAGATCGAGGTCAGTGTCGGCCAACTCATTTGCAAAATATTCGAGTCGCATAAGCACGTGCTCTCACGTGGAAGCCTTCTGTACGAGAGCGGAGGCGACCGAGTGAAATAGCAGTGTCCTTATCCATTTGATACGAACATCATTGAAATGTCTTTAGCTCACCGTTTCCTCTTTTTCGGGTGAGACGATTGGAGTGCACCTGGACGTTTTGCTTGTGGCGATGCATCCGCGCGAGTCACTGCTATCGAAATATTGAACCGCACGAGTAGTTAAAGCGATTTGAAGTGACTACGCACGAAGTAAAGATAAGTGCTTTAGCACCGAATGATGGCAATTTTTTAATTGAAGAGAAAGTTAAAAATTATAGCGATAAAACGCGTCTATTCTTTTGATCCGATCAGAACGCGCCTAGGTAAAAAGTAGAAAGGCGTTGAACGAGGTGGGTCGAGACGAACGATCGAGACAGTCTCACCACAGTAGAAGTGGCCACCCAATGAACAGCCCAAATGGCTGAATTTGAAAAAGAAAAAG
This sequence comes from Eucalyptus grandis, assembly GCF_016545825.1. Lineage (NCBI taxonomy): Eukaryota > Viridiplantae > Streptophyta > Magnoliopsida > Myrtales > Myrtaceae > Eucalyptus > Eucalyptus grandis. The sequence goes on along the minus strand of NC_052617.1, from coordinate 38,160,591 downwards.
AGAAGTACACTCAATCAATTAAGAAGTACAAAATTGGGCTGGATCTACATTTTGTGAAATTCGACTTTTAAGTAAGAAATCCACATTCCCAGAATCAGTGCGAGTCAAAAAGATGTCTTCATAACAGAAAAATCAAGACCAAATCGTACAGTCATTTATTGAAAAATGAGGCCACCAAAACAAGTGGACACCCCAGAAACCAAGGACGCGGGATTTCGTGCTTAGGATAAGGACGGACCCGTAAAAAGAAAAAAAAAAAATTGTCGGCATCCCCTCGCAGTTTGACTTCTGTTTTCTATAATCAAACGATAATTTGTCTGAACACGGCGCTGGAAGACCACAACACAGTGCACGGTATCGTTACGTGAATGTATGAATAAATGACATCAATTTTGCCTTAAACATATACTAATGGGGTGACATTTACTCGACATGAATTGAAATTGAAACTCGCAACAGGCCATGTTATACTCCCAACATTTCTTTTATACGCAATGAAAAGGGTCTTCCTCATGACTTAACATCTCTTCGAGCCTCCGCAATACCCAGCCCTGCCCTTTTGAGCAAGGACACCCTCGATGTACAACTGAATTTCCCAAGTTATACTGACGAACCAAACTACCTGAGTACGAAAGGTCCAATCCGAAAGAAAAGAAAATAAAAATAAATAAATAAATAAAATGAGAATGATTTGAATCTGCAGAAGGGGAGCGGTGTCGAGCTCGCCTCTCTCGAGGGACTGGTACAGCGGAAACATTCGAACAGATTCTCTTAAGCCTCCTCGCCGAAGAAACCAAACAAAGATGGCAAGATTGCTACTTTTGTCAGGCCGCAATAATTTCTTCTTGTATCTCTGTTATCGCGGCAAGGCGCTACAAGACATTTAAGGCTCGAGCATGCACGAGAAAAGAATGACAAGCAGAACTCTTGAAACTTGATACGTGACAGAAGACAAAACTAGACTTTCTCAAAACCAAAATAGGATCAATCTCAGGATTAGAACCTTCCCTTTTAAGATAAAGAGGGAGAAATAGTAAACCCTTAGAGGTCACATACATGTGACCTACAAATGCATCTAGAAAAATATCATGATTTCAGGAACCAAAATTGATCAAATACATTAAGGTGAATATCAACACCTGATAATACATTGAGTTATCCAAAATCGAAGAACATCCCATTCCACGCATAAAACCTGAGGAACCCCACTTCATCATTTTTTTCTCACCATAAAACAGAAACCCTTTTAATTATATTAATGGCTGTTTGCAACCCGCAGTGCCCTAGGTCAGTCGGAAAAGCAGTCACTATGACTCTAGTATTTTCTACTTTCTGTATTTACTCATGACACACACACACTCTCCCTCTCTCTATTGTACAATGTAACCTGTATAACTATTTCGTGGAAAAAGGAGGATTCTCAGCCATTTCCTGTGCAAATCCCGTACATAATCACGTGTGATGCTATTCACTTGCCATTCGATACTTCAGGTTGCTCCTGAGAAGTACTCAGATTAATTGAGAGAGAGAGAGAGAGAGAGAGAGCAAACATGAAATTTATCAATGGGCAAAATGGCTACCTGGACTTCCTGAAGAAGGTGCTCCAATTCAATGGTTATCTCAGAAAAGGCGGGTCTTTTGCCTGGTTCTGCCTCCCAACATCTTTGCATCAGCTCAAGCAGTTTGGGATGCGCATTCTCGGGAAGTTCCGGACGCAGTCCCTTTAACATGTGAGAGATTTAGATAGATGTAACGTATCGTTTGGTCAACAATACCAAGAAACGCCCTGATAATTTCATGTTTCAATACATACTTGTCTCACTCCCAAAGCAGCTTGAAGTGGAGTCATGTTTTCATAAGGAATCTGAATGATTGGAGAGCACAACATCATTGATCAATGAATTTGCATTTGTTTAAGCAAGGGAAGCAAAAGTTGCATCTTAGGTTAAAGCATACCTTGGCTGTTACCAATTCCCAAAGTACAACAGCAAAGCTGAAAACATCTGCTTTCTCATCATATGGCTGATGGTTTATAACCTGGCCACAAAAAGGAATGTAGAAAATCTGATATTAGTCCAGTGTGGATGCAAATAAGATGGAATTGGACCATATTCTAAACTTCATTCTCATTGAGGTTAATGGTTTAGAATGTGCTTTGGAGCATATTCTAAACTTCACATCATTGGCCATGGTTGTCAAATGAAGTATTCACTGGGTAAAAGTAGTTTTTCACCCTGTGTTAGGGTATTTATGGCAACTTGGTGAACTGAGCTACCGGATCTTCTCTTCCAAGTGATTTGTTTACACCGTTTAGTTGATATGCTAGAGATTTCTGGCAATCTTTGAATTCCTCCTGATGAGGCCAGTTTGATCTAATTTACAAGATAACAATCACAAAAAAAGACCTGCATACCAATATTGGCAAAAAAATTGAGGTTTCATAACAAAAACTTCTAAAGCACCATTAATTTGGCCATACTTTCTCAGTATAAACTTCAACCCACTTATCACCACAAAGCACAGTCGAGAATTGATAATGTCAAACCTCAGGAGCCATCCACCGGTAAGTCCCTGTTTCTGCAGTCATCACTCCACCTTGGCTTTGAAATCGAGCAACACCAAAATCAGCAACTTTAACAACCTTGCAACAAAGAACACGTTGGACGACTCCTCATTATTTAACTATTTGACAGAAAGCACCAGATGGCCAAACAAAATCTCTGCAGCATAAAGTGAATAGTGCTATACCATCCTTCAACACCCCTCCAACCAAAAAAAAAAAGCCCCCCCCTTCCCCGGGGGGGCGCTGCCCAAAACACACACACAAACACAAGGACAAATGGAGAGGCACCATCAATATAAAGCTTCCAACCAAAAACGGTGGGACAACCACATAATGTCAGCAGATAAATAAAATTTATGATTCCATCCCCCATTAACCTAAACTCTTTGGGGTGGAGTGACCAGCAGAAGGCAGTCATCACAGTGAGAAACCCAACAAAACAAAGATAGATAGCTTCCTAAGTGGATTGTCAAGCAAATAGACAAACAAAAGACACTAACAAGGAGGCCCTCTCTGGTTGGACTCATTCAGGTTTGCTAAAGACGGAGTGAATTTGAACCATCTATGTAAATCAGGTCAACTACATTGATTGCACACTAAAGAAAATCATCATTCTAGTAAACAATCTAAAACAAGACTAGAAATGCGAATAAGCAAGATGACCTGCTATCTCCAGTTCATTATCATTAAAAGTATTTTCTGGCATTATAATAACAACTTGCCAACAGAAATCACAATTTGCAACACCAATCTCAGGTGTTACCCATGCGTATTCTGCAAAAACTGGTGCTTGTTTGGTATTTTTTATCCAAAAGAGAAAAATTCAAATGCAGTATCAGATAATAATATGATAGGTTTCAAATGGTAACAGGAATGTTTCTTAAAGTTATATAGGGAGAATAACAGAACCAATAAAACGAGTGCCAGAGACAAAAGGATAACAGTATGGAATAGAACTCATATTGCTTGAGAAGTATAACTCTATCCATACAGAGTGATTTACTTTCATTCACTACTCAAGAACAAATGTTTGAAAAAGACAGTAATGATTGTCACTTTAGTGATTCAATTTCATTCACTACTCAAAAGAATAAATGTTTGAAAAAGACAGCAATGATTGTCACTTGAGTAGCTGACCATATCGCTGTCCAAGCTAGTAAATTATCTCACAAAAAAAAGTAGTTTGTGGTACTTACATTATGGTTGTCCATTAGCAAATTTGCAGTCTTCAAGTCCCTATGAATAATGTTGCTTTTATGCAGATAATCCATGCCTTTACAGACATCGATTGCGAATTTCAGCAATTGAGGGAGCTTTAAGATATTATGATTCTTGTGCAAATAGCTGTACAGACTCCCTCCAGGCATATACTCTGTAAGAAAGGAGCCAAAAAATGGGTTCACTCGAATAATAATGAGGGAAAGGAGTAACATCAAGCTGACAGAGTAAACATAAAAAATCTAAATGATCACTACAAAGAACTCAAAGAAACTAAATCAATTCTCATACCAGTTACAATACAGAAGTGAGGAGGCTTGGTACATGCACCAATAAAACGAACAATATTTTCGTGCTGAACCTGCCTGCAGTTATGCCAACATAAGCCCAAAAACAAACTTGATTTAGTACTGACAATGCAGCCAATCAATGTGATGCTGTTTAAAAGAAACAGAATCCTATAAGATAGTCTGCCACAGCAATATCACCAAGTCATTGAGCAGCAACTTTGAGCCAGACAATCCAAATTCTAGAACACATATTAACACATCAGCGTTCCAACAGGTGAAACAAAATTATCTTAGGCCTCAGTTGATAAAACTTAAAAGTAAGTGCTGAAAATTAAGGGACCGAATTTATAAGTATTGGAAATCAACATAAAAAGTTGTTTGATTAAGATGAAAGTAAAACAATATATTTAATTAGTTTCTTACCAAACATGAAAATATTGAGCATTGTTGGAAAATTTAGACAATATAGCTGGAAAAGACTTCTAATTTTTATCGAATAATTTATCACTAAACCAATTGAGTAAGTCCTCCTTTACTTACTGCATAAAGTGATTTTCGATTTAAAACAATCGATTAAGTTATGTGTCCTTAGAAATTAATACAGCACGTAATGTGGTTATCAAGCATACCCTTAGTTGTAATGACTCAAAAGTGTGGCTAGATCTATGCATCAATATTAACTTACTTTTATCTTGAACCTTACTATCACCCAGTTTCTTTCACTTCAAAGTAAATTATTATGTAGTAGCTAGTACGTCGCCGGTAGGAACATATAGATCGACCAAGTAATAATTTAGGACAAACCAATATGTGCATACAAACTTACAATGATACAGATTAATAAACAAATCTAGATGTCTTTGTGCATCATCTTTACCAATATACCAGATAAGAGAAGCAAAAGGAACTCTTGCATATTTGAAGGACACCGTAGAATCAGCTTACCTTAGGATTGCCACTTCTTGAGCAAACTCATCCTGCAGAGCATCATTTAACTGGTCAGACTTCAGGATTTTAACTGCAACATCCTGGCCAAAATATTCTCCTCGATGCCTTCATAAGGGAAGAAGAAAAGAAACAAAAGCATAAGGACGAGCAACTGATGGGGCAAGTATATTTAACTTATAATGGTAGGTTGAACAAATAACTAAAGCCGAACTCACAAATCTCCACATGAGCCAGAACCAATTCTCTCCCCTATCTTGAGTACTCTCCTATCTATTTCACAGTCAGAAGACTTGGCATGTGCTGCTAAAGCTTTTTCTACAGCTGAATTAGAATGTGATGAACCAGACCAGGATTCCTGAAATTAAAAAAGGATGGTCATTTAACTTAGTTCTCCCTATTGTAAAGCAACAGGTAGAACCACAAAAATAATAACATGTGACACTCATCAGAGATATCATTCCTTTTCCCATAAATCACACACAAGAAAATGGATATCCCCAATGGCATCACATCTTCAGATTATGAAAATACTAGATAACAACAAATTTTTAACTGATTCTACTGCATACTGGTGATTTCTTTTACAGAGACTAAAAATCAATAGCCTAATGAAATTATATTATGGCATCATAGCAATCATAAATAACACATAGTGACAAATATTGTGGGTTTTGGCCAACAAATGTGGAATTTCATGGACCAGTAAAATATGGTAGGAGATGAGTGAATTTAGACAAGTATAAAGTGAGTCCCAAATTTTAGCAAAATTACTGCACAGCGAAACAAGAGTAAATGAGAGTCCTAACCAATTATATGGATGAAGATGTATATATATGTCCATATATATGTTTCAAAACGAAAATACTTTCTTTCCACAATCAAGATTTTATATCGTCAATTGAAGATGGAAAGGTCAAATATGCAGATTTTCAATTTGATGGAAGCTTAATACAGAAAGGACAATAGCCTGTGATCCATTAAACTGACGTAGTTCAATGTTCCCACTGTCCCAACATGACCACCATAATGATTCGTGACATTAGTAGCAACATTTATATTTGACACTATGCAACCGAAGACTGATTTTAGCAGAGAGCTACCATTGTGTCTGAATAGAATTATATTAAATCAAATTGGTTAATAGGAGGTACAGCAAGAAAATTGTTTAATGCCATATTGCATTTAACTTCATTTCATAATGACAACAATAATGACAATCTTGAAAAGTCCAACCAGTTGTTCCTTGACTATAGGAACTGACAACTCATTGTCTAGATAAACAAAGGGCATATACGTCAATAATAACAAGAAAATGTCAAAGTTCCTAGGTCTTTTTACTCAATTTCTATCAGACCGGAAAAGTTTATTACGTCAATATAAAGTAAAATTTCACTAGTAAATATCTCCTGGGATTAGGAAAGCATGGATATAGCATGACACGTATTCTTTTAATGAAAAAAATATGCATGCTGACTTTCCACTACTTTCATGAGGAGCAACATCAAAGAGACTGTTTTTCACAACTACATTTGTGAAAGCAAAGCAATTATCACTGGCCATCAGACCATTTCTTTTGTATACGACTTCCTACATAGGTAACATCTATATATGAGAGCAAAATGCACAAGGGGGTTGCTATGAACTGGTGTTTACCTTGCTTCGAGCAATAGCTTTTGCCATTGCTTCATTCAAACCGTCCGTATCCTGACCACAAGATTGCAAAGTCAACAATTTAACTGAGTATGGATCCCTCTCATAGAGGATATAAGAACAATGCCCCTTAAGAAACAAGAGTTCCCCAGGAAAAAGGACAGCTATCTCGCAACTCCTATCAACAACAATTGACATGGTGACCAACTTATGTGTCGGAATGAGGGTGGAGGAGAGAGTGCTTGGCCTCCAAAACCTCTCCACATCCCAGTGGCCCCGTAGTCCCAAAAAAAAAAAAAAAAATGCTGTGAATTATTGGAGCTACTTCGCTCACTCCCGGCCCTAACCAAAAGAATTATGAGAGTCCCCCATAGATAACTTAATTTCTCCAGAACTTTCATGTCAATGCTCTCACTCCTAGATTTACTATTTCTGAATGATAATTACCTAATACCCAAAATTATTTTACAATCTTAATAAATCAATTCAAATATGCATCTTTATAGAGATTACTCCAGAATTCTTTATGTGCTGGTTCTTAAGAGTCCCATAACTTTAAGAATTCTGCATGTCTATTGTGATAGGTTGAAATACACTAAGGAATTAAATATCCAGGAAATTAATATGTATATATATATATTAGAAATTAAATGGCCCAATAGTCAATGACAAGCTTTAGACCTCGTAAAATGTAAAAAGTCATTCTTTCCTTACTTCCAAAAAGACAAAATGTATACTTAACATTGTAGTCAAACTTCAAATAGCTTTATCTGGTAATATTACTTAAATAATATACTTAAGTCCTACAAATCGTTACAATGGTAATAGTCACTGCTCCCTCTATAAGGAGTAATCTCGTTAAATAAAAACATATTCCCACATGGCCTACGTTCTATATCAGTCTTTTCTTACACGCATCTTCAAAAATCTTCTATTCCAAACATCAAAGTTAAAACATAGTGACATGTCTATCCTCCCTTCCAGTTCCCCCTTCACCAAAGGGGGGTAAAAAAAGTAAAAAGAACGCGATATTATTCTTAAAGCAACTACATATTTCAACAGCATGAAAGCTACCTCGCTATGTGTCAAAAGAGTTAAATTATCTTTCAATCAAATTTACTGATTGCTAATCTGATGGCAATGATAATTCATCAAACATTCATCTTAACCTTTATGCTTCAAGATCTTCAACAAACTTCAATTAGACCAAGGCTAGTCCCCCCCCCCCTTTCTTTTTCCTTTTTTTTCCCCTCTCTTGTGCTTCAGATAAAGCTTCAAGGCATAACTTGTTTCCATTTTAAGGTAAGAAGAGCGAAAATAACCTTCAATTACCATAGTTTCTGAAAATGGAAACCTTTTCCCTAGTTTTTCTCCAAAGATTGTTTTTGATAATTTACTAAACGAAATTCCTGATTTACTCTCATTCACAAATGCAAATGAAAGTAAAATTCTGAATACTTCTAGTACATTGTAAGTAATTAAAGGTACCTCAGAGTACCATCCATCCACAACAAACACATCCAAGGAGTAACCATCAGTGGTGGAGAATACATGTGCTTCCCGGATGTTAAGTCCTATATCAGAGAGCAAAGCAGAAAGCTGCAAGGGAAAAGTAATGAATAAGTTGCTAGTAGAGATTGTCATATTACTTATTATTCACATTGGGCATATTCGTGATTATTCATGGTCAACCAACTCATTTTCGTAAAAAATACAATATTGGCCTGTGTTCCTTAAAAATTTACCCAAAAAAAAAAAAAAAAAAAAAACTACAGGAGGCTTTAAAGACTGATGCGTCTCCTCAAGGAAAGAGAACTGGACTGCACCTTTCTCTATACAAGATTCATTTCCAAGAACAAACTTTTGAAGGTAGGGATTGCTGCTTGCTTGAGTATATTTCACAACCTCCTAATAGCAGTATGCAGTACATTTTGGGGGGTTTGGTGCAGTTTTGGATCCCTGAAGATTCCTTAAGCCAAATATTTTTTTCTTTTAACAACGTTAATCCCCTCTTCATTTCCATTGCATCAATGCCTTTTTTGTCTTTACCATTATATTTGATCAGAGGACGCCCTTCAACTATTACTCTGGTCTTGGATTAGCACTCGGTTTTAGTATCTTCCAATAGGCCTACAGACAGGAGAGGGAGGGAAGGGACATGGAGAGAGGGAGAGAGGGAGAGAGGGAAAGAGTTCCATAAAAGTAAAAATATGGAGGGATGCAGTATACAAGAATTATATAAAGAAAGCAACAAATGAGAGATTCAACAATCAATGTGTCGGCGAGAGTGAAAGTGATAACAAGAGAAAGAGCAAGAGTAGGTTTTTGGGCAAAGAAGGGCTGCAGGTTCGCCTTACAATGGCTCCAATTGTGAAAAGTGTTAAGGAAATCCTTGTGAAAAAACACCACAAAGATAGAGAAAACAGAAAGTATTAAACTGTGTGAGAATACAGATGTTAACAGACCCCATCTAACTTATTTTTCATTAGAATCAATTGAAAAAATAACTTTGTTAAATGATACCTGACTAAGAAGCTTTGGTTTATCAACTGTAGAAAATATCACTTCGTGAATGGGAATATTAGATATCTCTTGCCTGCAATGTATTGCAAATATTAGAAGGCATCTTATATTAATTCTGATGATTGTTGCATCATCATACAGAAATATCCAGTAAACACTGAGAAATCATCTGTAAGAGAACAGAAGCTAGAGGCCACCAATAACACTTATTAATTTTCTTAACAACACAACTGCAATATCAGTAATTTTCAATGTGCAAGAGGCAGGCTATGTCAATTATCTGGAATGGTGGATGCAACTGTTCTTTCTTTTCCAACAAGATTTTTATCATCATGTAACTGCTAAATGTGGAGTTGTTGACCAACAGATCTTTCATCCAGATAATTGCTGGTTATTTGAAATGATCAAGTTACGGTTTGATTTGTCCTAATGTCCATAGATAATGCTCCTCAAGAAATTAAACCATGTTTGTCTCAATTGAAGTCGTTAGTAGGTCAAATTTGCCAAGCAGATATATAAGAATACTAAACCTGCTTTAGGTAACTACTCGTAGCCAAGATATAGTGATCCTTGCACCTACCATGGAAGATCAAGATGAATAATTTCTTGATATCCCATCATTTCTTTTTAATCATTTCTTATGGCAAATGAACAATACAAATGTGAATCCTACACAGTTATAACCTTGCAGGAATGGCTACAGCGCATGTCATCCTAATGAACTGCCAGTGTCTGAGCATGAGCTTTCTACAAATGTGGTTGATACATATGAAACAAGTATATGCATGTCGTGACTGCTCCTTCCATGTCTTAGAAACTTTAATTTAACTTATTAAACCAAAAAAATTTCTTTTCTTAACCCTAGACACATTTTCAAGGTACCTAAGTCAATAGCGTCAGGATCTAGTCCATTTACCAAGGTCATTTCTGATTAATTTCTCGAGTTTAGAAACTTAAGCATGTCGAATGCTGGAGCTCTGTAGAAAAGTGAAGATGGTTTGTTAATTTTGACAAAATGAGTTTCCAGCAAAGCTAGTTAATTGCTAGGATGGAAATCCAGAAGAAGCAAAAAAAAAAAAAAGAGGGGAAAATGCCCAGTCCGGGTGATGGAGAACTCAAGTAAAAAAATGAAAGTAAGGGATTTATAAAGCAGAAAACAGGAAGACATCTTATTACAGAGGATGATCAAGTCTCAAGATCTAGTAATATTACCTGCATCCCACATAACCGGGCACTAAAATGATGGAAAGTGAACTCTCTAGTCATTCTAGTTATTGTCTTCACTGATAGATTTCTGACATTGGTCCTTGCACTTAACTATCTTGATATAGCCAGTTTAAACAAAACAGTGGGGAGGATGACAAACAATTTATTGGAAGCTCTTTTCTCCTTCCTCTTTCATTTAAAGTTCAAAGCAATAGCAGGGTCACTAGACCTATCACACATGATGCAGATGCAGTGGAAGCACATCGATGGCTACAACAACCTCTGAAGTTGATTACCGTTTTGAGTTTGTCTCTGGATGATATCTTCCCTGCACGTCATTGGAGTTCTTTCTAACATCCAAATTGAGGTCCTCGAGCTTAGAGCAAGGTTCAAATTCATTCGCAACATCACCATTGCTGCTATTGTAATAAATTTGTAGAAAAACAAAACAGAGAATGTTATGGTTCCGTTAGCATACTGACAAAAGAAAACTATCGGTATCAGCGATGACAACTCCAACCGATTGAAGCTGAGAAGGAAAGGTAGAATACCTATTCTCTGATGGCAAATGGGCTGCATTGTCTTCATCATACCAAGGTCCTTTTGAAGTACTTGTCTGTAAATCATCATCACCATCCCCTTTCACAGGTATGTTCTACCAAGCAATCAAGAGAAAGTTAAAGAGACGGTAAATCCCCTCAGACAAACATAGAAATCAAATTTAATCAAGGACCAGGCAAATTAGATGTTTACAGACACAGGATAAAATTCTAGTAGGGATCAGCAATAACGGTCCTCAAAAAGGAAAATGTGCCAAAAATTAAACTTTTAACCACACAGAAAATCTAAAGCCAACAGTATCGATCAGTAATAGTCAATGACTTGAGTACGTTACACAATGCCTATATATGCTGATAACTCAATTCACCCAATTCAATTCAATCAAATGGTGAATTCAAGTTTCTTGACCAAGTTCATGAAAAAAGAAACCACAAGTGAAAATGTCGCTATTTCACCTTCATCCAGGTCATCCGGATTCACCTCTGGCAACTTAGTTTAATATCCAAGTAGCGTATCAAAATTACATGCTTGTATTTTAGAACTCATTTAGCCACCCAACTAAAAACTATCTGATGACATTATACACTGAAAACTTCTTCGGCCATCCATACTCTATCTTAATGCTCATAGAAGAGACCCCTATTCCAACTGCCTTACCCCAAAATCACACACGCGCACACAGAGAGTATGTTTTTACCAAGGAATATGAGGAAAAGAAAGGAATGGGACAGGCAGTCGGGACGGCTAGAGTGAAGTACCTCCAACAAACGAACATGGAAAACAGGACGCTCGTATGGATCTTTGGCCTGCATAAGAAGTTTCTGATGCAACAATACATCCTCCACTCTATCCATGTTGACATCAAGCAAATAACTGTGATATATGAGAGCATAAGAACCAATAAGCTTATCACCATCAACACAAGCTGGCTATAAATCACAGTGGTGCAATGAACACTTGATAAAGAACAGGAAAAACACAGCCATGTTTGCATAATGTTGAGCCTTTCACTGAAAAGAAGACAGAAGACACTTTGAAAGCAAGTAACTATTTCAATTGAAAATCAAAAAGGAAGAGAGAGAGAAAGGGGGGGGGAGAAGAAAGTTTCTTTGTTTCATCACTAAAGTTCATATTAAGTCATTGACTTCTCTTTCAACAAAACTTTCTCCTTTGCTCATATACTTCATGAATACTTAATAGTCACCATTCTCTTTTAGCAATCTAAGTTACTGACCACAAAGAGATCCTACAGTTTTTATCCGAGAGTGCCATTTTCCTAATAATTGGAATATCGCAATAAGTGAAAGCTAATGTAAGCCTCAGGTCGAGGTGCTTTTATTGACATCAAGGTATTCCCTGAACTATTACAGTACATTTCTTGCGTATTTGAATGAGCTGATTACAACAAAAACTAGTAGATTACCTTTCCCCATCTATGCAATGAAAACTTTGAATTGGTACTTTTCAATTCCACCAGCACTAACAAATCCCGCCATCAATGTCAGGACAGCTCCTCTATTTTTAGCAATTCAAGAACAAAAGTCTCAACTTACAGTTAATTCATAGAGATATTCACTGGCGTTTGCTTGGTAAAGCCATTTATTAGGATGTGAATAAAGTAATAAGGCGCCAATGTTAAGGGACATAGCATCGTCCTCCTCCCCAACCCCGACCGAAGGCAGCCATTTTACGATCGCATTAGGTTTAATAAAGTCGTGCCTATGAACTGAGCGAGCATTCCATTGCTGCTAAATCATTAGGAGCTAAACTAATTTCTAAGCACCTTCTTTTTCCAGATGTGCAGGCTTAATACATGTGTGCCGTCGGCTGCCTGCAGTAATACGAACGACTCACGAACATGTCGATTAGAACCGCGAAAACCCTCCGAATCCCGACAACCCCCCCGAAGCTAATCCACATTCTATTCTAACCACCGCATCCGCTCCATTTTTCTGTACAGGACAGGCGCGACATGCAATATTCTCAAAGGGAAAGCGGAAGCGGGGTACCTGGGCGGCAACCTATCGAAGTGGGCCTCGAGGAGGTCGCGGAAGTCGGGATTGCTCATGGCCTCCTCATTGCGGGCCTCCATCAGCCGGTTGTACACATCGCTCCGCACGTCGTAGTTCCCGGTCAGGCTGCCGACGAAGCTCCTCGGCGGGGACGAGCTCTCTCCGACCCCTTCGATCAAATCCATCAACCGACGAAGAGAGGCAGGGGGCGGGGGTGGGGGCGCTGGGACACCGCCGCCGCCGAGCTCGGGGCCGCGCGTCAAGCGAGGCCTCCGTCCGCCATCAGCGCCGCGGAAGGAGCGTGCGTGGGAAGGAAGAGAGAGAAAGCGCGACGAAGAGAGAGAGAGAGAGAGAGAGTGGGAGAAGGAGCTGTCGATCAGCAGAGGGGCGTGGGGAGAGGATCTTTGACTGTTGATGGAATCTGGGAGGACAACGAAGGGGGCTGGTCGAGAGTTCCGGGGAGGGGAGGGGCAGTTTCGTCAATGGATGTACGGCTCAGCAGGGAGGAGAGAGAGAGAGAGAGAGAGAGATATGTACTGTGCTGCTTTTTCAGCTACTCCGCCATCATCCAGTTTCTCAGAATTGCCAGAGAGAGAGAGAGAGAGAGAGAGAGAGAGAGGGAGGAGGGGAGACCGGGTCTTTTTTCTTTTTTTTTTTAATTTATTCTCTCTCTTTTTTTTTTTTTTCTTTTGAAATTAAAAATTCTCTCTCCCTTTTCACGGGGAAGTGGAGAGTGGATAGGATTTTGGACTTTTCTTTTGGATTTAATATAAACTAAAAATCCGAAACTAACGCCCCTCGTGCCCCCATCATCCCTAATTAATTGTTGCGTCCCCAGAAAGTTAAAAGATCTTAGCAGATTCTCAAAGCTAGAGAGATCTCTTGAAGCAAAATTAGCATGCTTCATCAATAGATATGTACCGACTTAGGAATTGTTATAATTAGCTTCTTCTTCTTCTTCTTTCTTACCTTTCGATTTTTTAATTATTATTATTATATTTTTAATTCGGGACCGGACCTTTCAATTCGATGCCCCCTGATTTTTTTGGGTGTAAATTGCGCGGATTTTCCGTTTCCCGGGATCGAGGGGGGCGGGGGGGGAGACGGCGAGGCCAGCTCAGCAGCACGGCACAGCGACATTCATTACACGGGTCACGCGGATTTCGGGCCGAGAGTAATGCTAAAGCCACCGGGCCTCCGTGATCCCGCCACGTGGACCCTGGAGCGTGGGCTCCACCTGCGCGCCCTTCCTCTGCACTCGCTATTGGATCCTTTCCCGGGGAAGTGGGGCCTCCCAGCGCTCCCGTCGCTGCCGTGACGTGGCGCCGTGAGGGGACGGTAGGTGGTGACCCGGCCCGGGACCAATCCCCGCTCGTCAAGCAAGAAATAATTATTGCTTACAGATAAATAAATAAATGAATAACGTGTATTCAATTAGGACTGTGAAAACTGGCCTAGAAAAAGGCAAGAGAGTTGGTGAGCTGCTGTGTATTATTTAATAGTACTGAGGTGGGCCCCGATGCCGTGATCATCTGCATAAATATATGGTCGGGAAATATTCCGTAGTCATTTTAAGTGTGTTACGTAAGATCATAAATTACTAGAATATGGTCACGAAATATTCTGTACGAGTTGTTTTAAGCGTGTTACGTGAGATTACAAATTGTTAGAATTTGACTCTTCTATTACAAGAACAAAAATGACTTCAGTGTTTTCCTCCCCATTTGGGGGAAATTCCTCATGCAGTGACTTATTGTCTCCATCCTTCTCCTCTCTCTCTTCACTATTCTACTATTAAATTTCAACAGTTTTGTATTTGCGAAGACATTTTTTATCTTAGCATAATAACCTATCATCGATAATCTATTGTTATATCTATACGCACACGTATGAAAGAGATTTTACTGAGATTTTTTTTTGTTGTTGCGTATAACATTGATGTATCATTACTCTGATAATATAACAAATGGTTCCTCTGTCTCGCATGATGAGGTGAGGAGAAGAGATAAAGAATAATAAAAAAAGAAATATAGAGTTGAGCAACCGTACAGGCATCTTTTGCGCATTGCATATGGCTATACAATGGAATTCACTTTTCCTTCCATTTTCATCGAAGAAAGAGAAAAAATATAGATAGAGGGCTTATCCGATTCAGATCGACAAATGATCCAATTACCAAGAGATAGCAGGCGGGCTACACGTTCCACTATGCCGAGTTGTGAGGTGCAGGTGATGATGATCACTTCGGGGTATGTGCTAGCGCCCTTGACAGGCACTCCCAACAATAGTAACAACAATTATAATAATATTATATTGCATTTCTAACGGTTAGTTTTTTACAACACTGTCAATTAGTTCTACAAATCATAGCCAAAAGAAAAGTTTATTGCAATTCTCATCGATTAATTTAAGATCCGAGATCCAAAATTAAATTTTGTTGATCAATGTAGTATCCAATGTCGTGTTTTAGAATTTAAAATTTTGGTCTTGAAACAAACTTTGCATTACGAGGGTATATGTGGTAACGTTTTTGTTCCCAGGTAACAATTTATATTTAAAAACAATTTTTCATATTTGTTCATTGAACAAGTTCTTGAGCAGAAAGAACGGGTTTAGTAATTATAAAAAAAATTATTCATGAAATAGAAATGCATTTAATATAATCCCAAATTTTTTTGTGACTTATAATTTCTTTTGATTTTTAAATAGTTTTATTACATATTTTTTTTTCCTTCTCTTCTTCTTTCTCTAACCAGTCGCCAACCTTAAGGGAGCCTCACTAGCCATAAGTGAGATCATCGAACCACCAACCATTGCCAAGGCCAGCGATTGACTAGGGGAATAAGAGGAGGAAGAGAAAAGAAAAAAATTGGACTTATTTTTTAGTTGTTTTTAGGAACAAAAACTGTTTTTTTTTTATTTATTTCTTGATTATATTTCAAATTTATTTCTGAGAACAAATTTATTATAGGAAATAAAAATGTATACAAATGAATTTTTGTTCTATTCATATTCCAAGGAAAAAGAAATAAAAAAATTTAGGAAGGTTGCTAACCGCGTCTACGTAAACGATACAAATATAACTCATCTACCCCCGGTATATTTTATTAAACCTTAGGTGGATATTCCTAAACGGTCAAACTCAAGGTCAGCATCCCTTTGCATTCGTAACCACCCATTATATTTATTCAATTATTAAACCCATCATTCACTACAAAATTTTCAGTTGCAAATATTTATTTTGCTTACTCGTGCATGACGAGGGAGAATAAGCGGATATGCTCCATAAGTTGACAGCTTTGTGCTTATACGTTGTTAGAATATTTTAATAATAAATCACGCTTTCATCTAACAATTTAAACTTTAGACGAGTCAATAGTGATCTTACAAAAATCTCACATAGTATTAAAGCTGGAGATTTCGAATCTTTTTAGACCCTATATGTCCCAATTAAATTTCCACAGTTAATACTAAGTAAAAAAACTAGACTAAACGTGAAAGAGAATTTAAAATATTTAAATAATAAATCATGCCTTTATCTAATGATTTAAACTTTTAGGATAGTTGGTAGTTATCATATAAAAATCGCATGAGATCGTTCTCTTTATACACAGTGAGTTTTCGTGAGATTCTCACTTTAGAATACAATTCGTGAGTCACGTTGCTTAAAATTAGATAATCAGAATATGATCTACATTTATATTATGTCCTTTTGGTTTCTAGAAGAGGGAACGTGAATGAAATATTATTATTCGCTAGAGCATTCATCCGCTCAATGGGCAGGAAAGGTGTGAAACGCAGTGAATGTGATTTTGACAAATGAAGCCTTTTATGTGCAGTGTGCACCAATGTCAACTTCGAGAGAACTTGAAAGTTTGTCCCATTTTCTAGCCTTATCTCAAGGGTATGGCCGGCGTAGTCGAAGGATTAGCCGGTTGCGACTGCCGGCCCGCCGCTCTCAATGAGCATTGAATGTGGAATGTAGAAAAAAAAAGAAAAAAAAAGTACTCGATACCTTATTCACATGAGAGCAAAAGTGCTCGATAGCTCACTCGAGCCGTCCGAATCTGTCCAGCTCAATACGTGAGTAGACGGATTGTTTTATTAACCGATTCAATGTCCAATCATTCGAACGAAAAATAGTTCGAAACTTTAAATCACATCACAGGTGAATCTAGAACAGGAAAATTTATGCCAAATAGTAGATCGGTCGCACCCGCTCGTCGTCGATCGAGTCTAATTAAATTAAAAATTTAAAGAGGCATTCTTACGGGCGGCCTGCAGATCCAATCGAGACTTGGCAATCTGAGATTGTTCGAGACAGAATTCGGACTTTTTGCTTTTGTCCCCCTTGTCGACAGGTTCGATGAACATGTTGTAATAAAGAGGAAGATCGAAGATTTTACTTTATTTGGGCCTTCTGGAGACGATTTCTCGTGTCGGGTCGATCAGGGGGAGGTGGGCCAATCTCGACTTTTCCAGTGATGGCCATTTCTTGAGTGTCCCCCTAATCTAATTTCGGGGGCAGCTACATGGACGATACCTTTAGGTTGAGCCATACGCTTTAACTGCTGCAAATAGACGTCTCACCTAATCGATTTTGACGATCGATCCGACTATAGCAACCGATATTGAGATGAATTCCGATCACTCAGTGAGTACCGGCGAGAGGTGTCGATAATTTACCTTTTGTTAAAGGCCTAATGACTCTTGCTCATTCTAACTACGCGAACCATAGGTCGGATTTGCCTTTGCATAGTTATTTCGAGCCCGATCCAGGAGACCTCCTAAATGTGCATAGATATCCCTCTCTTGACCTGATAGCATATTCCCATCGTCGACGATGCCGAATTCGACCCAAATTCACGCTGATGCCAAGTAGAAACACGCTTTGAGGTGTACTGTGACATCCAGCCGCCTTTCTGATTTTGTAGAAGCATAGATCTGAAGACAATAACAAGTTCCAAATCGGCGTAAGACAAAAGAAATTGGACAAAAGATGAGAACAGTTCCAAAGTATATTCCTCCCCATGCGTCACCGGTTGATTTCAACGACGATAATTATCGCATAGAGAACTCGCATTATTCCTGTCATTGTCATATTTTTTTAAGCAACACTCTGAGAGGTAACCTGATTTGTCCAAGAGTCATGTCATGTCGCCATCTTTATAGGGTAAACCGCATCAATTTGGGGTAAGCGTAAGACTAGAACACGCTGGAATTATTTATCAACAAAATGACATTTTCCCATAATTTGCCGTAATTTGCAAATAACGCAGATAGTCGTTTTTTGATATCTATTACGGGAAAAATCATAGAGGATACAATTTGAAAATTGTCTCAAGTATCCATCTTCCGTGTTCAGACGTCGGAAGGCCTTGAGGACTTGAGTCCTGCCGCCGAAGTCCTGGTCACAATCCTAGCTTTGGGAAACCCAGGAGTGCAGTCGGATACGTGGGCAAGGCCATTGAGATTTGAGCACAACTATGGATCTAACTGAGTAGGGGTGATCGGTTCTCGGTCCAATTCAATCCCACCCAAAAACTGGGAATTGAATCGGAGATCTAGCTAGACGGTCTTGGGACCTAGAACTAGAACTGACCACCCTAGTTTGGTCCAATGGCACCGATTACTTGGTAATTATGCCTTCAAATTTTAGCATTCTAAAGGTAAATCTTTCCCCCCCAAAATGGTAGATAATGGACTAGGTAAATTTTTTTCACCCCCCAAAAAATATTTACTTGATGTTATTTTAGGATTTGTCGCTATTTAAAAAAAAAAAAAACATATAGTCAATCTGGTTCTCCTCCAGAATTGGGAACCGGACCGACACCCTCGAGAGCCACCTAGAACCGGCTAGTTCGATTTGATATAGGCAGTTCTCAGTTCACTCGGTATGATATGCTCACTCTTAGATTTAAGCATGGGGACCAAGGTCCAAGGTCTTGAGCTCATGCTCAGGGGAAGCTATTTGTTTGTCCCTAAGTGTGGATTTTCTATTGTTTATGATTTTTTTTTCTGTTAACTCATTTTCTTAAACAATTCAAAAGTCGTGAATAGGGAAATATTTTTCGATAGTAAACTTG
This sequence comes from Eucalyptus grandis, assembly GCF_016545825.1. NCBI lineage: Eukaryota > Viridiplantae > Streptophyta > Magnoliopsida > Myrtales > Myrtaceae > Eucalyptus > Eucalyptus grandis. The sequence goes on along the minus strand of NC_052617.1, from coordinate 38,141,534 downwards.
CTATGGAACAAATAAGCCTCAATGTCACATCTATGTCATGCTGCTGCGTGACCCTTGATATAAATATCCTCGCATGTAATAAGATAGCTTGAAGAAACGCAATCGGTTAGGCACTCACTATAAGTAGCCCAAATAAAAAACTATTCCAATTTTAGAGAAGAAATATTTTAAAGTTAAATATACATGGCTTTTAACCATCGGATATACGCAATTTAGCGATTTGAGAATTGACATGTTCGCTACTATAAAAAAAATTAATTAGTTGTCACGATCGTCAAAGCTGCCGCAACCTCCATCATTGAGCCCACGCCCGCCGTGGCTGCCGAGCTTAGCAGCAAATTTGTTAACGTGGACGAGCAAAGGACTCGAGCTCAAAGCTGTTGAGGTCGAGGCAGATCGTAGCAGACCAAATCTGGCTATTGAGCGACGACCAACCTTCACCACCATGACCTCCATCCTCGATCAGATTGCCTCGCCGTGGCCACCATGACCACATACAGAGTTCCCTCCTCTGTCATCGTTGCCGTTAAGTCACTACTCTCTCTCTCAAGGCAGCACCTCCACTGGTGAAATGTCAAATCTCAGAACCGGCCAACACCGGCGTCACACTTCCAGATCTGAAACCAGGCTCATCTATGGCCACGACTAGCGAGATTGAGATACTTATTACTGACGATCAAGGACGGATCTCAAATACCAAAAAGGAAAATAGAGCAAGTAGAGGCCATGCTCAGGAAGACAAGCCAACCACAAAGCACGTGTTTGGTAACAATTCTATTCCCGAGAACAGATTCCAATAAAAAATAATTCTTTTTTATTCTGTTTCCGGGAACAATTAGAATTATGTTCTCAAGAATAGATTTTAATCAGAAATAATTCATCTTTATTATGTTTCCGAGAACAATTAGAATTCTGTTCCGAATAGATTTCAATCAAATAATTTTTTTATTCGTTTCCTAAATAATTTCTAAGCATTTAAAATTGTTTGATAATTGTCCAAAATTTCTGATTCGACGAGGCCCGACCGATGGCCAAGCGGGATTGGGTGGGCGCCCGCCTAGCCACCGGCAAGGCTCAGCCTCACTAAATCGCGAGGCTTGCCTAGCCCCAACGAGCTCACCGGACCGGTTGCCAGCAACTGGCGATGGCGGTAGACAACAATTGTGGGACGGCGGTCGATGAAGAAGAAAAAAAAAGACAAGAAGAAGAGAAAAGAGAAGAAGAAGAGTTGATTTTAATTCTTAAATTTGTTCCCAGAATAAGAATCAATTTTTTTTTAATTATTATTCTTTATTCCGTTCCAAATCTACTTCATGGAACAAAAAAATAAAAATTTGTTCCCGGGAACAAAAATTTTACCGAACGCGATTTTGTTCCCAAACTAATCCTGGGAACAAAAAATCAAAATCAAACATTTTTACCAAACAATGCCAAATCAGAGTGGTTTAGCTTAAACACCAGGCAGTGGCCAGCCCACGAAGAGGCATGGACATTAGATTCAAGGTGGCTAGAGGAAGAGAGAGTTTGACGGAGAATTTTAATTTTGTGACTATAGGAAGAGAAAGATTGGGACTCGATCTACAATTAGATCAGAGTAACACACCACGTCAGTTGCTAGTGCGACGCTCCTAAATCACTGAATATTTTCTCATTTTGCAAAAAGATAAATAATAGAACAAACTTCACCTAACGTTTCACTCTCGAATTACTGTATAACATAATCGCGGGGAAACAATGTTGATATAATAGATATTTCCTTTTGCACGTGTTGCTGATTTAGTTTTTCAGTTATTACAGTTAATGGAGTCATGTGTGTTGGTTATCATAGTTTTTTTAGGTGTTAGTGGGGTAAATGTTTTATGCAAAATATGGGTAGTTATGGTGTGTCTTACGTTATTTATTTTGTCTTTTGTAAAAGACTTGGTTGTTCTGTACGTAAGATGAAGTTTCAGCCTCATTTCTCCTCCCTTTAGCAATTTAACAGTGGTATCAGAGCCAGAGAGAAGTGTGAGAGAGTTAAAAAAAAAAAAGGTTTAGAGGTGTGAGATACTTTCGTGAAAAAATTATAGTAGCAATATTTCCAATGGCCACCGACAATTTTATTCAACCAGCAATTCCACGCTTTGATGGTCACTATGACCATTGGAGCATGCTGATGGAGAATTTTTTATGATCAAAGGAGTATTGCTCGGTTGTCGAATCTGGAATTTAAGAGCCGCCAGTAGGCATGACTTTGACAGATCCTAGAAAGCAGAATTGGAAGCTAGAAAGTTGAAGGACCTGAAGGTAAAAAATTATTTTTTTCAGGCTATTGATCGTCTCATCCTGGAGACTATTCTTTGCAAAGAAACTTCCAAGAATATTTGGGATTCTATGAAAAATAAATATCAAGGCTCTGTTAGAGTGAAGCGTGTACAGCTTCAAGTTTTGAGAAAAGATTTTGAGACATTAGCGATGAAATATGGAGAATCTGTCACTAGTTATTGTGCCAGAACAATGGAGATTAGCAATAAGATGCGATTCCATGGCGAGAAGATGGACGATGTCACCATTATGGAGAAGATTTTGCATTCCTTGACATCAAAGTTTAATTATATTGTCTGCTCAATTGAAGAGTCGAAAGACATAGATGCGCTCTCTCTTGATGAATTGCAAAGCTCCTTATTGGTCCATAAACAGGAGATGAACAGAAGTTCAACAAGTAGAGGAGCAAGCATTGAAGGCTTCTACCAATACTCATTCTAACAATTTCAGAGGAAGGGGTAGAGGTAGAGGAGGGGAGATCGAGGAAATAGAGATGTTGGCAGGAATTTCAAAGCCAACAATGACCAATTTCAAGGCAAAGGCAAAGCACGAAATCCTAACAAATTTAAGGTTGAGTGTTTTAGATGTTATAAATTTGGTCATTATGCATCTGAATGTTATACTAGGCTGCCTAATAATAAAGAAAAGGCAGAGAGTTCAAATTTTGTTGAAGAAAAGGAAGCAGAAACGTTGTTGATGGCTGTTCAAGATGAAAAGAAGCGTGAATCAGATATTTGGTATGTGGATACAGATTGCAGTAACCACATGAGTGGAAGTAAGTCTTCTTTTTCTCATCTAAATGAAGATTTCATTCCACTGTGAGTTTTAGGGATCATTCTACTGTGAAAGTGATGGGAAAATGTAATATTAAGATAAGAACCACAAATGGTTTTGTGGAAACGATCTCTAATGTATTAAAAGTGTTATTGTATGTTCCTGACTTGAAAAGTAACCTATTGAATGCTAGCCAATTATAAGAAAATGGGTTATATAATCACCATTCAGAGGAGTGTCTGTGAAATTTATGATTCTGTTAAAAGTGTTATTGCAGTTGTTTCTATGAGTTCAAATAGATTCTTTCCATTAAAGATTGAAAATATGCAATCTTGTTTGATGGCTGAAAAAGAAAGATCCATCATGGCTATGACATTTTCGCTATGGTCACTTGAGTTTTGGTGGATTGAAGACCCTCAAACAGAAAAACATGATGACAAGTCTTCATCAAATTACTGTTCCTTCCCAAGTCTGCGAAGAATGTGTTGTTAGCAAACGGCATCGTTCTCAATTTTCAAAAGAAAAGTCATGGAGAGCAAATGATGTTTTGCAGCTGGTGCATTCAGATATTTGTAGTCTTATAAACCCATCTTCTAATGGAAGTAAAAGATACTTAATTACTTGATGATTTTTCCAGAAAAACTTTGGTTTATTTTTTACAAGAAAAATCAGAAGCTTTTCCCACATTTAAAAGCTTCAAAGCTCGTGTTGAAAATGAAGCAGGAAAAACTATTAAAACTCTTCGAATAGATCGTGGTGGTGAATATTGCTCCAAAGAATTTGAAGTTTTTTGTGCAGAGCATGGCATTCGAAAATAGCTTACTGCTGCATATACACAACAGAATGGTGTATTTGAGAGAAAGAATAGAACCATTCTCAACATGGTGAGAAGCTTATTGGCAAAAGGAAGAGTTCCAAAGACTTTTTGGCCAGAAGTAGTAAATTGGAGTATTCATGTTTTGAACAGAAGTCCAACTTTTGCTGTTCAGAATATGACACCTGAAGAGGCTTGGAGTGGAAGAAGACCAGCTGTAGATCACTTGAGAATTTTTGGATGCATCCCATATGCCCACGTTCCGGATGTGAAAAGGAAGAAACTTGATGACAATGCTGAAAAATGTGTCTTTCTTGGTGTAAGTGAAGCATCCAAAGCATATAAATTATTCAATCCACTAACAAAGAAGATTGTGACTAGTAGGAATGTTGTTTTCAATGAAGAGAATACTTGGGATTGGAATAGACAGTAGCCTACCCAAGTTCTTTATGACAATGATGCTGAACATGAGCAAATTTCAGCACCTTATATGCCCCAAAATTCATCAAATACAACTTCTACAACTGCTGGAATTTCACCAATAGGCGCTGAAGTCAATGAAGAAGAAGTCCAATCTTTTCGCCGTGTTAGAAGAAAGCCTGCTTGGATGGAAGATTATGAGGTAACTGGAATTGGAGATTCAATTACTCACTTTGCCTTATTTTCAGACTATGACTCTACAACTTTTGAGACTATGACTCTACAACTTTTGAGAGTGCTGTCAAAGAAGAAAAACGGAGAAAAACGATAGATGATGAAATTAATTCCATTGAAAGAAATGATATTTGGGAGTTATTTGATCTTCCGGATGGACAAAAACCATTGGTGTAAAGTGGGTCTTTAAAACAAAACTAAAGGAAAATTGTGAAGTTGACAAATATAAAGCACGTTTAGTAGCCAAGGGATACAAGCAGCAATATGGAATCGACTATACAGAGGTTTTTTCTCCAGTTGCGAGACATGACACGATCACATTGGTGGTTGCATTGGCAGCACATAATTCTTGGCCTATATTCCAATTAGATGTCAAATCGGCATTCTTGCATGAGTACTTGGAGGAACAGGTATTTGTCGAGCAACCCCTGGTTATGTCAAGATTGGAAATGAGCATAAAGTTTATAGATTGAAGAAAGTTTTTTATGGGCTAAAACAAGCCCCTCGGGCTTGGTATAGTCGCATTGAAACTTATTTTCTTAAAGTTGATTTTTCAAAATGTCCTTATGAGCATACGCTTTTTGTCAAGATTAGAGATAAAGAAAAAATGCTTATTGTCTACTTGTATGTTGACGATCTTATATTTACTGGAAGTTGTGATGGCATGTTTGAAAAATTCAAGAAATCTATGATGGTTGAGTTTGAAATGTCTGATCTTGGTATGATGCATTACTTCCTTAACATAGAAGTGGCATAATCGGATGATGGAATCTTTATTTCTCAAAAAAATATGTGGGAGAAATTTTAGACAGGTTTCGGATGAACGATTGTAATCCCGTAAACACTCCAAATTGAGTTTGACTTAAAGTTATACAAAGATCGTGAAGGGAGGAAGGTTAATAGCACACTTTATAAACAAATTGTGGGCTGTTTGATATATTTAACTGCAACAAGACCAGACATAATGTATTCTGTGAATTTAATTAGTAGATATATAGAGAATCCTACACAAATGCATTTGTTAGTTGCCAAGAGAATCCTTCGTTACTTGCATGGAACTAGAGACTTTGGGCTATTTTACAAGAATGGTGAAAAGTCCGATTTGTTGAGATTTATTGATAGTGACTATGCAGGAGATCAAGATGATAGGAGGAGCATTCGGGTTATGCTTTTATGTTTGGAATATGTGCTATTTCGTAATCATTCAAGAAGCAACCAATTGTCACATTGTCAAGTACAGAAGCTGAATTTGTTGCTGCAACAGCTAGTGCTTGTCAAGCTATTTGGCTAAGGAGAATTCTTGAGATGCTACAATTCAAGCAACCGGGACCTACTAAAAATTTTTGTGACAATAATCAGCAATAAAACTCTTCAAGAATCCGGTGTTACGTGGAAGGAGCAAGCACATTGATGTGAAGCTTTATTTCTTGAGAGATCTTAGCAATAATGGAACAAGTGATCTAATTTAATGCAGGAATGAAGATCGAATTGCTGATATATTCAAGGCCCTCAAGGTGGAGTCATTTGTGAAGCTCAGAAGTTTACTATATGTTTGCACGGTGAAAAATACATGGAAGAAGCAAGCATATTGATGTGAAGTTTTATTTCTTGAGAGATCTTAGCAATAATGGAACAAATGATCTAATTTACCGCAGGAGTGAAGATCGAGTTGCTGATATATTCAAGGCCCTAAAGATAGAGTCATTTGTGAAGCTTAGAAGTTTACTAGGTGTTTGCATGTTAAAAAAGTTAAATTGAATGTTAGCAAACATCAGTCTAAGGGAGGGATTATTGATATAATAGTTATTTCCTTTTGCACGTATTGCTGATTTGGTTTTTCAATTATTAAAGTTAGTGGAGTCATGTGTGTTGATTATCCTAGTTTTTAGGTGTTAGTGGGGTAAATGCTTTATGCAGAACATGAGTAGTTATGGTGTATTTTATGTTATGTATTTTGTCTTTTGTAAAAGACTTGGTTATTCTATACGTAAGATGAAGTTTCAACCTCCTCTCTCCTCCCTTTAGCAATTTAACAAACAGCACTACTTGTGTTCCCATTTCTCTCGTGCTCTCGTTCTCAACATTGGAAAAATTACTGCAAAAATACTACGTAGAATGGTAAATAATGTAACCCAGGACCGTCCTAATGGTGCATGTAAAATGGAAGAAACAAAAAGGGTGTAATCCCCGGATTCACAAAAACCATCCTCGAAGATTTGCAGTTCTAAAATGAATCACAAAAGGGTAGATCCCGAATTCAGATCATGCGCTTCGCCAAGAACTCGTGCATGAAGAAGAGATATAAAATGCCTGGAGAAACTTTCGTTACGTGCAAATTGTTCTTTAGCACGACAATGTTGATCTACTGCGTACGTATCTATGAATTCTTTGGCAACATAGACATGCCAGCCAACAAAATCCAGATTGTTACCGACCCTCTCAAAATATCCCAGATTTCATATCAAAACCCAGCACACTGTACAGTTTCTCCCTGTCAAAGTCTACAATGACAAAGGTCAACAGGGGGCAATTAATTGCTAAGTCTCGAGCATTTCTGATGTAGAAAATATTGGTAGAATGTCTGAAGTTTGCATTTAATATCCCATTTGGTAGCAAACTACATTAAGCAAATTCACTTGATGCTAAAAAAAGAGCTTTATTTCGTTCAACCATCACAACATTTCTACCCGCTACCGGTAGGAACAAATAGTAAGTTCCAAGCAAACCTACACTCCTTATGTGCAATGTGAAAGCAATTAGATTCAAGAATAAGAATTGATTCTCAAGAATCTGAACATTCTGAGGTTCTGAAGGGTTATGTAAAAATTAGTCCACACCAATCACATAAACCTTATGGAGATCCAATGTGAAGCATCGGAACAAGCACGATCTCCTTGGCCACTGCACAATGTGAGCTGATACCTCATAAATTCAGAGGAAACATGTACTGGCCACCCAAAGTAGAAAGACACATGAGTAAATGACTCCAATGCACAGGGAGAACAACATTACCTAAAATGAAGCCGTCTGCTGTCAAATTTTTCTGTTCACTCTAAAATTTCTATTCCATACGGATCTTATTTCTATTTACCAATGCACAAGTAGAGCGCTCGTTAAAATATCTAACCAACTCTTTGTTCTTAAAGGCAAGTACTAATCCAACTTCCTCCTTCACACTTTCTTTAAGTTCCTATATATGCATCAAAACCTCAGTAAAGAGAAGTTCATGACAAGGGGCAAGACCTTTAAGCTGAGTGGAATACTAAACATACCGTGCAAGAAAAGAATATTGGAAGGCATTTCTACAGAAAGAAGATTAGAAATCATGGACTCAATTCATTTTCTGCAAGCATGAGATATAGGACAGGGTACAGGGAAGACCGCAGAGGGAGACCGAGAGTTCTAGAGTGAGGTAACAAGAGAGGCTATTATACTTCAGACAAAAGCAATACCTAGCACTGGAAATGATGCTGTTCGACATGTCAAAGGTGATACAAATGAAGTAGTAATGGGGACAAAATAAGACATATTTGTTAAAAAAGAAGTACAATTTTCTTCCATTATTGCCAGGATTAAGTTAACCAGCCTGTAAAATCTCTTTCGCGTGTAAGCATAGTGGAAGCGTTTGATACATGTTAATCCTTTCCGGACTTTAAGGATGTCGCACATACAGAATGAGCTAAGCAAATAAGTCAGACGATATCAAATATAGTAAGAAATGCTCAACTAGCTATGTGCATTCCTTTTAACAACAAGCAAAGGAGATATGCACAAAACAGTAAGAAATTTACAACAGTTTTTTCTTAGAGAAAGCTCCTAATGCAGCTTTGCCACCAAAAATACTAAGGAAATATAAACATGAAGCTTTTCACAGGAGAAGAATAAGAAGGAAGAACTGCCACTAACTGCCTGTAAAGCAGGATTTAGGGTTAATAAAAGCTTACCAATAGCTCAAATGTGGATATTCCCTAAACCTGAGATAAACAATCTCCCAAGCAATTATCCATGCAGGTAAGAGACTGAAAAACAATTCGACATATAGCCCTTAGACCTTAGCTATGTTTACATTTGAAGGGGAGCTGACATTGGTGGATCCCTCCTTTCCAGTTTCATTATTTAGATTCATCTGGTTGCAAAACAAACTAGGGGAACTAACTGTTGATTGCCCTGGCTCTCTATAAGCAAGTAACTGGTTGGAAATTGGAGTTTGGTGTTCCTGCCTTTCCTTACACCTGTGTCCCTTTTCTTTCTTTTCTATTTACTTCATAAAAAAAAAAATAGAGATATACTAAAAGGAACACTTGTGTTTCCACTAGGGCCTTGTTGTTTCACAAAAAATTAATACTTTCAAGTGGACAGAAAAAGATACTTTCTAGGCAACAATTCTTTCCCATCCTTCTAATAACAAACACTTTCAACGGAACGGGGAATGTAAAGAGAATTCATAACATAGATCCTTTTCCCTCAACTAATTTGCAATTGCGAAACATGTCTATACATACACAAACAGTTGTAATTCCATCCAATCCACAATCCAATTCCCTGTGATCCCTATCTTCCCATGTTCTCAAATTTGTAAAAAAATAAATTTTCACTGGAGTTATCTGCAATTAAATAGCGGGGGTAGCAACAAAGAGCTCTAATCTCAAACCTGTAGAGCACAATCTCCCCAGAAGTAACAAGTTTCCCGCCCAAATGGCAAAGATCTAGCTAGGGGCCTAAGGCTGGCCCTTCATTGGGAGAAGCAATACTGCCACCAAGAAGTATAAGCTGAAAGGAGTTCACTCATATCATTCATTAATTCAGAAGGACAATTGAACAGTAAAGACAATTTTTACTAAGGTCTCTCATTTAGTATGGCAAAAAGGAAGAGAAACTGAAAATGAGGGGCAATACAACATTTGCTTCATCAGTGCCCAACAGTGCTGCCATGCTGTTAAAAACATAGGGAGTTTGCCTGGTAGACCTATTTAATATAACCCGGTTACACTTGTTCATCGCAAAAAGGAACAGGAGATTGAGCAAATCCCAATTTTTGTACTATATTCTTACTCCACCTTCTAGTCTGTCATAATTACTGCCACTATACTAATGGCCAAGCATCATAGTTTCCAATATAGCCAACTCTCACTAGAAAGCACCGACTTGGACAGTTTAATAGACATTCTCATCTCTATCAATCCTTTTCCCCCATTCTCACATTCTTCTTAGTTCCATCTTCTGCATTTATCATAGATCCTAATGCACTAGGCTCACCAAGCCACCCACATCATCCGGGACTAGAAACACCCAAGCTCAAAAGTGAAATCTCAAGATGCATATCAGCTAGTCAGTGAGTTTGATCGAAATTCGTCAACTGACCCATTACAATTCAAGCATTTTCTCCGATTTAAATGGCAAGACCTGATGGACAATTAAAAAAGTACTTAACAAGAAGACAAGTCGACAAGTAAATTCCACTGATACAACAACATTATCAACAATAACAATAACAGCAAGAAAAATGATTTTTCGCATGATTGTCAAACATTACCGGCCTCAAATGAGCATTCACATGCAAAACCGGTACACAATCACTGACCGATTGATCAAGGCAACTCAGTGAGCCCCGCCTCGAACACAAACCCTCTGCAGAAACCGTCCCCATGCGCCGGAATGCCCTCTATCCACCTCCACTCCGCTTTCTTGTCAAGGCAATCCCACAACGCCAATCTCCCGACCCTTTTCCCCGAAAAGCACACCCTGTTCCCACCTCCGAACACCTTGAACTTGCTCGACTCCGCGAAGCTCTGGAACATCTCCACGGGCATCCGCCCCGCCTCTTCCCACTCCAGCGTCTCCAAATCCAGCCTCAGAATCAAGATCGTCGAGCAGGAAGCGTTCAGCGCGAACGAGGACTTCAATCCGCCCACCATCAGGATATTGTTCTCGGTGCCCTTCACGAGGCGCGGCCGCTTCAATATGTCGAACACGTCACCCCACTCGTGCTTCTCCAGCCTGATCCAGTGGTGCGCCGACTTCAGAGTCCTGAGCGAGCAAGAGAAGAGCTTCCACTGGCTCCTCCACGGCGACCCGATGTCGCAGAGCGCGTAGACGGCGTCGGAGGCCAGGACGGGGCTGCGGGGCTTGGAGGGCAGGTTGGAGGAGAACTTGAGCCACCGCGTGGAGGATCCGGAGCCGGAGCCGGAGCCGGTGAAGTAGAGGGCAGCGAGCTCGGTGAGGACCATGACGCGGTTGGCGGAGTCAACGAGGACGGAGCCGTGGCGGGACCAGGCGGAGCCGAGCTGGGGGAGGACGGAGTAGCGGCGGGTCAGGGGGTTGCAGGCGACGAGGGACTTGGCCGCGTCGGGGGAGTCGTCGGCGGAGGAGTCGCCCCAGAGGTAGACGAGGCCGAGGGAGGAGGCGACGGGGTGGAGGGAGCGGAAGGGGAGGAAGGACAGGGAGAAGCGGAGCCACAGGTTGTCGCGCGGGTCGAAGGCGTAGAGGAGGGGAGGGGAGGAGGTGGTGGCCACGTGGCCGTGGTGGCCGTGGCCGTGGCCGTGGTGGCCGTGGTGGCCGTGGCCGTGGTGGTGGTGGGGAGGGCGGAGGGCGAGGAGGCGGAGGGGGAAGAGCGGCGAGATGAGGCGGAGGAAGGGAGGGGAGGTGAGGGTTTGGAGGAAGAACTTGGAGAGGGATCGGCACACGATGATCTGGCGGAGCGGGAGGGCGGCGAAGATCTGGTGGAGGGTGTCCTCCGGCAGCCGGTAGATCGGCGGCGGCGCGCCCTCGTCGTCGTCCATGGCCGCCGCTCCTTGGACTGAGTCTCACACACACAGGAGAGAGAAAGCGAGAGAGAGAGGAGAGAGAATATTTCAGAGCTGCAGAGGTCGTAGGCGTATTTTCGCGTTTTTTCTTTCTAGTCTTTTATAGAAAATGACAAGGTCGTTCAAAATGATGAAATACTGTAATCTGAAGATTTCCTCTTCCTCTTCTTTTTCTTCTTCTTCTGTGCAATTTTTCGCCTCGGAGTTTTAAAAATTGATTGGATTCATCCCAATTGCGATCCCGATCCAGTGCTCACTACGCATCTCCCAAAAAAAAAAAAAAAAAAAAGGAAATTATTTTCTTAGAAAAAAAGATAACACTATTATATGAGGTGGCGCCACCGTATCATACTTGTAAATTCTCTTTCTACTAAAAGAAAAGTTGAGCATGTTTAGAATATGATTATTCATTACGTGCTAGACCCGACAAAATATGTCATAAAATCTTTTCTTAATTCACATTTGATAAGTCGGATTGTTATATGAGTTAATCATAATTCAATAAATGGATCATTAATAGATTTAAAATGATAAAATTTAAGATAATATGAATATTGGGAGTTTATAATTTACTTAAACTCGACTTACATTTATGTTGACAAAAAAAAAAAAAAAACCTTTATGACTGTCTCTTCAACTTGCTTCATTTTACTATAATTCGATTTCACACTTGTTCACCCTATCTTTTCACCTTAATCAAAGTATGAATTTTCCTAAACTTGGTTAAATATAGATATATTTTAGAAATATGGGTTGAGTCATATATGAATGAGGTCGATATAAATGACTAAATTTGTATTGTATAGAATTAAATCAATTTGAATCAAACTGTTTTTAGTTGACTCAAATTCCACCCGGGCCACCTGTTTAACAAATCTATAACATACCAACTATTATCATAGCATGCGCAATGGATTTTCCATGTTCACTGCATCTTACCTTGCTTCATAAAGTCACTAAACTGGTTGTATATGAACCTAATGCTAGTCAATCATTAGATCACGAGAATCATACTTTGCTCAAATCAAAGGCTAGGATGCATCGAGCTTACATACATTTAGAGCACCTAAAATCATTCCTAAATTTGACCAATTAAATGGTTATTTGTACCTTGGCTCATGGGTCGGTTCAACACACTCATCATTCTAGAGTCGGGTTCTTTCCCCTTTCTGGGCCAGAAAGCGATATCCGCATTCACTCACGATCCACAACATCAAGATTGATTGGGAGGACTCGCCGGATCCAAGTCGATCCTATCCGCCGCAATCGCCGATTATCTCGATCCCACGGGTGCCCACGTTTTGAAGTAGACCCCGGTACAGGACCGTACTTCGGGGAGAGTATTCGCCCAAATTCATTGATCACGCCAACCAAGAAAGTCAAACTTTATGGCCGCACCGCATCATCCGCGAAGGCAGCAGGAAATTGCCCAAACACGGTCTAGACGAGTAATCTCCATGAAGTCGGGAGGAAACTCACCCCTAAACATCCAAAACATTCAGGCAATATTCATTGGTTTTGGGGAGTTTCATTGAAACGGAGGAACCCTCCATATGGCGATGCCGAGCAACGATGTCTCGATCCGGACTCGTAATGTAACGGGATAAACCAGAAAGCCAGTTCGAGAAAAGGACAACGGATCTTAACATAATCGACAACTATGACATTTAAAACAGACCGTAATCGCTAATTCATCACAACATTAGGTGAGGTTCTTGCCCGCTGATTCATGGTTCGACCCGAATATAAAGTGCTCTATATTATCACCACGCCTTCCACCCGTTTACTCCTACAGTAACAACAGCTGAAGAACATACCGCCAACTGCATCGTCGACTGACTACATGATCCTATACATAAATATGAGAAACCCAAACCCGTATATGTTAAAACTTCATCGCCTACTAATCGAGACCCATCTAAAAGGTTCTCTCACAAGTTACATGTTACTGAATCCTAGGGTTAAAGTCTAAAAAGCTTGGGTGGGGCTGTCCATTGCGAGTCTGCCCATTGGTGGAAGACTGCTGCATATGCTGCTGCTGCTGCTGCTGCTGCTGGTGGCGGTTCGGGCCACCACCAAACTGATGCAATGGTGGCTGGCGAGCAGAAAATTGAGGGATTGGCCCTCCAAAAGGAGCACCGTTGACTGCTGGCATCTGGCCTGCAGCTATTTTAAGCCGTTGGACTTCCTCCTTCAGTGCTTCATTTAGAGCTGCAAGCCCAGGAAAGAAGAAAGCAATTCAAACGGAAACGCTATGAAGCAACACACCCAAAACTGGAGAAATAAGACAGACCATAAATTTATAACCAGATGTCAGCGAAGAATCCCTGTATAACATTGTAAACTTATGTCCGGCCTAAAGGATGGTTGCTTATGAAGGAAGAGTCTAGGGAATGCCTGCTAAGAGCTTAACTTGTGCAATCCATGAGACCAATAATTACAAACTTCGGTTGATTTATCTTAACTATTCTAATTTGGTTTTCAAGTTTGCAATTATATATAACCGGGGGGGAAAGAATGACTCTTTGAAGATGTAATCTTTCAGTAGTACAATTTCAGTATTTGACTTTTTTTAGCAGGAATCTCTGCATTTCAGTACCTGCGTTCTAAGTACAAGATGGAAATACGAGACATGCACGATTGTGAACCTAATTAGTTAATTAGGAATTCCAAAAAAGTCGAATGATTAATTTAAATCAGTTGTATACTGAGAAATGCATTGAATGCGTGACTATATGGCTAGCCAGCCTATTAAAATTTAATGAAGATTTCAATCATCCTTTGTTTAAGTTTGGAAGTTTTTTAATTTGAGATAGATAACTGCACATCCAACACCTTCATGTTTGGTACTGGATACAGAGTTAAAAGGGAAAATACCATCTCGCAGTTGTGCTTGTTGCTCCATAGCCTGTAACCTCAGTTTGAGTTCCTTATTTTCTGCCGTCAACCCAGTAGTATCTCTCTGCATCAATTAAATGAGGTTCTGGCGCGTTAGCCTTCCACAAAACATTATTAACTCTGCTTACAGTTATACTTGTGCAAAGTTAGGTTTAACAGGATAAAGGCCGAAGTGGAGTGAGTCAGGAATACAGAAGGACTAGTAGCATCTCTCTGCATCAAATTAAATGAGGTCCTGCACATTAGCCTTCTTCAAAACATTATTAACTCTGCTTACAGTAATACTTGTGCAGGGTTAGATTAGTGAGTCAGGAATACATGAGGACTAATTAAGACAGATTCAACGTCAGTGATGCCTTTTACAAGATGAACTAAAGACTCAAGCATTACACCATCAGGTAAAATAGACAAGGAACAAGCCCCAGGACTTATTCATTCCAACTATCGTTTAATTCCAAAAAGGAGCTCAGCATAAGTAATCAGTTGCCAAGCCCCAGTCTGGTAGGAAAAAGTATTGACATCCTGCTAAGTGAAAAATGAAGAAATTTGTGACGACACAAAACCCAAAAGGGTAAAGTCCTTGGTCTTTAACAAGCTCTATCCAAGCTACAAAAAGAACCAGCGTAGAACATAGCACAGAATAGACAGCATAAATGATAACAAGAATGAAGATAATGAAGTACTCAAATTACAAAAAATGAGTTGCCACACTTGAAAGTCTCTTTTTAAATGAGCTACACTTTTTGCAGTAAAACTCTGACAAGATTTGAACTTTAGAATGAACAATACCAATCTTATAAGGCTACAAATTATATTATCCTCCTCAAAGAGGATACCATACCTCATATTTAATCTCACCCTCCTCAAAGACCACCAGACCGAACAGTTGCAAGTATTTTCAGGAAACACAGGAAAGTAGGCAGCTAAGCTGAACAATATATTCATAAGGACTTATCCCATCTAAGCTTAAGGGAAATACTACACCTAATCATCTTATGTCTCTTGATACCCTCATGCCAAACAACAAGTCCATCAATAACATTCCTCTATTTGCTAATAATGAGATATTTTATGGAGCCTGGCGAGAGATGAAGAATTTATGTTCTGTTACATCTTAATAACACATTTACAGTGGTGGTACATCAGGCATATCAGTTACTAGAGCTTCAACTTATATTACCAACTAATGCGCCATCCTTAATTAAAAATTCTGGTTCATGGCTCTTCAAATCATACCTGTTTGGGAATGATAATTACTACTTAGAATAGTTCCGTCAACATCTTGCATATCAATCTTTTCTTTTTGGGTTGGTCGTTAGTTTATCCCTTTCTGCCTGCAGGAAAGGGGCAGAAGTTCTTCTTTTGCACTTCTTTGAAGAATTGTGAAAGGATAAGATATTCTTAGGGGGTACCCTCCAAGGGTACTAGGGCAACTGGGTGATTGATGTTTGCTGGCAACAACTGATGTTACTTTTTCTTTATTTGAAAGAAGAGAAACGACTGATTTTGGCCAACATGATATACAGTTCAGAGCCAAAATGAAAATGTTAGCAAGAAGTCATGATCAAACCAAATCAAAGTAGTAACAAACAAAATGGAGTGGTTGCAACATTCGGATGCCACTTAACTTTTTCTCAATTCCATTGGTTCGCTTGCATAGAACCACATCCCACATATTATGACCTCAAAATTTAAGATGCAAAAAAAAAAATGTAGAGGCAAGTATGGGAATGAACAGGTAATGTCAAGAGGAAACTTTTACAGAGATAAGGTAAGAGGAAACTATCATATTTAAAAAGGCATAATCTTTTGGTTCAGACAGGTCCAACGTTACGACTATTAACCCACTCAGGAATCATGCTGGACTTTCTGAGGTAGCTATAACTCACATTTCTGAATACATAATCAAGCAACTATAATAAAGTGGAACCCAGAAATATTCCAAAGCTACGTTCTGCTCTTCCGTGTAAAAGCATCCTTACCTTTTGTGCCCTTTTCTTTCTGGCCATAGATGCTGTTTTGCCAATTAAATTTTTTACTCCATTATATGGAAATATCTACTTTCGACATATACAACTAGAAGAATCAATCTACTCCAATAGATGTTCACAGCACGTGTTATTACTTGCTATGGCCTTTGAGTATCAAAGAAGAGATTATATTATAGAACTGAAGTCTTACAAGAAAACACAGGAACGACGTGAATCTGCCACACCAGCTTCAGGAAATTCCTTTGCACGAAGTTTTGTTGACTAGCTTAGGTATAAAAACTATAAAACTAATAATAAAATGCAATTCATCTTAATGCATATCGATTACCAACAAAAATCCAGCCTAACTGAAGGTATAAATTTGAACATGTAGATGAACAGGTCACTATAAATTAGAGTAATCCTCCAGATCAGAAACAGCCACACCACAATGAATTCAAGCTATGGTGTCATTATTTGGACATGCTCTATCGTCTTTAGTTTAATCCTTTCTTTTGCATCCTTGGCATTTAGTCTTCTATAGTAGAGTTTTACACGGGTAATTCTTTTATTCACCTTCTTCTAGTAGAATATAATCAAATTGTAAGAGAAGATTCAAGTGTGGTGAAACAATGATAGGATTTGACTAAGAAGAAGCCAGGCCACCGAGTTAGATAAACCCCAAAACCCATATTCCCCCACCACCTCAACAACAGAAAGCCAACCTCCATACCTGTAGCAGCGTGACCTGAGCAGAGAGAGTGGTTGCTTCTGTCTGAAGTGTCTGCACCTTCCTCTCAAGCTCATTTGTGTATCGTATCTTCCTCTCCTTCGAACGTGCTGCAGACTGTCGGTTCGCAAGAATCCTACTCAACATGAATAAATCCAGTAAGGAAAAGAGAATTTGAGAAAGTAATTTACTCAGATAAACCCCCTTGAGTACAACATAAGAGTGATCAAAGCAAATATTCTCCGCTAAAACTCGACAAGCTTTCGATTTTGCTCTAAGAAACAGTTCAATTTAGACTGTTAATGATTGTAGGAAACAAAGATTTCAAAACTATCTCCAACCATTTGCAGCACAACGGCACCAACAGCCGTAATAAAAAACTGCAAAGAAGCAAGGTCGAAGGCGCCAGAACGAAAATTACCAGGTTTTCTAACTTCCGATGCTACGATTCGAAACCAGATATGGTCGAACCATAAGATTGAGAATCATGCAACCGCAACTTTCGTACAGACAAATGCAAATAATTTGGCATGTGCTCATACATTGAAAGACCGAAAGTCAATACAAAGCTAACAGAAAGGAGAGCACACCCAAAGAGCTTAAAGCACACCTTTTAGCCCTCTTAGGATCAATCAAGGCCAGCTCGGCCAACCTGTCGGGAGCCATGGCCTTCTTCGCAGCATCACTCATCATCAAGGAGTCGAGCTCGAACGACGCCGACGAAGATCCGTCCATCGAGTTGCTGTGCCTGTGGAACGCCCTCCTCTCGGAGGCCGCCGAAGCCGACTTGGCGCCGAATCTCTCGTCGCCGCCGGCCCCACCGCCGGCGCCGGTCAAGCTCAGCCCGTCGAAGAAGTCGGAGTCGACGGAGAGGCTCCGGAAGTGGTTGATCGGGGGCGAGGGCTTGGAGGACGAGTCCTCGGAGTCCACCGCCATGGAAGTAGCAGCAGCAGCAGAAGCAGCGCCAGGAACAGCACCGCCGCCGCGGGACGGGGTGGGGGTGGTGGCGGCGGAGGAGGAGGGGAGGTCGAGGCCGGAGAGGTCGAGGTCGGAGGCGTCGAAGAGGAGGAAGTCGTCGAGGCGGAAGGTGGTGTCGGAGTGGGCACGGCGGTGGTGCGAGGCGTGGCGCTGCGGGGTGTCCGGCATCTGCTCGATGATGTCCATGGCCGCGGCCGCCGCCGACGACGCCGCCATGAGCGGGGCTTCGCGGAGAACTGCGGCGGCGTGGCCATCGGGGGAGGCGGGCCCCGCCGGCGGGAGGTTAGGTGGCGGTGGTCGGGTGGCGGAGAAGGGATCGCCGACGGAGAGAGAGAAAGGGCCAAGTGTGGCGTAGGAGATGGTTTTGATGGACTTTGACAAAATGAGGGAAATTAAAAAAGATGATGGGACGATGGGATGGTGATAATGAAGTGAGAACGCTTGTATGATTGAAGCTGACCCCCTCCCTCTCTTGACCCTTTAAAAAAAAAAAAAAAAAAAAAAAAAAACGCATCTTTATTTTATTCTTCTCTTTTTGATTCTAATTCGCTTGCTCGAGGGGTTTCACTAATTTTTAATCTAGTTTGTAAACAGTAGGGGATGGACCATGTACTCGAAACCTAAACATCGCACTAAATTTAGCAATCGCGCAACCACGTAAGCCACAAACCATAAAGACATAACCGAAAAATAACATAATTTGTAAAAACTCGAATGTATAAAAGGTGGCAAAGAATTATATAATCGTGGGATTTCGATGTGAAAAACGACACGAGGCACCCTTTTTGCCAATTATTATGCATCACCCCTTTCCGGAAGGGAAAAACAAAAAGCGTAGTGATAAAATCCAAAGCGAAACCAACAATAATATCATCACGACCTAACCCATCAGTCCGTCTACCAAATCCTGCTAACAACCGTCAATAATTTACTCCCGATTCGGTCCCTCTCCCGGAGCGGGTACCGCCGCATCAACGCTCCTCCTGCTCTCCCTCCGGAGATTCCCCGCGAGCCCTCCCGACAGTCATCTCTCCAAACAAAACAAACGGAGCAGGAGAAAGAAAAGAAAAGAACAGAAAATCAACGTAGGATGCGCAGTCACATCCCGCGGTCTTTCTCTCGATCGGGGTCGTGTCTGCGGTTCCCCCCAATTCTCCGAAAGCGACAGCATTCGAAAATCCGGAGCCAGCAGTGGCGAATCAAATCGCATTGCTGATAATGTAAGATAATGGAGATTTTAAAAAAATAATAATAAAAAAATTTGCGGTGGATGGAGAGGGGGAGGAAGAAGAAGCGGGGAGAGGGAAGGGCGGGAGGAGGCGCCAGTCGCGTCCTTTCGATTTTCCCCGTGAGCAATCGATTCGAGCGGCGACCTCAACGTGGTTTGTCGATGGTGCGCTGCGGTCGAAGTCGCCGTCATGATTGCAGGTGTTGACCCGCCGGAGTAGCTCGCGGTGTTTACCGACAGACGTAGATATCGCGCGAGGAAGGGGAAGAGTGTATACGCCCTCGGCCCATTGGGCTTTTGAGCTGATGGGGGTGATAGTTGGGTTGGGCCTTTACTGGGCTTTCTGGGTAGAAAATCGATGGGCCTCTGTGTATGTGTGATGGGACTAGCCGAGGCCCGCAGCAGAAGCCGGGAGGTGCATACTCGACATAATTTTTCATGGATAGAAAATCCACGACGTTCTGAATTCTCCGGCCCACCCCCGTTGCCATCTCTGCGCAGAAGTTAATGCTGCCGAGGCCCTCATTCTCTCTTTGTGAATGCTTCTTACATGGTATCCACCGCCTATGTTATTGACGTGCATGGAGAAACAAAGCACTTGCTCACAAGCCGACTCTCGAGAAGAGAAAGAAGAATGTTGAAGTATATCATGTCGCTTGGCTATAAGGTTCTTCTGCTCTTTATATACATTTGACTTCTCTCCATCTATTACTATTAATTTAAGTAAAAAAAGAAAGAAGAACGTTTAAATCAATTTACTTGAACTACAAGACAAACAAGGTAAACGAGACCACAATGCCTTTGTGATGGCGAGGTTGGGCCATAGAAATTTGCTTTGGGGCAAACATAAGGACCTCATCAACCGTTACAAAGTGAAGAAAGGGTACGCGACACGCTACTCCAGCCCACCCAATTGCCATCTTTCTCTCACTTCCTCACAAGCTTAATTCTCAAAAAGAGAAAATTCAAACATACTACATCACTTGGCTATAAGATTTAAATACTATTTACAATCATATAACTTCCCTTCACTTGTCAGTTTAAGTTTTCAAGTAAGATTTAAATGCTATTTACAAACATATAACTTCCCTTCACTTGTCAGTTTAAGTTTTCAAGTTGGGTTTTCTTAAAAAGGTAGAAGGAAAACTGGAAAAACAATTGAATCACTCATTTGAGTACTTGGAATCCCGCTATTTGGATGATTGCAATTCACAAGGTTAATGTTTATTTTAAGAATCTCGTGTGATGGTTTCTCAGAGTGAAGGGTTGCTCAAGAGGAGATGGTCCTCCCTATGTTTCCCAAGCTTTTCCTCTGCACGTATCCATATTCGTTTCACCTTTGTTTTCCTTGCATACGATTCATCACTTGAACCTCCATTCTCTTCCACATACGATATATACACGTCATTTTTGGGGAATCCGTACCCCATTTTTCAAGTGGTGTTCCCGTAATTATTGTCTTCAAGTGGGGTTTTTTTTCTAGTGGCTTTCGGAAATTCTCATATCTCCCCTCCTCTCCTCTCGTCCTTGGGACAATCCCATCGTCTCAGAATTGCACTAGAAGAGATCTTTGCGTAATTCAAAGGCATGCGCTTGGTCATATCGTGTAGTTCTCCACCACTTTCTGTTTTGTTTGCAGCAGAGGGGACACTAACACCACCGCGTCGATGCGTCATCGGCTTGCACCTCGGCTTCTATTGATTTGAATATTTACAATAACATCAAACGGATTCAAACGTCCTCTCGATCTAAGGACGATTCGAAATAACATTAAGCCGACATGGACAAATCCAGAGTCAACGTGTTTGGGTTATATCTAGTAACTCGAAGATTTTCTGTTTGCGAATGGAACCAAGAACGGTACCTTATTAGTAAATGCGATGTTCTCGTGAACACGAGAGATCCTGTGAATCTACCGAGGCATGCTCTCCTATTGTGCTTAGATATTTCACTATCATATTTACGTGCCGTCGCCATAAAGCTAATGTCTACCAATAGCACGTGTGCTTCTTGCGTATAAGGTGCTTCATAGACCCGACAGGATCAAAAGTTGAATAAAAGCAGATGAGACTCTATCGAATCTTCAGAGAGATATATGTAAGAATATGTAGGTGTGCATGTATGTGCATGACACTTGCTCTAATATCATGAAGCGGTTAGGAGTCATGGAACAAACTCATGGATATTCAAGATGGTGTGCTATTCCACAAACACGGTTCCTTTCTCAGCCTTTAATAAGGAACTGCCTTTTAGTTGCCAGAAATCACGAATCTATCTCATAAAACTTTTACGTGTTAGAAATTTTCCGATCCACGGGATGGTAAGTGGCGAGCATACCAATATAACCAATTCACCTTATCAAGCTAAATGCGTAGCCCTAGGCATCTAAGGACGTTAGATGTCGAGGAAGAGAGGCAAAAGATTTATGTTTGTGTTCTTTACAGAGCTTCTTTATACACACAAGATTCGGTTTGATGGATTTTCGGTACTTGAAAATAAAACAACTGTCAAAATCGCGATCTGCAACTTTGTTCATTAATCAAATACGATCTGTGCAATGGATTCTTTTGACACGTAGTGTGTACATATCACGATTGCTTTTTTGATAGTGTTTCTCCTTAAATAAAATCGTGACTTGTAACTTTGTTTGTTAATCAAATGTGAGTGGTGCAATGAGTTCTTTAACACGTAGTGTTTACATATTGAGGTTTCTTTTTTTTTTGAAAGCATTTCTCCTTAAATAAGATTTTGAACCCACGTCCTCAACTTAACTTATCCTTAACATTTAGATTTGACGAGTCTTACCGTGAAATTCACAGAATGGAGGGCATTCAGTGCACCAGACCTATTGCCTTCCCTTCATCCCCACCATTGCCTAAAATGACGTTAATTCCCAAGAAGTAGGGCACCAGTGATTCTTTATTCAGTAGTGAAGAAAGCATTAACGTCTCATCCCTGCTTTACTCATTCCTATCTCCACTTATCATTGACAAACGGTCGTTGGTGGCGGCTTCCTCGATCTGATCCAAAATCCCTCGAACATCCGACTAATTCCCGTATGATGTGGCAGTCTGCACAAGCTCGTCGTCCCGTCCATATCGATCACTTACCACAGTACGCGGGCTCGTACTCTATGGGTAGCTCCAAGATGACGTGCAAGGTGGGCGATTTGTTTTTAAACCTTGAACGATGAGGATCAACACGTATGTCATTTGTACAAACCCTTTTCTCGATTGTTTACATCCCGATGACCGTCGCTGTCCGTACTCCCAACCCTTCGAGGCTTCTGCATATCTTCTGATGTTGTCAAGCTCACCTCAAATCCTAAAGTATCGCTTAAGTTCCATCGCCGAAAAGTTCCGACATCTAAAGCCGATCATAGCTGCTACCGACACTCGGTTTGATTCACAGAACAAACTCGTCACTTCACTTCCCCATGCACAGAAGTCATCTCAAACGCTTGAAATTCCTATAAGAGGATCAGCAGACACCCAAAGCCATGATCGGGACGCAACACACCACAAACCGGTGATGATGGGGGGGTTCATCATGGTGTCATAAGCACGTACGAAAAGAATGGATGAGCACCCAATCAACAGGAACGTCACGCACAAAGCAAAAGCATTTTTAATGCATTCGATCATGGGAAGTTGGGAGTTGGTGGTATTTCGTGTGGAATCCACACTCCCATTTCTCATTGAGTAATGTATCTTTCTGGCTGTCGCTCTCGGATCTCTCGTAGGCTTGAGTGCTCTCCTCATCAGACACCATTATTGTGGCCTTTTTCTTCATAAAATTAGGTCTAAACTTGGATGGGGGATAAAAGAAAGATAAATGTGTGTTGCCCACCAGACAATTCTTTAAGTGATATGGTGTGATGAGGATAGGGACCCAGAGATATTGCGCCCCGCCCCAAAAAAAAAAAAAAAAAAAAAAAAAAAAACAACAACAACAACAAAAAGATAATATGACTATGACTACAGTTCTAATAATTGCGGTTGTTGTTATTATAGTTATAATTACTATCTGGACTTGGTTTGCTGGTGTCGGTCTAAAATACAACATCGAAAAGATGGAGCTTTCCATTGATCACACCCGAATTAAGTCGCGAGATATTCGATGACAACAAGTAGCATTTGTACTGTGAGCCTGGTTTCTCAATACGAAAAGAGACGAGGCTGACTATAAACTTCAAGAGATAACACCGAAAAGCACATGAAAAGGAAGGAAAAAAAGGGGATTGGGTGTATGAGAATAGACAATTTATTGATTAATTACAGGGATCAAGATATGGAAATCTTGGGTTGATATCATAAAAGTATATTGAAATTCTAGTTGGCTTCCCTTTTAAATTTTATGGTTTGATATGGCAATTAAATTGGCTGGCGTAGGACCTAAAACAATAGCCACGTTATATGCCTTGAGTGTCCTTTGAACATTCCATTGGTTGTACAAATAAAATATAACATAGATTATCTATCTTGGTAAATATATCTCGGACATATTATATACACTGACATTATACAAACTATGATCGCTTTCAATCTTGGCCTTCTTGCATAAGAAATGACAAGCGGAGTGAGCGGACTATGGGTTGTGGTTGGATTTCAAAATTGAACCAAAGCATGGTCAAAAGTTCAAGTGCCGGCTAGAAAAAAGAAGAGATTCTTGACTAAAGAGAGATTGAGATCCTGGGCACATTTTTGACTTTTGACTTTCTTACTTGAAAAAGTAAGAGAATATCTATGACGATTTGATGTTTCTTTTCTTATCCAGTTAGATTATTAAATAATATCCTCGTCATTCACATATTGGATTCTTAAATTAAATTTCTTAAAATTATTCAAAGTCCATAAGCATGGTATTTATACGAAAATGAAATATATTTCATTTTACTTTGAAAATCATTTTTCTGGTCAAGATATATTATAATGCAATTTATGATGACGACTACGAGAGATTTGAGATCCGAGGCAACTTTGGGCTTTCAAACTTGAAAAGGTAGGAAAATATCAATGACAATTTGAATGTTTCTTTTCTTGTCTAGTCATATTATTCAATAATATCCTCGTTATTCTCGTGTTAGATTCTTCAACTGAATCCCTTAAAATTGTTCGAACCTATAACATGGTATTCTTGTGAAAATGAATTATATTTCATGCACCACCCTTGAATATTTACTTTGAAAATCATTTTTCTTGTCCAAATAGGCATTACTAGAATGCAATTTACGACGGTGACCTACGTTATCTGAAAATGCTAACAAACTGCGCAAACCCTGCAAAAGAAGGAAAAGAGAGAGAGAAAGAAAAGGACGGGCCAAAAAAAAAAAAAACCGAAACTTTCGAAACGCCTGAAGTTTCGTTTACTAAACGAGAACCACTCTCCTCGTTCTCTCCCTTTGGTTTTGTCGGGCAAAACAACACTCATGCTTTATTCATGAGCTGATAATCTGCTAATACTTGTCTTAAAAACCACGTTTGGCTCTCATCCGTCGTCGATGCTGTCTTTAAAGACGATAATCCCCCCCGGTCTGTCATTGATCTCCATTGATAGATATTAAGCGCCCACCAAAGCCATTGTTTTTCATTTCATGTCTCCATAACTTCCGCTCTTCCCCAGTTCCCATCATCTTCTCTCGGAGTCTCAATGGTCAGGCCTTTCGGTTTCAGTTTTTTCTGCAGATTGTAACATTAGTTTGCTCGATAGCGTAGAAGCCACCGAAGGGTTTGATGTTCCGAAATTATATGTTTTGTGTTTCGTTTCATAGGTGGAGTTTTATCGCAAGCCCGGTCATGATTTAGAACACATAGGAGTGACTTCGCATCACGTTGGTGCGGAAATTGTGCCTACTCGGGTACCGTGGATATACATCGGAGATTGGAGACCGCGTCACCACGAGACTGACCCCGGAGAGCTGGGCGGGGTCCGGCTTATACTAAAGAAGTCTGTCTGCCGAGCTAAGTAATGTCCTCTCGATTTTACTCCTTTATGCATGTCTGGACATCAAACTCAAACTGCTCAACCACCGAAAAGAGGCTGTCCTCTCATCGCTTTGAATGCTCATGAGCTTGAGAGCAGCATATATGGAAAGTCCGATGAAATCCGTTTTTGCTGATGATAGTCTGCTTCTGCATCAGCCACATTTTCTTGAACGGAGAGTCGCAAGTGATCGCTGAGCTTCGTATTTTAGTGTAGCTTTTGGAATATAAGAGAAAATAATTACTTTTTTTGTATCGTATTGTATGTTTAAGCATACCCCACCATTTCCTCCACCAAGTTGGCCTTTCCCCCACCATAAATAACCCCTTACCGGCGTGTGCCCTCCACACTTCCTCTTCTCAAATCCTTCTCTTCCTCTTCACCAGAACATTTAGAGTCATCCCAAGTCATTCAAAACAGTTTTGCAACTGCATCCCTCATGGCCTCCAACCATAACTCTTCCTCTCTCAATGACATTAAGGTCACTCTCCCTAACCCCCGCGACCCCATCACATCGGTGCAACTCGAGGGCCCGGAGCCGGAGTTTGACTACTCCAAGCGGTCGCAGTGGCTGCGGGCCGCAGTCCTTGGGGCGAATGACGGGCTCGTGTCGACCGCATCACTCATGATGGGCGTTGGCTCAGTAAAGCAGGACCTCAAGGCCATGATCCTGACCGGCTTCGCGGGCCTAGTGGCCGGGGCGTGTAGCATGGCCATAGGGGAGTTCGTGTCCGTGTACTCCCAACTGGACATAGAGTTGGCCCAGATGAAAAGGGACAAGGAAGGGGCCGCCGACGGACAAATGGACAAAGGAGGAGACGGTGACAACGGAGAGGAAGAGTGCTTGCCCAATCCATTGCAAGCTGCTTCAGCCTCAGCTCTCTCCTTCTCCGTGGGGGCCATGGTGCCGCTACTGGCAGCCTCCTTCATAAGAAGCTATAGGGCGAGGCTTGGGGCTGTGATCGCGGCAGTCACCGTCGCGCTCGTGGCCTTCGGGTGGATCGGGGCGGTCCTGGGGAAGGCGCCAGTCTTGAGGTCGTCGCTTAGGGTGTTGATCGGGGGCTGGTTGGCCATGGCAATAACCTTCGGGCTGACCAAACTGATTGGTGCAAATGCTCTCTGAAGAACAGACGCTCTTTTCGTATGTGCATCGATACGTGGGAGTTTCTTTCCTCATATTAAGAGTTATGTCCTGTTAATTACTTTTGCTTAGCCTTGTTCTGTTGTGATCAGTGGCTCCGTATGTAATGGACAAAGTAAATGCAAGGTCAAAAGTAAGTCCGCGCTTATTTAATTAGCAGTTTCTCCTATTATTCCATTTTCCTCATATGCTGAGGAAGAAATTCCAAAAAATGACCCGAAGTGACCAATAATAACTCGAAGTGAACTTTGTTTCAAAAAAAATAAATCTAAAATGACTTTAATTGTTTTAAATAAGACTCAAGTGATTTTGGTTGTTTCAAACAAGGACTCGATCTCGCCGGTCGCCCGCCGACTAAATTTACCAACCGATCAATAGTAATTTCGTCATTTGGCATTTCCCCCTTTTTTTCTTCCTTTATTTTTTTTTTTTTTCGATTCTTCTTTCTCTTCGCCGATGGCCAACCGGCCACCGACGATGCCCATAGAGGGCTAGGCGAGGGTCTCCCTCACCGGCGAGGGCCACCCACGCTGATCACAGGCAAGGGACGACCTCACCTAGGCATGGCGACCCTCACCCAGGGGCCATCCACGAGATCAGCCCTCGCCAACCCCAAATGAGGCCAACCCTCGCCAAACCTCACTCGCGGCCAGCGAGGGCTAGGCGACCTCGCTAGCCCCTGGTAAGGGTCGGTGAGGCCACCCTCTCCAGATTTGGTGAGGGTCGGCCACACTTGCAACCGACCCTCGCTAGATTTGGTGAGGGTGGCCTCGCCTAGGGGCCGACATGGGTCGACCTCGCAAATGGCCCCCGGGCGAGGCCGTCCCTCACTTGTGGCCGGCGTGGGTGGCCCTTGCTAGCTAGGGCGACCCTTGCCCATCCCTTTGTGGGCATCGTTGGTGGCCGGCCACCGACGAAGAGGAAGAAGAAGAGCAAAAAAATAAAAATAAAAATAAAAAAGAAAGAAAAAAAGGGAAAAATAATGACAAATGACAAAAATACTATTGACCGTCGAAAAATCAGGTCCTTATTTGCAACGGACATAGCCACTTTAGGTTTTTATTTGAAACAAACATAAATATTTTAGGTTCTCATTTGAAACAACATTCATCGTAAGCTATTATTTGAGAAAATAATGGCACTTCAAGTCCTTATTTGAAACGAGATCCATTTCAAACTCTTGTTTTAAAAAAAAAAAAGAGCACTTCGAGTCCCTTTTTGGAATTTTTCCTGAGCCTAGTTCTCACATGCATCACGTCACCATAGTCATCAATAGCATGATTCTAAAACTAGTAAGCTCTCTCTCTCTCTCTCTCTCTCTCTCTCTCTCTCGGGCGCTTGAGCCGAGAACTAGTTGGGTTTGGGTCGCATTACTTATCATGAAGTCCGGCATCATACATCAACCCGAAAATTTATACACGAGAACTAACGGATGATTTATCCAATCTGCGTCAATTTTTAGAAGCTACAGTAATCCATAAGCCGAAGACAATCAACATAGTAAAAGATTTGTTTGTCAACGACGATCCTAAACGTGTATAGATCATGTCAGAAAATACATCATAAGCCAAGTCGGCTAACATTGGAGCATAAACACATCGGTATATTTAAGGTCCCTCAAGATTGTGTCAATCAACTCGACCGATCGTGATGACCGATCTCACTGCTCATGGTAGGTCCTGCTCGAGAAATTTTCTCTGGATGCGGATCACGGCTGGCCGCGTTTTTCCTATTTTTATCCCTCGATGGCGAAGATCATTTGGAGATCCATATGTTTAAAATCCTACTTTTCTTTTAAGCCAGCGAGATCGTCATTCGCTAGTACCAGATTCTTGGAAGAGGGGAAACCCCGAGATTTTAGAGGATCTCGATGCGGCAGTTACGAATCATGTGCTGGGTCTCAAATGAACATACCGGCCCACATTTCCAATCGGATCGAACCAGCCCACTAGACCGACCACATTTCAAGTGATGAAATCGACTAATCTAGGATAATTTATTTAATCCGCAGATGCCATTCAGTGTTACTCGTGAAAGAAAACAACCGTCCTACACAAGATGTTGCAGCAGATGACAGCAAAAGTTGCTAAACATCAGAGCCATAGTCTATATATCCGTGAATAAAATGAAAGAACGATGGATCGCACATTCAAAAGCAACGTAAGCCAAAACTGTTACAAAGTGGGTGACAAAAGGTGAAAAACTGCCAGAGAAGTCGCGTGCATCTTGACAGATTTACGTGATTATTCTCAGCACTTGGGCGCCGCACAAGGGCACTCACTGTATATGGACTTTGGATTTCTCTCAAAATCACAAACTATATATGCTAAAGGAAAAAATAAATCGAGATGAACAAGGCTCAAGAACCAACACAAGTCGGTTGGATAACAGAGGGACTTCCTCATTGTAGAACGAACTGATGCTGAGCCCTCCCCCTTCCTCCCTCTTCACATAGGGTTCATTGATCAAGCTTTACCTCAAGAGTTCAACGGACTGAACAATATCCACTTCCCAATCCTCGATCAGAAGGGGCACATCGTACAAGCCCCTGATATGGAAAAGGGAGGTTCTCACAAACCCATCAATCTACTGGTCTCATTGTATTTTAAAAAGGTTCTTCAGCTTCACCACCAGCTTCCATTCGTCTATGGATAAGTCATCCTGCCCACAGGAACTAGAAGCTGAGCCACAGCTATCACTTAACATAGCTAATGAAATGTAAATTTAATCCAGATTTACCCTGTAATTCGATTTGAGAATATCAATTGACCTCCTTGTGATGTGACTGACAAGCTCATCTTCCATGTCGAAATGCCTGCCAAACATCTTCTGCTGCTCCTCGGGATTTGAGCCAACAATCTGAAATATAACCGCATGCATGTTTAATACACAGACTAGAATCCATATTCAGAAAGCCCAGATGTGCACAGACACTCAAGGATAATTCCAAAGTTGCAGCCTACAACACGATGCTTAAGTGTATCCTCAGAAGTCCCGTATCAAGATGAGTTAGGTTTGTTTCCAAGGCTCCTTCTCATGGCCCAAATCAGAAAACTGTTGTCTTCTCAAAATTAAACCACTCCTTAATACCACATTCAGTAGAAATAAACCCAGACTAGCAAAGGATTTCAAAATTAACAAGAACCTAAACTTAGAAAACTGTACCTTCATGGCAACCTTCTGGCCTTTCTTCGCAATATCAACAGGTTTATGATTGTTCTCAATTGAGGCAATGCGACCAATATCAATGAACTCTCTCTGTGGAATACAAACTGGAGTACCAACCTGTGGAAAGGAGCAATACCACATCAAAGAATGCTACATAGCAAATTACTTGAGGCTAAGCACTGAAATTTCCCCAAATAATCATCCCATGGTCAAGAGTAGCTAAATTTAGTTAAATGTGGAAAGGGGTTTATCTAAATGCAATCTACAAGCATATGCATAACATAAGGAACGGTATTCTTCTCAAAAACCTGCTCTTTGCAAAGATTAGGTCCAAAAGGGAAAAAAGGAGGTATTATAACATTATGAGTGGTTCACAAACGATTTGACAAACTCAATTGATTGCTTCATCTGTAGAAATTGATATCAACTTATGTCAACGATGCAATTCACAAATCTCAATACAGTCCTTTTTCATGGATCAAATAATGTCAAATCTAAGCTAACTCATGCCTATATGATAAATCAGAAGAGAGGGGAAAGGAGAAACGTTCCTTCCCTTGATCATGTCAAATCCTTGTGTAAATTCATATACTACATTCATGTCTTACACATGATTATTTCCTAATTCTCCAACAGCAATAGCTACTTACATAAACACAGACAGCATTGTTAAGAAGTTCGCAGATATAACTTAACAGTACCTTTGCAATCCCTTCGAGAACATCAACCCCCAAAACAATTGGGTCCTTCTTGTTGAAAACACAGTTGGGTAAAATTCTGAGAACACATGGGAAAACTGCCTCGTCAGCAGCTTCCTTCTTCTTCTCCTCTTTAATGTTGTCAATGTAAGCCTTAAATTGGTCAAAAAGGTGGTAAATGATATCTGCCGTAAAAATCTTCACTCCCAATTCATCTGCCAGTTCACGAGCTTCAGGAGTCACTTTGACATCAAAAGCCAAGATTGCGGCATATTCCTTCTTCTTTTCAAGCATTACGCTGGCTTTCATCACATCCTTTTTATGGACAGGACCGATGCTTATACTGCTGACAGGAATACCCACTGCTGGGGACTTCAAAAATTCCAGCAATGCTTCCAAAGAACCAAGTGTAGATGCTTGTACACATACCCCTTCACCACTTCTATCGGTCCTGCTCATAACAGATTTCATATCTTCCATAGCTAAATCCTTCACATCCTCCAAAAAGTCGTCAGGTCCCTTCACATATAAAGCAGTACCAGCAATAGCATGTTCCAGACCCTGCACCAGTGTAGTTGACAAGTCATTACTGATTGCAAGTTAGGATTATACCAACAAGATTGAAAAGTTTGGTTCAATGAAGGAACAAGAGCACAAATGTGACCCTGCTTGGTATTAGCCTTAATTTCCACAAAATGAGGAAATAATAACCTGAGCACTGATCTTGATACCCTGAGCAGCTCTGATTTCTTTATGGTGCAGATATGTTCCCTGAAATTAGACAAGCACCAGTATCAACCAATGCATAGTTGGACCTGTAACTAGCAGGAAACAGTAACAGTTCCAAAAGGACACGTACGACTGTCATCTTTGGTATATCAAAGCCAGAAAATACTTAGAAATCGCAAAGGATGAAATTAAAATAAAGGACACTAATAACAAAACACCTACTTAAGATATACAGTTGACACGATAAGGGGCACTCAAGCTCATGACTTAACCCAGTTGATCTAAGTCCTTTTTTTTTCCCCGTTCAGTGTTTTTTTTTTTTTTTTTTTGGAAGGGGGGTTTGTTCTGATCTAAATCCAGGTTTATTAAGAGAGTTTCTAGCCAATGGCATGGTTATGATTAGTACATAGCTCTCTTTCTTGGGATTCTTCTAAAAATGACCATCCACGGGATCCACTTCTCACTCCATTTAGTGTGATCTTAATGCATCCTCATCCATTTTGATTGATCGAATTTGCATTTTAAGCAACATCCGAACCGTAGACAGGACATCTATGCCTACTGTCTGCTATTAAATACGAGATCATCTAGCTCAATGGGGAATAGCATATACACAAGAACCTAACGACCAAACATCCCATCTCAGAATCCAAATTATTATTTCAACCTGAATTTCCAAGGTTGTAAAGAATATCTCAGGATTAAAAGAAATTTAGGCACCCCCTTCCCATTATCATTGACAAGCCATGCAAACTCAACATACAGCCAACAGTGAAATGTGACCACATCATCTTTCTGGGTACATGGGGTGAGGCCCATAATTTTGTACCCTTCAAAAGCAGTGCAACTTTACATAGCGAACACTCTTTTTTGCACCTTGACAACAATCTGAACCTGTCACATGTCACTCTAACGGTGGACAATGGACATTTTAAACACACAGGAAATCCCATTAAAAATTTCTTAATTGCACAATAAAATGTCAGCTCATCTATAACTCCAAAAATAGCCTCCATCATCTTTCATTTCATAAATTCCAACTCAAGAGTGCAACTGCCAGAATAAAGTGTTAATCAGACATATCAGTAAGACATTTGTTGAGATTTTCTTATGAGAGATACAAGATAATCACAAACTTATCATTTAGTATATCTTTTTTACTATTCCTATAAAAAAAACTCAACTCATCTTCACAAGTACGAGGCTCTCAGAGGTCCTTATCGCCCCTCCCTTGACTTTAATTAGCATATGAAGTCAAAAGCTAATATTAGCTCAAGAAGATTGACTTTTATCTTTTCACCCAAAACATCAGAGCATAATTATTAGAATTACGCAGTTTCCTACACATTCTATCTTCTTTAGACTCCTTGCCCCCTACTTTCTTAATATCAACCCTACGCTTTAGGGCAACTTTGCTATTTGTGTTTCATTGAGAAAAACTGATTATTATCACTGAGCATTACTCAACCCTGTGCTTTGACTGCACATGGTACACATGCTAAAATGGAGACTAATATTGCACACTCCTTAAAAGAAGAGGCCAAGCAAGAAGTTCACAAATTCATGGTCCTACATGAATTCTTATTGGTTAAATTTAGCAACAATGTTTCATTCTACAGAATTCACCTAAGAAGTTCAATTTAACGTTTTAAGTATGAATTATACTTATGTATAATGCAATGCAATACCTGCTATCCAATAAAGAGTCAAAATAGTAGCTCACCTTAACACGAAGTTCCTTCATCGGATGGGGGGTCAACAAAGCTCTAATATTAGTGACAATGGGCCCCTGGAAGGAGGTAACTTGTTAGAACTTCAAAGCTGTCAGAATCAACAAGAAGTACAACAAGAGGTCAACATATGGATGCATGCCTGCAAGCCGCAAACGACAATATCGTCTCCTTCATGCAGCACGCCATTAACTAGAACAACATCAATAGTTGTTCCGTGGCCTTCAACCACCTTGACCTCCAACACAGTACACTGGAAAGTAATTTGAACACAGGGTCAGGTTCTTCTGCTGAACTTTCCCCAAAAACTGAACAAGAGGATGAGGAAAATGAGACAGACCTGAATTTCATCTCTAAATGTTAATTTTTCAACCATTGTCTTCTGAGTCCAGAGAACCAGTAACAGCAACATATCTGGGACTCCTTCGCCACTGTACCATGTCAAGATGTTAGTCGACATAAAAGAAAGTAAAACATCACAAATGAATAATGGATGATCAGCAACTACGGTGAAAGTATAAAGGAAAATGACATACCTAATAGCACTTGTGGGCACAATACTGTAAACTTCACCCTTTTCTTTATTTTTGTAATACAATTCAGTATTTAGGCCCTGCTCCTTGAACTGAGTTATAATCTAGAATCCAAAGAAAGACATTCATTTAAAAATGTTAAGCATCTAACAGCCCCAGGATGGGAATCTAATTCATACTAACACAAGTAGGAAACAACTATAACCTGCGTGACCCTCATATTGAACTCATTCTGCACATCTCTGTTTTGTTCTTTCATTGCCTTCATAATTGGTGAATTTCGACATGTTTTCCAACCATACAGTCTGTCTACCTGCAGAATTTAAAAAGTAGTTGTATAGTGAATAAGATAAATTGACTTTCTGCATTGCAATTATATCTAGCTCAAAAGCTTTTAGTACAATCTCACCTTATTTAATGCCACGATGAACTCTGTATTTTTATTCCTCAGAAGATTTAACGATTCTATGGTCTGAGGCTCCAAGCCATGCATGATGTCAACCACCAGGATGGCAATGTCACATAAACCGGAACCTCGTGACCTTAAATTCGTGAATGACTCATGTCCTGGGGTATCAATAACCAGTAGTCCAGGCACATGCAGCTTTGCATCTCCCAGTTCCTTAGTTCTCTCTCTTATGTTCTCAGCTGGGAAGAATGTGGCACCAATTTGCTGTGTAATACCCCCAGCTTCACCTTCCTGCACATTAGTGCCTCGGATGCAGTCCAGAAGCTTGGTCTTACCTGTATCAACGTGCCCCATAATACAGCAAATTGGGGAACGGAGATTGTGGCCGCTTGGGTTAAATGTGGCATCAGAAACAGCTACTTCCGGTACAGCAGCAGCCCCTTTTCCCCTGTTCTTCTCCATAACTTCAGCTTCTGGCGGCTTTTCCTCGTTTCAACTACTTGGGACTTTTCAGGCTCAGAAACTATGGCCTTCTTGGGAGCAACAGCTGACTTTGCAGCAGCAGCAGCAGCTACAAAATTGAATTTCAATAGATAAGGTGGCACCAACAGAAGTAATGAAAAAGCGAATCATAACTCAACTCAAACAGCAAAATGAGTAAAATTACCTGCAGTACGAGACACAGGTCCCACACCCTTTAACCCCTTTTTCGTAACCGGTTCGGGGTCAGAGTCGGCCTCTTCATCAGCAAAGGAGCTTTTGACAGAGATATTAATATCATCCCAGCTCTTTGCATCCCATTCCTCATCATCCTCTTCCTCCATTCCATTCTCTTCAGCTGCATCAGTGACTTCTGACTTCTCTTCCACACTCATTGTCTCTACTTCTTCAACATTCTCCGATTCCACTGTATCTGCCACAATCACAGGTGGCTGCACAATTTCCTCTGATTCTACAGTCTGTGCTTCTTTAACAGGGGCAGCACCATTTGCCTGGTGCTGAGCTGGTTTTGATTTCTTGGTCTGATACTTGGGCCGTTTTGTTGGGGCACCGCCAGTTTCTCCAGTAGATATATGCGAACCTGCAGCATTAGCAAGTATCTGATTCCTCATGGCCTCCAACCGCCGAGCCTCCTCCTTCTGCTTTCCTGTTAAAAGCCTACCTTCCTGTTTCTTCTTAAGAAGCTTCTCTTTTTCCCTTTCCTTTTTCCTTCGCTTAGCCTCCTCTGCTTGCCTCTCAAGTTCTTCTTGTCTACGTCGCTCCTCTTCTTCCTTCTTTAGTCTCTCCTCCTCTTCTCTTTTTTTCCTCTCTTCAGCTTCCTTCCTTCTAGCAAGAGCCTCCTGCATCTCCCTAACATGTTTTGGCAATTTCTTGTCAGCAGCTTTACCCTTGGCATCAACCTTTTGGCACCGGCTGTTTCGGTCTTTACTTCTCCAAGTTTTTCTTCTTTAATGTCACCAACAGCAACAGTGGCAGCTGCCGCCGCAGCAGCTGCTTTCTTCTCCTTTTCCTTTTCCTTCTTTTTCTTCTTCTTCTTTGCTGCAGCAGATTCCAAACTTTCTTCTTCAGCTTCTTTTTCGGCGGCAGGTTCGGTAGGGGGAACTGCCTCAGGCTGGACAGAGGCTTTGTCCTCTTCAGGCAGTGGCTCACTAGGTTTTGATACAGAAGACGCTTCACCCAGCTCAGCAAGTATTTTATCCAAATCGTCTTCTTCCTGAGCAGTCCTTCCACTTTTCTTCTTCTTCTTCTTGTTCTTAGAAGTTTCTCGTGCATCTTCAGTTTTCTTACTCACTATAGAGGCAGTATGTACCACAGTCAGAAGTAGATTCTATTTTAAATCAAACTGTCGACACAATTAACTTTTATCCAAGAGAGAATAACATTGCTAAGCAGAACATCAAAAAAACTCCGAAAAAGCTAAAAGTGCCACGCGGTACAGTGGAAGAACAATAACATAACCATTTATGTGAGCAATATCCTATGGAGGCTACGTAAAGGATGTCATTAGGGGCTATACAATTATGCCAATCATAGGAGAAAAAATCTTTCATTATGTTTCCAAAAGCCCATCAAATCTCTGCCAAGGCACATGCCTCCTAGAAACAATCAAGTTTAGGAAGACGATATTCTTTGACTAGAATCAATTAAAACCTGGTAAACATCACATTGGAAATCATGTTCCTCTGTCAATGACAATGAGTAGGGAAAAGTAACCAAACTTCAGTAAATTTAATATAAAAGTACAGCTAACCTTTTCTCTCATGAAGTAGGAAGATTTTATACAACCTTTACCATTATATGCTATTTGATTCACTAAGTAAAACAAGTTGGCAGCAACTTCTTTAATTGACAGAATTTCAGCATATTCTTGTTTTAGTGATTTGTTTTCAAATATCAAAGTCATTGGAGAAAAAGAAAACTAAGTATTACAAGAACCAGTCTCTAAGCTTCAATGGGATATAGCTACACAAGCATATCTACTATGACAAGCGATAAGCAATGTAGATTTTGGAGTTTTTGCACATACCTGCCAAATCATTCGGTGGTACATCAGGTTTCTGTGGTTCTACAACATCAGGGACATTGCTACCCTTCTTCTTCGAAGGTTTCTTCTTCCCTGAAAAAGAGAGAGCTAGACTCTCATCTTCGTCGACAGAGTCATCAATGGCTTTAGGAGCTTCCACTACAGGGGAATCATCCTCATCAGCTTCAAAGGCAGCACTAAATAAATTCGCGCTCTTCTTTGAGGGCTTAGAAGACTTCTTCTTCTTGCCCGAAAAAGTGATAGCAGCAACATCTTCATCTTGATCTTCATCTTTCTTCCCTTCCTCGACTTGCTCACCTTCATCAAGAAAGGCTGTACTAAAAGAATTGCTTTGCATTTTTGAAGGCTTGGAAGACTTCTTCTTTTTACCAGAAAAGGTAATAGAAACAACGTCTTCCTCATCATCCTCATCTTTGTTGTCCTCATTTTCTTGCCCCTCATCCAAAGCCCCAAAAGTCGAGGCAGTAAATGCACTGCCACCTTTCTTGCTCCCTTTAGAGGGCTTCTTTTTCCCAGTAAAAGCAATAACAGGTGCTGCCTCATCATCACTGTGGATCACCTCCCCGTCATCTCCATCCTGATCATTTAAGGCATCGAAAGCTGAAGAAGAATATGAGCTGCCACCTTTACTATTCTTCTTAGAAGGCTTCTTCTTGCCCGAAAAGCTCACGACCGGTTCGTCCTCTGCATCATTACTATCGCCACCACCAGTCACACTAGATGCGACAGAGACATCCTCATTATCTTCACCCTCCTCACCAAGCAACCCGAAATTCGAGGCCAAGAATGCACTCTTTCCTCCCTTCTTCGATTTCGTTTTCTTTCTCCCTCCAAGTGCCATCGCCGGAACATCCTCGTCATCCTCTCCAACCCCCTTCTCTACATCATCCTCCTCCTCCTCCTCCTCCTCCTCCTCCTCCTCTTCGTCGCTCGAGCCGTCCCTCCCCCCTTTACACCCTTCTTTTTGCCAGCAGCAGGTAACTTCTCCTCCTCAACTTGAGCCGCCGGCTCTTCAGACAAATCAGCCCCAACCGAGTACTCGTCATCGTCGATGACGAGAGACTTCTTCTTCGACTTACCAGTGGCCGCAGGAGCCGGATTGTCCTCGTCCCGCGTGGCAGGCTTCTTCCGCCCCATCGAGATTTAGCCTCCAACGTCAATTCGACAAATACGTTCCGATGAACAGAAAAAATCGGTAACCGACTAGAAACGCCGCCTGCCGGGAGCAACCATCAACAACAAAAAATCACAATCGGAAAGAAAAAAAAAAAGAAGAAGAAGAAGAAGAACACCGTCGAGCTAGATCCATTCAATTCGGATCAACAAGCACAGAACCGAAACGCGAAGGGAAAAAGATCGAAAAAATCCAGACGACACAAAACCCCGACGAGGGACCGAAAGAAAGGAAAGGAAAGATTCTCTCGTCCGGTAACATACGAAGGCCCCGCGAATACCTGTACGCGGGCGCCGCGGCGGCGGCGGCGGCGGCGGCGGAAACGCGCGGCGCTCGTCGAGGGGAGAACTGTGCAGCGGAGAGCGCGGCGGCGCAGGAGCGGAGACGCGTAGGCCGTAGAGAGAATGCGCGAACGCCTTCGGAAGGTCGCGGAGAAAAGGAGCTGAGAAAGACAATCGAGAGAGACTGAAGAGAAGAGAGAGAGAGAGAGAGAGAGAGGAGAAATATATAGGGCTGCCGTGTGGGGCTAGGCGTCGCAGTGAATATAAATATTGTTTTTATGGTAAATAAAAAGAGTGGGGACGTATAATTTTGATAATTTATTTATTATGGTCGCAGAAATTAATTTCCGAAAATAATTATCCGTTCAATCTCTTATGGAAATAAATCCCCGAGTCATATGCATTTGCAATTGATACGTTCAAGTCCAAACTGAGGTAAATCAAACTTGAATTCATTTGAAAGATAACCTCCTAATTTTTTTTTCTCGCCATGTAAGAAAGATAAACGTATTATTAAAACTTAGTGTCCAAAATTCATTCCTAAATAAGAATACCCTAAGAAGGTGAAGATGCTATCGTTCTAATTATAATCCCTCACCATTTTTTTTTTTGGGTCTAATAATCCCTCACCAATTCGTATTAGAGTTTTGTTAGAGGAAAGGTATATAAGGCGACAGATTCATGTTTGTAATACTCAAACGTTATTTAAAAGAATTGATCTGTGGAGCGGTGTGTAAAATCTTTGTGAACAATTATATAGTCCACTTGTTTAGATGCTGGCCTTCAATTTATCACATCATTGATTTAAATTTAATAGGTCGATTCTAGTAAACCTAGCAAAATCGAAGAGATCTGCATATGATACATGCTAGAGAAAAAAAAAAGATAGTAAGCAAGAAATAAAAATAGGAAAATTGGTGCAACGTAGAGTGGTTGGCAAAAATTTAAAAGGTCGCCTTAGGTCGTAATGATGGATATTGCCGTAAGTATCCATTCCTCATGTCAATATTTTTTTGCCAATATATTACGCTACCATATTAAAGCATTTGTGTTAGAAACTAGAGCACAACTGCACTGACAATATATACTCAAACAAGTCATGCGAGTCTATTAGGGCCCGTTTGTTTGTATTCTTTTTTTTTGTTTTTAAACACTTTTTCTGTTTTTTTTTTGTTTCTTTTTTCCTTAACAAAAAAAAAACAGAAACAAATAAACAAAAATTTGTGTTTTTCTTTGTTTCAAACACTTTTGAAACACTTATTTTTTTTTCCTTTTTTCTCTTATTTTCTTGTTCTTTTCTCTTTTGGCTTGCCGCTGTCTCGCCATGGCCTGGCGACCGCCGACGAGGGCGGCGGCCTCCGCCCACCACGGCGAGGCTCGCCGGCCTGCGAGGCCGAGGCTCGCTGGTCCCCCTGGCGAGGCCGAGGCTCGCCGTAGCCGGGCGAGGGCTCGCCTCGCTGATCCGGGCGAGCTCGAGCTCGAGCCTCGGCCTCGCCGGGCGGTGGCCGACCGGCCAAAAGAAGAAAAAAAAATGAAAAAGAAAATAAGAAAAAAAAGGAAAAATAAGAAAAAAATAGAAAATAAAAGAAATAAAAAAATTATCCAAATTTATCAAACATGTTTTCGTTTATTTTTATTCCCTAAATGTTTTTACTAAACGCGTTGTTTTGTTCAAAATTATTCCCTGCACGTAAACATTTTTTTCTATTTCTGTTCCCTAACAATTTTTAAACAAAAAACACAACCAAACGCGCCCTTAGAGCCTATTAGGATTCATTTATTTCACGAAAAATGAATAATTTAGAAAATTATTTTTTCAAAAAATTGATCTCTCGCGTCCGTCATGCTCCTCTCGTTCCACGTAATCACTCAAAGCTTTTGAGAAAGGACCTTCGCATTATCATCGGGTGCATGAAAGGTAAATGAACCCTTTTCATGGGGAAATGTCCACATAGGATGTCCACTTTTCGAAACCTAGTTCCGTAATTTTCCCCAGTGTAGGGACACGGTGTGACACGGCAACAGCGTCAAAAGTTTCGGAACTCCGCTGGTGCGCCACGAAAAGTCAAGAAATCCCGCCGTGCTCGAACCTAATGCTTCAGCTGATTCTCTGCTACGGCGGAAAGCACACGGCATACAAAGACTACAGACAAGAATCATAACGATGTCAAAAAAAGATGAACCCATCAGCGCATCCTTAGTAAGTTCGATCTCGTCGACAATGATGGAGCGATCCTGGTTTCAAGAATGAGAAAATCCATTTCTCGCTTTATTCCAACTAGAAACTCAAAAGCGGCTACTCGCTCAAGGTAGAAGACGACTAAGAGCGTTCTTGCAAACATGAGCCCTAGTCCAGAGTTATAAAGACATCCCGGAATATAGATGACGAAAACAAGGGGGCCTCCTGGGTTACTTCAGTTTCGGGAACAACTTAGGAGCAACCTGCAATTTCGTAGTTGAATCAGTCATTGTTTGTCGACCACAAACGATTTTTAGGCGAGTTAACCATGAATTCTCCAAAAGGGTACTTACGCATTTATCCACACAAGACCAATAATCAAAGTACTGCCCGGTGCAGTGCTTGTGCCCTGATTCATCTCCTTGGACCCTCTTCATGCATGCCTATATAAGGTAGCACGATATTCATGTGCCAATGGGAAACAAGAAATGAGGAGAACAAAAGCTTACAACTCCTAATCCTAATTGAATGAGAATTAGCACCACAAGGCTTACAAGAGTCCTCCCGATATTAAGAAATGATAACAATGAAAAACTACGAATTAAGCTTTGTCCCACTGAGTAGAGTCAACCATTTCATTTCATGGAGATTCAGTGGTAGAAACTCAATAAGAAAATAAAACTAATCCTCATCAAGGCAAGGGACTGCAAAGGACTGGGACAGAAATCATAGAGGGGCATTTAGTACCGCTTTCCCTGGCTAAGTGATCAGGGGAAAAAAAATTCAATCATGTAAATCTAAGTGATTGAGGCAAGGGACTGCTAAGGACTGACACAGAAATCATAGAGGGCATTTAGTAACACTTTCCATGGCTAAATGATCAGGGGAAAAAAAAATTCAATCATGTAAATCTTATAGTCTCAGGCACATCTTGCAAAAAATGAATGTGACTGGGATAGATTTAGATCTGTGATCTAGATCATACCTCACGTAAGCATTAATATAACCTTTAGTGCTTCAATAACACATCCAAAGCATCTTACAATTGAAAAGAGTTGAGCCATTGCATTGCACAGGTCTGTGACAACTGACTAAACATCTTTGATGATCTTTGACAAGCATTTTCAATCTTGAAGACCAATTGTCAAATTAAACTGACATCCTACCCAATATTCATTCCATAAGGCATTATCCAAAGAATTAACTATTCAATTGAAAAAATAAAAGAGGCAGTCAGTACTAGATGACAGCAAAATAGCCACTAAAGCAAAGATAATTCAACTTTCATTGCACCCACACTTGGCAGCTAGATAGCAGACATACATCAAACTCTCACAGTGATTACAAAAGGAAAAGCACATAATCTGAAATGAATTAGACCAGCTTTTAGCAATGAATATCATACTCAAATATTTTCAATAAGTGAACATTACGTCCTCACTATATTTTAAGAACATTCAAGGCAGTAAGAATTCACCTCATACTCGAGCAAAGGTTTCACGCATTTCGGCTTGCAAGAGTCCTCAAAGTACTTCTTTTGATCAACAGGCTCCTCGTCCGCCCTAGATGTTGCGCAGATAGAAAAGGCATTAATATATATCTTAGATCAGATTGTTAATGAAATTAAACCCTGCCAAATTATCTGCATGGTGTGATTTCATTTAAGTGATCCCACAGCATCAGATATATGGAGGGAGGGAGGGAGGGAGGGAGGGAGGGAGGGGGGAGAGAGAGAGAGAGAGAGAGAGAGAGAGAGAGAGAGAGAGAGAGAGAGAGAGAGCATAAATGCTAGTTACTGTCTATCATGTATCTGAAAAACTGTTTAATGACTAATTCAATCAGGTATAAACGACTGACTAGCAGTCCCAATGCTAAATAGTTAACAACTCGAAGGAAGGATGACAGAAAAGATGGATGATACAACAGTCATGAAAAATCAGAGCTCCTGACCTATCATTTGAGACTGAGATAACTAAGGAGATATGCATTTGGCAAATTCATGAAGCATACAAACTGGAGAAACCTTGGCCATTTTGGAAGCATTATCCGATATTTGCTTTAGATGCACATTCTCAAGATCAAGAACCAACCTTCTTTCATCTGCTTCTATTGCCGAAATGCATTAGGCAGTTCTTCCCCAAATTAATCTCCACTAGACAAATTAAGTCTTATAAACTGTCTTAAAGTTATCAAAATAGCTAGTTAAAGTAAGAAACAACTAAACACCACTATCAAGTGTTTTAAAAATCATGCTTCTATGTCAAATGAATGTTTGCAAACAAAAAATTCTATACATTTAGTTTCGGACAAGTTTTCCTAGTACCATATAGGGGAATTTCTGTGTATCCATCCATACTCTGAGCACAAGGTCAAACATTCAGTGTGTACAAAGGAATCGGCACCAGGATTCTTTATTTGGGCTGGCAGACTAACACCTTGGTTAATAGAGTAGGCTCCAAATAAGAAAGAGATATATTAGACCTTGTAGTTTAAGATGTATAGCAACTATAATTGGCAGCCTAGTGTTGCAGAAACAAAAGTAGCAGGGAAGTTCCTCAATCAATCTTCAATTTTGCAACATTTATAAGTAGAAGGTCATTAGTGGGTCATTAAACTTGTACCAACCCATATACCTACATTCAGTGATTCCAAACCCCATCCAAAGCCCAAAGCTATTCAGACGAATAAGTAATGCTGTACGTGGCATAGGAACTGAATTTACAGACAATACACGGATTAAACAAGAAATGACTTTTCCAAGTGCAGAAGTAGTCACTGGCTAAAACCATAGAACAGCTTCAATCAAGGCTAATAAAATCCCCAGACGTCTGAAAACAATCTGCAAAAACCGAGTGCTCCATGCCACCATCTCGATAGAAAAAACGTCACAACAATTAACCTCTCGAACACCAACTACTGAACCATTTCCAGCTAACCTTCGAAGCAGGAGTTAAGTCTATCATTGCAATTCACTGAACAGAACCATCCCTCAGTCCTCTGCTGCTTTCTTTTTAACTCAGTCTCACGAGTTGCCTTGCCCACCTCACTCTCAACCAACCTTTACTTTCTACTTCCTGAATCCTGATCATAGCCCCAAGTGCAAGAGTAAATCACACCACCAAAACAAAACCCGAAATCGTCCATGTTTAAGTCTTCCTGCATTCTAAACCCTTTATCATGTACACAATAAATCCCGCTCCACCTCATCAAATTAGTCTAAAAACCATATTAAACTCGCATCATCACCGACTTCCACGAGAATTCTAACGCCCAGCCATCCATTTCAACACCCAAGACGGGGACTAGCAGAAGAACCCATAATAAATAACCAGAAAAATCCGACTTTAGCATGGCAGCGCCGTACCCAAACAAGTCCCAATTCACGACGACTGGAGACCCAATTCAAGAAAAAGCTCAGAGCATCAATGAGCCCTCTCAACGGAAAACGAAAAAAAAAAGAAAATCATACATTGGACAGAGCATCATAAACCAAAAGACAGAAAAAGGGAAAAACCCAACATACAGGAAGACTAATTGATACTCACATGGGGTAAGACCGATCTCGACGATTTCAAAAACCTTCCTGCGAAAACAGCGACGTCAGCGAAAAGGGGGACAAGGGGATGATGAGTTCAGTTCAGATCGAGTGAAGTGCGAGAGCGCGGACGAGATCGCTCGTCGTACGAATCGAAGGTTATCGCGCGAATGCCGAAACAGATGAGACCCGTGTTCGTACCCGTTTCCTTCTTCCTTCTTCGCGCACGCGAATGGGAAGCGACTTCTCTGCAGCGAGCTCCGGATTGTTGCGGTCTTCTCTTGAGTTTTGGAGAACTTTTCACACGGAAGAGAACGACAGGGAGATCTGGGCCTGGCCGATTTTCTTGGGCTGTTGCTGCCCTGTTTGTTGGATCCGAGTGCCCGGATATGCTCTTCGAGGAAATAGTACAAATAATCCATCAACTTTAACTTAATATATAATATGATATTTCAACTTTCAATTTATTCAATTTAATTCATAAACTTTAGCTCAATGTATAATATGGCCTTGAACTTTCAATTTATTCGATGTTATCCCAAATTTTTTTGTACATACTCAACTTAGTTTCTAAATTATATGAAAACATTCGATATTATCATTCCATTAATTCAATTTCAAAGATAACATGGAATATTTTCATATAATTTAGAGACTGAGTTTAACATGTATAAAAATTTAAGGGATCACATTAGAAGTTCAAAGATTATATTTCACATTAGATCAAAATTCATGGACCATTTGTATTATTATCTCATTTATAAATAGGGTTAATACCCTAAAAAACCCCAAACTAGTACACAAATTTACCCCAAACTATTTTTTTGACCACCAAAAATCCCAAACCGGTACATATGTGACAGATCTACCCTCCGTTAGCTTCCGTTCGATTTTTCCGTTAATTTTGCTAACGTGGTTGCTGACGTGGCAAGCCATGTGAAAATTCATAAGTTTAATACCATTAAAAACCCCAAACTAGTATATTTATGGCAAATTTACCCCAAACCGGTATATTTATGACAAATTTACCCCAAGCTAATATATTTACGACAAATTTAATTAATTTTTTTTATTATAAAAAACCTAAATTGGTACACGTGCGGCACATTTACCATCTTTCAATTTTCTCAAATTTGACTGAGTTGTGATGTCTAATCAATTTTATTTTCCAGATTACTCTAACATTGCCTCCATATCATTAATACTTAATTTTTTTCTTTTATTGGAATCATTATTAGAAAATATTCAAAGACTATCAAATGTGCACTTCATTCTTGTGCCGAGAGGATGCCCATTAACTAAAAGATGGACAGATCGCTTGCACACATATACAAAAGAAGTGCACATATTGTGATTGTTTCACTCGTTTTTGGTTTGTGACAAACTTGGCTTTATGTTTATATGTCTTAGCCCCACATGGTTTACTACTTGTCCGCAATCTGTTTGTACGCTTACATATTACTCTTACTTTGCTGGTCCTTATTAGCGTTACGTAGTCTTTCCTACCTTGAATTGTAAGTGTCAAACTTTTAACATTGAACTTGCATGTGAATGGTATGAGTGACTCGTATATCA
Organism: Eucalyptus grandis; assembly: GCF_016545825.1. Classification (NCBI taxonomy): domain Eukaryota; kingdom Viridiplantae; phylum Streptophyta; class Magnoliopsida; order Myrtales; family Myrtaceae; genus Eucalyptus; species Eucalyptus grandis. The sequence goes on along the minus strand of NC_052617.1, from coordinate 38,096,702 downwards.
CATGCTCGTTGAAATGCCGGAACCAAAATCACTTATGTTTGTCGCTAATTTCAGGTGTGCTTTGAGTGTGATTCTTTTGTATATGTGCGCAAGCGATCTGTCCATCTTTTAGTTAATGGGCATCTTCCCGGCACAAGAATGAAGTGCACATTTGGTAGCCTTTGAATAGTTTTCTAATAATGATTCCAATAAAAAATCAAGTATTAATGATATGAAGGCAATGTTAGAGTAATTCGGAAAAAAAATTGATTGGACATCACAACTCAGTCAAATTTGGAAAAATTGAAAGATGGTAAATGTGCCGCACGTATACCAATCTAGGTTTTTTATAATCGAAAAAATTAATTAAATATATCAGCTTTGGGTAAATTTGTCATAAATATACCAGTTTTGGTAAATTTGTTATAAATATACCAGTTGGGTTTTTAATGGTATTAAACTTATGAATTTCCACATGTCTTGCCACGCGAACCACGTCAAGAAATTAACGGAAAAATCGAACGGAAGCTAACGGATGGTAGATCCGTCACATATGTATCGGTTTGGGGTTTTGATCAAAAATAGTTTTGGGTAAATTTGTCATGCGGGTTGGAGGTTTGGGGTTTTTTAACCTTATAAATATTGATGTGCTCTTCTTCTTTTTTTATTTAACCTCAAAATATCTCATGACAAAAAAAAAGAAAACTCAAAACACCTAAAATCTGTTCAAAGTATGCTGGTGTATGTACGTAGGTTTCTTTATAGATTTCTGGACACTCTAAAATTTGGAATATAAATCCATTAGCTCCCAGCTTTTAAAAAACCAAAAAAGAAAAGAAAAGAAAAAGCATCGATAAGACAAATAAAAAGATTCCGGCGAATTTTCAAACAGACCCTTTAACGAGGTGTAAAAGATTGACCAACCTCATTGAATATGGTAACATGCTCGTCACGTGGACATTACGCAATTAGCACTCTCGCGTGCGAAGTTGCATACGAAATTTACAAATGGTACCAACTCTAAACCTTTTTTATATTACGTTTGATCGTGCATAATTCTCGATGTTCATTCAGTAGAGTAGCGAGTCGAGGTGTGACGACTACGATGGTGGGCCATGGGCTCCACCGCCACTAAGGTGAATGGAGGATATGACCAATTGACCATGGCAACCCACAAGTTTCGTAATATCTTGTCTCTCACACAAGAAAAAGAACGAGATTGACGGGAGGGGACGTGCCGGCGACTCACGTGCACAGAATAAAGAGGTGAAAAACGAGACTAGCGTAGGTTTATGGCAGCCGGATCCGGAGTATGCACCGACCGTCTTTGCCCGCAACTTCATTGGTTGGGACTGGTGCGGGATCGGATGTCAGACATTTGTGGGATTTGAATCGAGCACAGGGGTGTTCGAGTTGAACGGACATGCATTGCAATTTAGTTAAAAAGACTAGCTCCATTGATTTTGCTATTATATAAAGGCACAAATAATAATTATTTTAATCAGAAATTAATTTATGGAACAAATATGTATTTGATAACGATATAAAATTTTTGTTTCTAGAATAGAAATTTCTCCCTCTTGGATGTTGGCGGACGACTGGCAACAAGTGGGTGAGTGACGAACAATGGGAAGAGGGTAGTGGGCAACTAAGTAATACCGACACGCGACACGACACGACATGACGCGCCGACATGTCATTTTTCAAAAATAAAAAATTTCAACACATTGAGACACATTATATATTAAATTAGTATTTTTATTTTTTGTTAATTTGATTTAAATTCATAAATAAATAAATAAGAACTTACAATGAATTTACACTAATAATATTAATAAATCTATTCATAGGAAATTTGAAAGATATATTCATAATTAATGCGTATCCATATTTGGGAACATGTTTCTAACTTTAACAAAAATTATTGATGAAACTAATAACTAACAAAATATTAGAATTAACTTATTTAAAAAACTATGATATTTTATAATGATCAAAATTTATCATTATTTAACATTCAATTTTTTTATTTTTCGAAACCACTTTTTAGCCCTTTTTATTATTATTTTTCTAACAAAAATAGCCTGGCCGCTCAAAAATTATTTCCTCCCTCATTTTTCCCCTCAAACCCTTATCACCCAAAAAAATTTCCCTCCCTTCCCCACCTTGCCCACCCTAACCCCACTTCCCCATCGGTTTATTTCCCTCGTTTCTCCCCCATCACCCGTCATATCCCTCGTTTTTTCTAACCCACCCCACCCCAACCCCCGCGGCCCCCCTCTTCACCCCCGGTTTCTTTCCTTGTTTCTTTCCCCCATCACCTGTCTTCCTTTCTCGAAAATTAAACTCATCCCCCGTCCCTCTCTCTCTTCTTGCTAAAATCCTAATTACGGCCTCCTCCTCCTTGCATGATCCTTTTTGCTCCTTCTCGGTCACCTCATCGCAATTGCTTGCCACCTTGCCTTCGACCCTTCCTCCTTCGCAGCTGCAACCTTGCTGCCAGCCCTCCATTGTAGCATCGCAATCGTGGCCCTCGGGATTGCCTCGGTCTCTTCTCTTCCTCTAGCCCTCCCTCGTTGTCACTCGCATTCTCACCTCTGCTCCCTTGCCCGCACCTCCACCTTCCATCATCTTATTGAACGATCCTCTCTCTTGAAGATGCATGTTGGAACGTGTCAAAAATAGTTGACCACATGTTGGAAACTTCCATACGTGTTGACCGTGTGTTCGAGCAAATCGGATGCATCAACATGTGTCGGACATGACATAGATGCTCCGGCAACATGTCCGTGCTTCATAGGTGGACGATGGTAAGTGGGTAGCTGGCTAATAGTGAGGGAGAGCGATGAGAATAGTTTTTATTTCTCATTTTTATTTCAAATAGATTTTGACGTCAAACTTATTTATGGAATAGAAAATAGTTTTGGAACATAAATAAAATTACTATCGTGCATGTGTCACGGCCCGAAAGTTAGCATGTCCAAGAGGTTTCCCTGGCACGGGCGTGACACGTGATGACCCTCGACCTATGTTCCCGAGATGTACAGTATTCTCCTAGGGGCGGGTGATACCGTATTTGTACGCATACGTTATAAATGCGAGTAGCTGGTAGTTGACATAAATGCATATAGCTGGTAGTTGGCTATGAATGCAGGTGGTTGGTAGATGGGGAGGTGCAATCTCCACCGTTAGATCTAAGGAAGATCTACGGGTAGGGTTTGCCTTATACTTGTATATAAAGAGGTGTCCTCCCTCATTGTAACTCATTCACAACATATATGAAAATCTAGAGTTCTCTCTCATCAAGTGTTTATCTCTCTAGAAGTTCGTTGTGAGTTGAGTGTAAGAAAGGCTGCTTAGGGGTAAAACCTTAAGGCCGCACGGGTGAATCAAGAGTTGATCGAGAGTTGATCAATCGGCCCGTGACACATGCATCCTAAATGATTTGAAAACACATTTTCCTTAACAAAAAAAAATTATCCACATCATTTGAAAATTAAACAATAAAAACATATTTGTATTATCCATAATGATCTATGTTTAGATATTTCTATAAATGATGAAGATGTTGTTGGTTACTTCATTGCTTTTTAACCGGACAAACAATTTATCTCTTGTGAGATAAGCGCGCCCTAAAATAAGTACCAGCCAATATGAAATCCCATGTCAGCTGCTTAATCGCGAAATAAAAGAGACATCCTTCGATCGGAAGCAGATGCTTCCAAGCCCGAATTGGAAAAAGTAGAAAAGGACAACAGCCCACAAAATTTCATCCGTTGCTGTCCATCGTGGAAAACAACTGTAGAGATGGAACAACTCCTCCACCCCCCACACGCCCCCTCGTCATCATCTTCTTCTTCCTCCCCTCGCCTGTAGCAAGTGAGGCCAATCGGCCTAGCATGGCTGGAGGTCAACCACTGGCAAGAAGAATAAGCAAAAAAGAGTTAAAAGAGAAAAAAATATTAAAATACTATTAAAATTTGTTAATGTGCCGGCAATCCTTCATGGCACAGTTGGCTTCCAAGTTAATGATTTTCACTTAAAATTGGTTGAATAGACTCAATTGGCAAAAATTAAAAGATTTGTGACTCAATTGGCAAAATTGAAAAATTTGAAATTGGATTAGACAATTTTCCCTAGATTTAAGTGCTCATATATGTTTTTTTTATGGATAATGATATAAATGGCCCATCAACTTTAACCCAATATACAATGTGATTTTCGAATTCTTAATTTGTTCAATACGGTCCTTGAACTATAGCCTAATATACTATAACGATTCGGTCCGACGAGGGTGAAGAGTGATGGTTGAGGCTAGAGGACCTGGATAAAGAACGGCTTTGTTAAGCTTGTAGAATGGGAAAGGGGCATGAATGAACCTGACTATGCACCAAATAGGAGAATAAGGATTCCAATATATATATATGAAATCTTGAATTAACTCACGGAGACACCTTTTGATATAATGACAAGTTTTTCTTTGGAAATTCAAAGTTAAGCGAGCATGGGCTAGAGTACTACCGGGATGGATGACTTCCCAAGAAAGTGAAGATAAAACCATGAGCCTCGGAATTGGATAAGCTAAAGCGAATGATATATCGAGCGAGTTAATCTAAAGATGTCACATGTGCAATGGGGTTCTTGAAATTTAAATTTGTTCAATGTGGTCCCTAGGTTTTTTATACATATTCAATTTAGTTTATAAACTATATAAAAATGTTCAATGTTGTCATTCCATTAATTCAAGTTCAAGGGTAACATTAAACATTTTCATATAATTCAATAACTAATTTGAAAGTGTACCTAAAGTCCAGCAATTATATTGAATAAATTAAAAGTTCATGAATTACATTGTATATCATATTAAAGTTCAAGAATCACATTAAATAAATTAAGAGTTTGAGGATCACATTGCACATTGAGTTAAAATTGAAGAACTCTTTGCGCCATTATCCCTTTATAAACGTTGTTGTGAAACGTTAAAATACCATCCGGTCAAAGATAAAATAAATGCTTCAGACACCTAAAATCTTTTCAAAATATGCTGGTGTTCGTATGTAGGTTTATTTATAGATTTTATGACACTATAAAATTTGAAATATAAATCCATTTGTTTCCAGCTTTAAAAAAAAAAAAAATTCATCAATGAGATAAATAAAAAGATTTTAGTTGATTTCGACATGGACTTTTAACGAACTGGAAGAATTATCGACCAACCTCATCGGACATGATAACATTCTCATCTAGTGGACATTATACGATTAGCACTCTCATGTGCCTACCGAACGTGCGAAGTTGCATACTATGTTTAAAGATGATACCAACTATGAACCTTTTTATATCATGTCTGATCATGCCTAATTCTCGGCTTTCATTCAGTAGAGTAGCGAGTCAAGGTGTGACGACTAGTGTGGCAGGCCTGGGCTCCACCATTACTCAGGTGAACGGAGGATTTGACTTTGGCAACCCACAAATTTCGCCACGTCTTTATCTCTCGGGCAAGAAAAAGGATGAGGTCGACACGATGGACCGGCAACTCGGACGCACAAAATAGAGAAATGAAAAACGAGACGATAGTCGGCGATGGCGGCTGGATTTGGAGCATGCACCGACCGCTTTTGCCCGCAACTTCGGTGATAGGTTGGGCTTGGTGCGGGATTGGATGTTAGAGATTCGTGGGATTTGAATCGAGCCGTACAGGTGCTCGAGTTGAATGGGCATGTGCTGACTTTGCAATAAAATAAGAGCGTGAATAATAACTATTATGATTAGAAATTGATTTTTAAAACATAAATAGATCTTTTTATTTATATTCTTAAATGAGTTTTCGAGCAAAAATATGCGTTTGATAATGACATAAAATTTTTATTTCCAAAATTTAACGACACGAAATTTGCCCTCCTAAACATCGGCGAATGTCAAATGGCAGGCGCTAGGCAGCCAATTAGCAGTAAGCGAGCAATAGAAAGAGTTTTTATTTCTCATTTTTATTATAAAAATAGAAAAATATAAAATTTTACTTTTCAATTCTATTTCAAACTTATTTATGGACAAAAAAATCGTTCAAGAAATAGGAAAATGATATTACATTATCAAATGAATTTTCGTTTTAAACTTTTTCTAAAATGAAAAATAGTCCTCAAACAAAAATAGAATAGTTATCATGCGTGTCTTGAACGATTTGAAAATATATTTTCCCAAACAATTACCAGCATCATTTGAAAATTAATCAATGAAACATATTTGTATTATCCATAATAATACATTTAAATATTTTTTATAAATAATTGAAGATATTTTTCGTTATCTCATTTTTTTAAGCGAGTCAAACAATTTATCACTTTGCGAGAGAAGAGCGCCCTAAAACGAGCAAACGGCCAGTATGAAATCCCACGTCAGCAGCGTAATCGCGAAATGGAAGAGAGACATCCTTGGACGGGGAGCAGAGGCTGGCAGCACCGGTAGGCCCTCCTAAGCTCGAATTAGGAAAAGCGGAAGAGGACAGCAGCCCACAAAATCTCGTCCGTCGCTGTTCGCCGAGGAAAACGACGACGGCGATCGAGCAACTGCTCCACCCCCCGCGCCCCCTCCTCGTCGTCGTCTTCTTCCTCCTCGCCTCTTCCTCGATTCTCATTCGTCGCAGAAGCTGGCCCCGTCCGAACCTTCTCCCCTCTCTCTCTCTCTCTAGGAGCTCGGTCAGGACAAGAAGCGTTATCTCGGGGGGACGGCCGGGAACCACGAGCCTTGCCCCCTCGCGGGCGCTGTCGCCACGTGTCGTTGGAAACTTCCGCTGCCACCAGATAGACCCATCCTCTCCCTCTTTCACACAACCAATTCGATTTATCCCCATTAGTATTCTATATTCGTCATCGTTATCATCTCTCCTCGAATAAAGCGCATTCTGAGCTCGGCCTTACCTTGCACGAGGGGTTCTTATATACAGAGAATACGTGTCCCAGTGATTTCACAGAGAGAGAGAGAGAGATGGACCACGCAGGCGATGCGCACCGGACCGATTTGATGACCATAACCCGGTTCGTGCTCAACGAGCAGTCCCGGCACCCGGAGTCCCGCGGCGATTTCACCATCCTCCTCAGTCACATTGTTCTCGGATGCAAGTTCGTCTGCTCTTGCGTTAACAAGGTCTCCCCTCTCTCCCTATCTGCCCCTGATGATCTGTACGTTCGTTTTGGGATATCATTCGGATTGGCTTCCGTCGAATCTCAATCTATTCCTCGCGAGATTTTCCTTCACTGATTCATTCAAATTGAATCGAGCGCAATGAAGGGAATTGGGTTCTTGGAAGAACATATTCCTGGGGGAAAAGTGGAGCTTAAGTCGTTCGAGGGAATTAAATGATTTATGAGCCCACTGTGGTCGGACTAATTCATGGTTTTTGTCGCTTCTTCATAGTTCCTCGTTAAAAAAAATTGTGCTTGCTGTGTTGTCGGAAAGTAAGAGGCCTCTCATTATCGATGATGCCTGTTTCGAAAGCATCTCCTGTAATTGAAACTCGTTTGTCTAGCGAAAGGTCTGATTATAAAAGCTCAATATTCGGGGCGCTCTAGATCTTTCTTTTCTTTTGGTGGGTAGTATTGCGACATGTCCAACTTTTGTAAAAGGCGAATCCCATTTTCCCTTTGTGGGTACTTCTCGGAAGTTGTTCTTCAATTTCATTACATCACCTTACACGCGAGTGAACCTGGTGAGATACACTTGTGCAGGCAGGCCTTGCCAAATTGATCGGGCTTGCTGGAGAGACCAATGTCCAGGTAACTCCCCTCTATATTCGCTTAATCGATTCATAATAAATCTGGGTTGGTCTTTCTGGCAAGTTGGGTAGTTATGTAAGGTGCTCCTAGTTCTTTACTATGAAGACTCTTTTCTTTCTTTAAAAAGGGTGAAGAGCAGAAGAAGCTGGATGTGCTTTCGAATGAAGTATTTGTAAAGGCATTAGTCAGCAGTGGCCGCACAGTGAGTTAGTCCTAATGTGTTTCGAGCATGGTCCCATACAGAATATTTTCTTCATCAAATCTGTTGGTTTCTGCAGAGCATTCTTGTGTCAGAGGAGGATGAAGAGGCCACGTTTGTGGAGTCAGCCAAGCGTGGAAAGTAAGCGCTGACTCTCTTTGATATGCCATTTGTTTCTCCGAGAAACATGTAGTCTTCCAAAGTTGTGGTTTCTTTTTTCAGTAAATGATGAATCCATTCTCAAAGTGCAGGTATTGTGTTGTTTTTGATCCGCTGGATGGATCCTCTAACATCGACTGTGGTGTTTCCATTGGAACCGTAATTCTTCTTTCTCTTAATCGTACTGTTTTCATTAAATTCAGTTCTTGAAGTTGTTCAGCTGCGACATTTATTATCTGGTGACCTTTTTTCGTTGATAGCTTGATATGTAGTAATCAATTGAACATCTATATTTTCATGTAGATCTTTGGGATCTATATGATCAAGCATGCCAATGATCCAACTTTAGAGGATGTGTTGCAACCTGGGAAAAACATGCTGGCAGCTGGCTATTGCATGTATGGCAGCTCTTGCACGGTAATTACCTATTGATTATGCACTATCTCTATAAAGTTTATCGGTTGGTTGTACAGATGTTATTCTCTTCCAGAATAACTAGTTACATCTAGACATACAAAGTGCTGCTAGCATTGTTATGCTGATTATGATGTATGGAACTAAACTTTAATCGAGGACTAGTTCTTCTACGAAGTATATACTTCACGAATTGTTTGAAGTTTGAAGTATGAATCTGCTTCGAGTTATCTTATGGAGCTGGGCCTGGTACAACTTGGCAGCTTGTGCTAAGCACTGGATGTGGTGTTAATGGTTTTACCCTGGACCCATCATTGGGCGAATTCATCCTCACCCATCCAGACATCAAGGTAAGATTTTACTGCATAATATTAATTCAGGAACCTCCACATGTGCATAAATTGTCGTTGCTTCTTTTTTTTTCTTTTTTTTTTTGTTGGGGCTACTTCAGCATGATCAGTTGTGACCCTTCTGGTTGTGGCTGAATAGAGCCTGCTGATTACAAAACAAACCTTGTGATTTAATCCAAATAGCATGTAACTGCACTACACATCTTTTTCCAGCAATTGTTGCTTTGCATTATTTTCCTTTTGTTCTGTTTACAGATTCCAAAGAAAGGGAAGATCTACTCAGTGAATGAGGGAAATGCTAAAAACTGGGATGGTCCAACTGCTAAGTGAGTTCAATTGGAGTTGGAATAAGAATATCCATTCTAGGTTAAATGCATGTTGCTTGATAGTGATGTCATATTTGAATTTGTTTTTTCAGTGAAAATATCATATTTAAAGTTCACGAATCAGGTTTTCTTCCTTGACTTCAGGTATGTTGAGAAATGCAAGTTCCCAAAAGATGGGTCATCCTCAAAATCTTTAAGATATATTGGAAGGTATCAAAACTGTTCAGAATACCTATTTCATGTGTTTTGATCTGATATCTTGCTTTGCCCTTCACTAATAATCTGATTTTCTAATTGTTGGATTTAGTAACTGGTTGTCTGTTAGAAACAGTCTCTCGTGACAGTCAGATATCTGTCATGCTACTATCATGTTACATGACTAGGGTCTAAATTTGTACTAAGTTGTAGGTTGGGTTGAACTAATAGCTGACTTTATCAATGTTCTGTATAATCAGAAATTACTAGATGCAGCAATCCGTAGTCTGCAACCTACCATTCAGTGAAGCTCGTTCAAGCAGGATTTTTCAGTCTCTTCTAAATTAAACTTGAAATCATATTCTCAGCTACATCCCATTGGCTGAGCAATTGTGCCTGCATGTTGTGAGTCCATTCATAGATCATATTTTGATAACCCTTATCTGATATGTCAAGCTTTAATGACTGAAACTTTATCCAAATAGTAGATATATGGATTCGTCGAACATAAAGTGTGACATCTTTAGGATAGCTTTTACCTTTCAAATGTCAATCTTTTTGGCTTTTAATTTCTCGTACTCAGATAACCAGTATATGTCTACACGTATTGACATCATTCTGTTTGACAGCATGGTAGCTGATGTTCATCGTACCTTACTATATGGAGGTGTCTTTTTGTACCCTGCTGATAAGAAGAGTCCCAGTGGAAAACTGCGGTATGATTAATGCTCTCTTTTTGCCTGAATCAACTTGGCTAGAGTTTATTGTCACTTCCGCTTGCAATTGAATTGATAAAAATAGGGAATCTCGTGACAACTTTTTTCTTCCTTTGCTTTAAATAGCGTTCTTTATGAAGTCTTCCCGATGTCCTTCTTGATGGAACAAGCAGGAGGTCAGGCCTTTACTGGAAAGCAACGGGTATGAACTCTCGACCTTTCTCTGGTTGTTTTTCTGTTATTAAGCTAACTCAGCTTAGTAATTAGCTCTGTTTTTCTTTTCTTTGTTTGCCCCAAGCCATAGTCTTCCTGCATCACTTTTCCTTTTTGCGACCTTTGAGCTTTTAAACTCTTTTTTGATAAACGAACCAGCTGACCCCAATTCTGGGTCATATTGATCTATCTTTGCTGCTTCCCTTTCCCTTCTTTTCCGCATTTTGGAATCAAACCTGGCGAACTACAGAGACAGCACTAGATTAAGAGAGTCCGGCCCCATTTAAATATTTGATGATTCTGCAGGCACTTGACTTGATCCCAACCAAGATACATGAGCGGTCTCCCATATTCCTCGGCAGCTACGACGACGTGGAGGAAATCAAGGCACTCTACGCTGCTGAAGAGGACAAAAAATAAAGCTGTAGTTTGCTCTTTTCTTGTGTTCGCATCAGACAAGACCTTGTCCAACTACCAGGCTTGATTGATCGTGGGTTCACAAGATTAGAACCCTCTATATTGTTTACTTTTAACCAGATATTGGAATAAATACTTTGTCAGCAACCTTTGTTGATCTTTGATAGGTAGAAAGTCTAAATTACAGTGATTTTCAAGCATAAGCATATACTCTAATATGTGCTCACCGGTTACTAGGATACCTTTCTGGTAAGAGGATAACGGCTAAGTCGTAACTTCAAACTACCAGAATTGATGAAGCGGACATACGCAATTTGCATGAAGCATGAGTTTTCTGGTCTGCCTTCTTCACGTTGATGCCAATGAAACCTGTAGTTTGTCTTGGGAGATGACCTGTGATGTCGACTTTGTCTCCACATACATAAAGTTCTGCTTGCTTTTGGCAAATTTCCTATGCACACGGCATACGAGGATGCTGAACTTGATGATTTAGGCATAGATGGCACAACATGTGCTCATCTCTTTCGTTATGTATCAAGAAGCTTAGGGTATGCAGCTGTCCAACAAAAGAAGGAATAAAACACGTGCCTTGAAACCCCAACTTCATTTTTTTCCTCTTTCATTATTCCACCATCGTTATTTACTTCATTTTGTTCGTCTATGCTACGTGAGTAATTCTCTCGTGAATTACGAAATGATTGAGAAATAGAAAAATCAATAAAAAAGAGCTAGGATGGCGACATATCGCTCAAACTGTTTAGGCTCGGCACCATACATGATCATGAAACTTCACTCGCACCATCACGAGAAAACTACATTGAGAGCGATGTGAATCGGATATACCTTTGAAAGCTTTTGTAGAAAGTTAAGCTCTTTTATTGGCCAAACAAAGAACTGTTTAGCGTTGACATGAACGGCATCAATCGATGACAGATGACGAGTAGTTGGACCCACGCAAATTGTGAATGAATGGTTGAAATGCATATATAAACTTCATGGCATGATCTCAATAGAGGTTTATCTCTGTTACCTTGAAAGATCAAACATAGGAAATAACATGATAATTTCGAATAGACCAAAAGTGTCGAAATCTTGTCGTTTGCAATTTTGAATAGACCAAAAGTGTCACTTATTAACTCCCACTGCTGTTTTCATTAACTCTCACTGCTGTTTTCCCCAACCGCAAAGATGCAGGTGGTTATTGCATAGACGCTTTAAATTTCAAACATTACGGTAGACATTTTTGTTCAATATAAATTCAACCGTCATGTGTTCGCATTGCACACTTCAAATGCTTAATGTTACCGAACTATGCATGAAAACAACCCTCCAAAACTGTAAAACTAAAAGTTGCAACAATGCCAAAAACAATCATCAATCGTTAGATGGCGGATCAAATTAAGTATCAAATCATGTCATTATATTGACCACCGTTCTGCCATAGCATGATCAGTTTAAAACCAAAACAATAACCACGAAGGCCATCTAAGGACTACAATAGAGAAACATAAAGACGAACCATCACAGTTGGGTTGCCGCTTAAAAAGGTGCCCGAGATTTTCCCTTCAGAATCATGCCGTCCTTAGAGGAGGAGATACCAAAATGACACCATCTCCTCTAACAAAGAGAAATGGAACCGTGCGTTTTGTAGTCTGAGAGTCAAGCATAGACAAAGAACAAATTAAACAGTATCTTAAAACAGGGAAACAACTAGTGTATAGATGGTTAAACAATATCTGGAAACAGAGAAGATGTTCTCATTGACTTCTACTTTGTAATCACTATTCCTTGAAGTGTACCCGAAGATTCAACTGATTGCCCACCTTTGAAATAAATTGTTTGCCGTTTATTGCAGAGAATTAAGTAATGATCTCTGACTTTCCAATTACTGCAAACGAAACTATGAAAATGTTCAGAGCTATTGGAGACTCGTCATATTTTACACATCGTCGGCAGACTCCAGTTTGTACCACATTTATATCAATCCTAAACTTTCCAACTGTGTGGAGAAATCAAATCCTATACACTTTCTTCTTCCTTTTTTTTTTTAACATAAAGATTCACACTGGCCTAACAATCATCAGGAAAGGATATGGTGAAATTAGAGGACAATAACATACCCGTACAATCTCTTCATAAGTTTCATCATCAATTTCTACAGTTGTAACAACTTCCTCAACATCCCCAAGTATCATGTTCAAATGCTGATCATATGCCTGAAACAGTTGAAATTTTCACCCGCAAAGATTAGTATGGGAGAATACTAGAGATGCTAAATTCCAGGACTCCGCACAGTCAGTTCAAAGTTACAAAGGAAAAAGACAGAATTCAGCTGTGCAAGATTTTTGCGCACATCTATCCACCACACATAAGGTGTAATTCAAAAATCTGACATTTCATCACGGTGATGCCGACAGTCGCTTCAAAAATGACGATGTTGACCTGATTTGTACTATTAAGCGGACAGACTCTACTTCCAGATAACATCTTATCAGCAGCTCTTCTACCAGGTAATTTCTCGAAACACCCCATCTTGGCGACGAAAGATCAACAGAATACCCATTTCACTTCAGCATGCCAAGAACTCAAATCTATAAAAAATTGACTACTCATCGTCGCCCCGAAAAGACGCGCTTCCCGCTCACCTTAATACGATGAGCAAACACCCATGTCGTGAAATTTCCCCCTTAAAAATCGGTCCATCTACGATCACCCTCCCAAAAATCCTACACCCGAATTCCAGCAAATTCATCAAAAAGCAAAAAGAGGGGGGCAAAAAGGGCAAAAAAAGCCAAAGCAATCAGACCCCCGATAAACCCTAGTCCTCGATAACTCGATTATCCCCAAAACCCCAAATTTACAAACACGCCTAGGGAAGAACCCCATTACGAAGCGAACCCAGAAGAGGAGGTCAAGAACGAGCGCGCGCGAAAGGGAAGCAATCAGAGAGTGAGGTCGGACGTGCACGTACATGGAGCTTGCCGCGGAGCTCGCGGTCGGAGCGGAGCTTGACGTAGATGCGCTCGTCGAGGCTGAGCCTGATCAGATCCAGGGGCTCCTTCACCGCGCTCTCTTCCTCGCTCGCCATCTCCTCTCCTCTCCTCTCCTTCCTTCCCTTCCTTCCCTTCCTTCTTCGCGCCTCTCTGTCCTCTGCAACTTGAGAGCGGCTACGACCGGGACCGTACAAAAAAAAATTTCAGCTTTGGAAAATACAAAGAAGTTTCGCTTCGATTTATAGGGTCGGTTTAAACGAACAAACCCGAAGAAAAGAAAGAGGAGCTTTTTGAATTTCGTGATTCGTAGCACCAAATAATTTTTTTCCCCACCTAATTCATACTTTCATAAAATCGGAAATTTGAATATTTTGCTAGTTGCGCCGATTTTCTTTTCTTTTAACTAAATAAATAGAGAAATGAGAATTGCAATTGCCAATATACTTTTCAATAATTTTCTCACTTTTTCGATTTGCCAAATTTGTTTTTTAGATGAGGCAATTTTGGAGTTATCTATGACTAAATTCCAGCATTTTTAATGGGAAAATTTCAAATAAAAACCCAAAGTGGCCTCATTTTCTTAAAAAATGATTTGAAGTGGAGTATGTTTTAAATAAAAATAAAAAATAATTACTTAGTCTCAAATAAGGACCCGAAGTGGGTGAACTGATGCATCTCTAATGCGTATTTCAATGACTTGGTCAAGGAGATTTTCGTCAAAAAAACATTCTCTTTTGGTTTTCCTTTCCTCCTGTTTATCTTCTTCTCGATCCGCCCATAGTTATCCTTGTTCTTTGTCTTCTTCATCAATGTTGAAGATAGACATTGACCAGGTCAAGAAGACCGAAATTGGGGAAGGGTCAACAAGGTTGCGAGGCTAGGAACGCCACCAACGAGGCTCAACGCCCATTGCCGACAATGGGCGAGGGCCATTGAGCCTTTGTTGGCCACGGGCAAGGCCTCTCGCCCGCCCTTACCAATGGCTAGCAAGGTTGGCAAGCCCTTATTGGTCATGGGCAAGGCCACCCTCGCTAGATTTAGGAGGGTAGCCTCGTCAACCTTGTCGAAGACGAAACGCGCTACAATGGTGTCTTCTTCTTCTTCCTCCTCTTTGTCTTGGCTTCCCTCACACGGAGCGACTTGGACGTGCTCCTAAAGCTCAAAACTGCCATCGTTGGGCCTCCCTCCACTGCCCTCAACAAATGGGTCGACTCCTCCTCCTCCTCATTGCCGCTATCCTTTCCACATTGCTGCTTCACTAGAGTCACGTACAACGCTAACTTGCGGGTCGTCTCTCTCAACATCACCTCCGTCGACCTCTTGGGCTACATCCCACTTGAAATTGGCCTTCTCCGTGTCATCGTCAACCTCACACTCACTACCGACAACCTCACCGAGACCCTCCCTTTGAAGCTTGGCAACCTCACCTCCTCTCCAAGGTCTTCCCCGGCGGAGTCCGGCGGGCGATGACCCAGCTCGAGGAATTTAACTTGGGCAACAACACCTTCACAGGACTGTTGTTGTCGGAGGTGGCGAGTTTGAAGAAGCTTAAGAAACTCAACCTTGCCGACAATTACTTCACCGCGCGAGATATTGGACATTTACTTAGAGATGGAGAAGATGAACAAGAGAAAAAGGAAAACAAAAAGAGAATATTTTTTGGACAAAAATATCCCTCACCAGGCCACTAGTTCAAGACTCAAGTAGACTAAGGGCCTATTTGTTTGTGTTCATTTTTTTTCCCCATATCATAATTTCTATTCTTTTGTTATGGGGAATAAAAAAAGAATAATAGACTTTTTGTTCCCCATAACAAAATAATAGAAATACGTTTGTTTACATTTTTGTTCCTGGAATAAAATAATAGACTTTTTGTTCTCGGGAACAAAAACAAAAAACAAAAAAATTTGTTTCTTATTCCCGAACACTTTTGAGAAACAAATTTTCTTTTCCTACTTCTTCCTTCTCTTTCTTTTCTTCTTCTTTTTTCTTTGGCCGATTGCTGGCCTCGGCCATGGTTGGCGACCGGTCGTCGAGGGTCGCGACCTCGTCGGAGCGTCGCCGACCCCAACGAGGCTCGACCTTGCCTTGGCCGGGCGAGCTCGACGACCCGCGGAGGCCGGGCGAGGCCAAGCTTGGTCGATGGTCAGGTGAGGCCGTCGGCCCTTGTCGGCCGATCGCCAACCATGGCCGAGGTCAACAACCTACCAAAAGGAAAAAAAAAAAAAGGAAAAAGGAAAAAAAAAAGAAAATAAAAATAAAAATATTAAAAAATTAAAAGAAAAAAATTATACAAGTTTACCAAACGCGTTTTTTGTTCTTTTTCTATTCTAGGAATAGAAATTATACAAGTTTACCAAACGCGTTATTCTATTAAAAAATTATTCCCCGAGACAGAAATAGTTTTTTCTATTTATGTTCCCTAGAACAATCTTTTAATAGAAACGTTACCAAACGTACGATAAATGACTACTTTTAATCTTTATTTGAAAAAAACACCACTTCAAATCATTTTAACAAGGCCACTTCGGGTCTCTATTTGATATTTACTCTTTTTTAGTAAATAGATGAAGTGGGCCTTAATTCTTTTGACTTCAATTTTTGTCAAATCTAAACTTGTCTTTTAGAAAATGAAATCTATTATCTTCTTCATTTATGCTCCAATGATAATTTATCTATTTTTCGTCCTTCCTATTTCAAAGCTCTCTTTAATCGAAAAATTTGTTTACTATATGAAAGATTTTGTTTTTTCTGTTACTATTGAGAAACGCTTCTATTTGAAATTTGTGAGATGTTATAGTAATATTTACAAATACATTAAAGACATCGACATGAAAAAAGTTATACAAATTAATGAATGTAATTTGACCGACATAGTAAGCAACTTATTTAATGCGAAAAGGTTATACCCATTAACATAAATATGAACGTTGATTTCAATTATTGAACTATGATTTTGTTTGATTTGACTGTTGTATTTTTTGAGTCCAATTAGTTCAATCAGTCCCATGTTTTTTTTTTTTGTCAGTCCTACTCTATGCTTATTCTTAGACTTTTGCCCTGCCTCTTGTAAGGCATGAGAGTCGAAACCCACTCCTAAAACTTACGCGTCCTCACCCCATCCCATTCGAGGGGATTTGAACCCCTCACCCCATTCCATGTTGAAAGGATGGCGACTGGGGCGAATCCTAGTGGTTTAGTCCCATGTTAACATTCGACGATTTAACTTGGTCGTGAACCTATAGTTGCTGGCGTTGCTATCAGTGGAGATGACATGTCAGCAAAATCGAGAGAGAGAGAGGAAGGGGGTGCTGCCCCTATTTCACCGGCTCTTAGCAAAGGTGACCGGCCCTCCTTAGTGGCCTCGAGAGGTCGACCACCCTCGCGAGCGGCCCTCGCCGACCAAGGAGTGGCAGTGGCGCCCCCTCCAATCTCTCTCTCCTGTTTTTTTGGTTATTTTTTCAAAAATCCCGGGCTCCCTTGAGAGCTCGAGCCTCTTCATTTCCCCGTACTCGGCCGAGATGGTTGCAGGAAAGGCATCGCGGGGATCTAAGGGGGTTACCCACCTCCCGATTGGGAGGTGTGGCAGGAATATTTTTCGAGCTCCGATTCCTGGGTTCTACCCGTTCTTCACTCCCAAGAGTTTCCTCCCGGTCCCGTCTCATGGGCTTGATGGGAGCCTTTTAAAGACCTGCTCATATCTTTCCAACATGGATGTACATAATAGCGAGCACCCATGGTTTCTCATGTGGACTATCGTGCCGGATGCCAACTATTAAACTAGCTAGAAGTTGGTTCCCAACCCCCCCCAACCCAAAAAAAGAGAAAAGACTACCTAGAAGGGACAAATCGTTAGATAGAAAAAAGTAAGGACTAATTTGAACAAAATTTCGATTAAAGGGACTACTTTTGCGATCTCCCGAAAATATAGTGACCCACGTACGCTCGTTCGTCGTACCGTTATTGCAGAGCTTTCTCTGGTGTGGTGTAGTTGCCGCTCCCGTCTTGCTCTCGGCGACGCCCTCTCGACATTTCAGGAGCTCGGCGGCAGTCCGGTCGGGTCGGGTCGGGTCGCGAAGGCTCCGTCTCTGCATCCACCACCGCCACCGCCTTACAATCGCTCGGGCGAAGTGCGGAAATCGAGGTGCATCCGCTATCCTCCGCTTGTCGATCGCTGCAATCGGTGCGCGATAGGAAGTGATCGAGATTGCCCCGTCGAGTCGAGCGAACGCGAACGCCGCCGGGCATGGGCTCCGACAAGCAGCCCCTCGGGCTGCTGGACACGCTGAAGATGGAGCGGATGCGGACCATCCTGACGCACCGGTACCCGTATCCTCACCAGCACTCGCGCCACGCCGTGATCGCCGTCGCCGTCGGGTGCCTGTTCTTCATATCCTCCGACAACATGCACACGCTCGTCGAGAAGCTGGAGGGCAACATCAAGTGGTGGTCCATGTACGCCTGCTTGCTGGGGTTCTTCTATTTCTTCTCGTCCCCGTTCATCGGCAAGACCATCAAGCCCAGTTATTCGAATTTCAGCAGATGGTGAGCGCCCGGTTCCGTCGCGAGGTTAAAAATGAGTGTTTTTGTGCAATTGGGGAGAGGGGGGTTGGGGAGCTTGCTTTCATGATGTCGAATGCGTATGAGATTGACAATGGCTGTGAGTGGTTCTTGAGGACGTCGCTTGCTTGCGCAGGTACATAGCGTGGATTTTAGTGGCAGCACTGTATCATCTTCCCAGTTTTCAGTCAATGGGAGTGGATTTGAGGATGAACTTGTCTTTATTTTTCACGATTTATGTCTCCTCTGTTTTGTTCCTTTTCGTCTTCCATATTTTGTTTCTTGGCCTTTGGTATATCGGGCTCGTATCTCGTGTGGCTGGAAGAAGGCCCGTGATTTCGACCATTCTCCAGAATTGTACAGTGAGTTATGAGGATCCATTACTGTTGGCTTCGAGATTCCATAATGTTTTCCTTTTCTCGGTCATTTGTAATATGATGCATTCTGTGCTTGCTATCTACAGGTGCTAAGCATTGCCTGCTGTGTATTTTATAGTCACTGTGGCAATCGTGCCATTTTCGAGGAGAGGCCACTAGAGCAAAAATGTTGCGGTTGGCTCTCTCTTTGGAAGAAAGACGAGAGGAACACATTGATCTCAAAATTCCTGCGTATGAATGAGCTAAAGGACCAGTTCTGTTCATCTTGGTTGGCTCCTGTTGGATCTGCTAGGGATTATCCACTCTTGTCGAAGTGGGTTATATACGGGGAGGTATGTAAGCGAACTGTTAAAGATTATTCGTTTTTTGTCTGCATCAACTATCACTTCATCCTTGCTGTGTCTCTTTGTTGTGTTGAAGGGTGCAGGCTCGTCTGATGAAATTTCTCCTATATATTCACTATGGGCAACTTTTATAGGCCTTTATATTGCCAATTACGTTGTGGAAAGGTCAACAGGGTGAGTGGCATTGTGCTCGTTTTTCTTTTTCTCTCACCACAGGATTTGATCCCATGATCTAATCCTAAGTGCCCTCAGCCCCCTCCCCCTTTACCACCTGGAGGAACAGCTGGTGGCGACATTGGTAATGAACAAAAGTACAACCTTTCCCCCCGCGTGGAGACGGTTGCGATGGATGCTATTCAAACTTCTTAACATATTTCGTGGTTTTTGCTGATGTGTTTGAATAGCCAGTCAAGGCCTTACTAGGAAATAATGTAGCCTGGTTATGATGGACGATGCTGACCATCTGTTAGATTTTATCTCTGCGATAATCAAAGTGAACAGTAGGGAAGTTGAAAATTACAGTGGTTTCATACTCATACTAGCCTTTCTACCTGTATATCCAAAAAAAGGCCTATCCTGATAGTCATCTTTAGTATTGTTGATGTTGCTGTAGCCTGTACTTGTTATTGTTTAACAAACTTTTTCATTCTAAAAATGAGCAGGTGGGCTCTTACTCACCCTTTGTCAGTTGAAGAATATGAAAGGTTGAAGAAGAAGCAAATGAAACCTAACTTTCTGGACATGGTTCCTTGGTATTCAGGGTACACAGTTGCACTTCTTCTTTTTATTTTTCAACGTGTCTTGTTCTTTGTCGCTGAATAGACGGGTTTCAAGAGGATCTCCTAGTGATTTTGTCCTCACACTGTCGATAGTTGTATACTGCAGAACTTCAGCTGATTTATTTAAGACAGCGTTTGACCTCCTAGTTTCAGTAACTGTCTTTGTTGGCCGCTTTGACATGCGCATGATGCAGGTAAATGTCCATTTTCCAACTTATAGGGTCTAATTCATAGCGCATATATCTTCTTGAAAATCCCTAGTCGATAGCCTCTTCAATCTCTTTCATCACTCTCTCACAAGATAGATGGCCTGTTAAATAGTATCACAAGATTTTTCTTTATTCTCTTGTATTTCTAAATTACAAAAGGAAAATTATTCAACTCGTGTATTCTCCCGTTCTTAAGACCATCAAAACGGGCTTGAGTTGTCAAAACAGTTTTCATTCTAATCCTGCTTAGGGGGACTATTGAAGAAGATTTAGGAGCATCAGATATATACGGCCAGTCAATATGTTAGGTTTTTGAATAATGCCATTAAGGACTTAGATCCTAAGTAGAGTATCTCTTTGCTCTATTTATAAATTGAGCATCTATATAATCTTTTAACTCAAGTCAAGATATAGCATTTTATGTTTTCTCTATTCCTCTTTTTTGTGATACTGAAAATCTAATTCGATCGATCTTTTTTTTATCTCGTCTGGGTACCAAAGCATCTGTATCTGGCTAATGCGGTGGCTGCACCATTTCATCTTCTTCTTTCTAAATTTATCAGGCAGCAATGAACAAGGTTGAAGATGGAGTCGAGCAGGATCTTCTGTATGATCACTTCAGCCAAAGAGATGATTTTTGGTTTGATTTCATGGCTGATACTGGTGATGGTGGGAACTCTTCTTACAGCGTTGCTCGCTTACTGGCTCAGCCTTCTCTTTGCGTGCCTACGAGCGAATCCGTGCTTTCGTTACCACGAGGGAATTTGCTTCTTATTGGAGGTGATCTTGCGTAAGTGAATCATATGTTTTTTCTGTTCCACAACATGGCACTTTTATATCAGATTAGGTTACTTTGTTGCCTGCATTACATCCTATATCCTGCATCAATCATTGCATCTTTCTTTCAAAAGTATATCATAATTGATAGACTCGACGGTTCTTAAATACTATAAGGCATCAAAAATAAAATTTTTAGCTTTTTAAACCACTCTGATAGATTCAAATTTGTGCCTTATTCTCAGAGTAAGTAGCATATTCTTCTCAGTATTCATGCAGATGTGGTTGACAGTTATAATGATGCAGGTAATTTAACTGAGCAAATTCTAAAATACAGGTTCTCACAAAATTTAGATTTTTATGCTCTGTTGATCACTAATTTAAGGATCTACCTTGAATTTGATTTGTTTGTGTTGTGAGTTTGAACCAGCCCTGCTTTTGCTTTTGTCCTCAACTCTCAACCATTAATCGAGTTGGACAAGAATATTGTTTCTTCAGTCATAATAAATCAGAAACCTTTTCCAACTTTTTCATCAACCAAATGTGGCATATAAACTTTTCTGTGTCGCTTTTATTTGTCATTACATTGAGACTGACCTCTCTCATTTGCTTTTCTTTTGGTGGATCTTAGTGATGCTCAAATTGCATATACTGTTACTTTTTTGAGTATAGGATCGTGCAACTTTCAAGTAGAGATCAGATCAACATTTTCAGTCACATGCTAATTTAGTTTTTGATGAAGTTACTGAGGACCAAAGTTTTTTTTTTTGGTAATATACTGAGGACCAAAGTTGACGCCTGAAATAATTGTAAAACTGAACCTGGACGTGGAGAACCTTAAAATTTACCTATATTCTTGAATTTTATCCTGTTTTCTTATAATCTTGATAACCTTATTCATTGCTTCTTGCCGTTGTGAGATGATATTGTGTGATGTGTGAGGAAACTTGTTAATAAATTTGGTAATCTTATTCTTGCAGCCCCCATAAGTAGAGTTGAATGGCACAATTTTAGTGATAGTGGATCTTGAGGACCTTGTATCACCTTCATTAATGCGTTGAGTCGTTGACTATTTGCTTTCTGGGCTGTGGTGCTGATCATGCCTCTATTAGCTGCTGTTAAATTAAAGTTCAGCTAATCTTTGAGCTATTTTACTTCTAGTCTTTGGGTTTTTATTGTTTGGGGAGAAACTCTGCATCTTTATTTGCATAGCAGTTGCTGAAAATGAAACAAAAGGCTAGATTTTTAACATCATGCATGATGTAGAAGTAGGTAAATATGGGCACCAACTGTATGTCTATGCTCATGCTTTCTACAGATTTAATTTTTTAGACTTAAAGCAAAACTTATGGTTCTTTTTTAGATATCCAAATCCATCCGCGTTCAATTATGAAAGGCGATTCTTTTGTCCTTTTGAGTATGCTCTTCAGCCTCCTCCTTGGTACAAACCTGAGCAGATAGCTGTGAACAAGCCTGAACTTCCATTTGGGTTGTTGGAACTAAAGCGATATGATGGGCCCCAGGCTTTTATTATTCCTGGAAATCATGGTCAGTTTTAGAATCCTCAACCTCACCTAAGTTATTAGTTTGGATACAGAATAGCTCCTTGCATCCTTTTCTAATGTTGAAACTAATATCACTAGCTGTGTTTGCCCTCAGTTGTTGTTGCTCTTCAGAAGTTTCTTATATGCAGTGCTATGAGAATGAAACTATTGTTTCATAATTTCATGTTTATGTGGTTTACAGATTGGTTCGACGGACTTCATACTTTCATGAGGTATATATGTCATAAGAGCTGGTTAGGTGGGTGGTTTATGCCTCAAAGAAAGAGTTATTTTGCTTTGCAACTTCCCAAAGGATGGTGGATATTTGGCCTTGATATGGCGCTGCATTGTGATATTGATGTATACCAATTCAATTTCTTCTCAGAGCTGGTAAAGAATAAGGTACTTCCCTAAAATTTTTTCAGTGTTTGGACATTTTATGCTAAATGAGCAGATATGGTGAAAGCTTCTTGAATTGACTTATCCTGCATAAATATTAGAAAGCTCTCATTAGGTATATTTCTGCTACCTGTCAGCATTCTGGTTACCATTCTATAAGATGTCTCAGCAGTTTATTATTCGCTAATTGCCTGCAGTGTGATACCTTTAGCTCTTCTATACTTTTTCAGCAGACTCTGTGTGAAGATCTGTTGTATTTTTGGTCTTGGTGCAAGTGTTAAGCACCCGTTTTGCTGCAGCAGCTGATTTAGGAATGAGAAGTCCTTGATCAACATTTTAATTCGGCATTTTTCTTCCTCAGTAACATATATGTGCTACTACTTAATTTAAGCAGTTCATTTGCAATAGAATAATGCACACTTGTATTCTGTAATGTGGTTATTATTTAGGTGCTCTGATGGTTGCTCTGCATTTGTAGCTATTCCATGCAAACATGAACAACAGTGTGCATTGAACCACGAAAATGATTTTCTTTTCCATCATCTCATCGAATCAACTTAATCTGAGCTTATATACTACAGAATTTGTTTCCAGCATTTTGTATTATGGGATTGCTTATTTATGGTGTTTACATAATCATTTCTGGTAAGTCTATTCACAGCCTTTAGTGATGGGATTATAACTGCAACTTTCAATGAGGGACTAGAACCAGTCTATGACTCCTACATTATGCACGAATGTTACCAGCTCTCAGTGCCATTCTGTCTCTTGATACAATTATTATCTTATTCCACCTTGATTGCAGGTGGCAGATGATGACTCTGTAATCATAATGACGCATGAACCTAACTGGCTTCTTGATTGGCACTGCAATGAAGTTTCTGGAAAGAATGTCTCTCACTTGATATGTGACTATTTGAAGGGAAGGTGTAAACTTCGAATTGCTGGGGATTTGCACTATTATATGCGTCATTCGTATGTACCTTCAGGTAGTCCAGTTTATGTGCAACATCTACTTGTCAATGGATGTGGTGGGGCATTTTTACATCCAACACATGCATTTGGCGACTTTAAGCAATTTTGTGGAGCTAGATATGAGACCAAGGCGGCTTATCCTTCTTTTGAAGATTCAAGCAGGGTAATGCGGTGAAGTATCTAGCCCCACTTTCCAATTTGTCTCAAAGTTACAAGGCAATGTCTTGTTTTTACTTGGTTACTTTGCAGATTGCCTTAGGGAACATTTTGAAATTCAGAAAGAAAAACTGGCAGTTCGATATTATCGGTGGTATCATCTACTTCGTACTGACTTTTTCAATGTTTCCACAAGTGAGCATTCCTTTAGTTCAGTGAAATATTTTCCATTCAAATTTTGCTAGACTGCCAGTATGATATAATTTCTGGTATGCTTTGTATATTCATCCAGCACCTCGGAAGTAGACCTTTTAGACTTATCTAGCTTCTCTTTATTTTGAACCACTTTTAACTAATCGAAGTTCTATGAAAAGAAAATTTCCAGTTCCTTTGCCTGTGCTAGGTTGTTGCTCAATCAAATAGCGTTGAGCTGCAGTGCTCATTCAGCTAGCCACAATTTTTTATATGACGTTGAGTTATTCACTTATTCTTTCATTTTCTCTGCAGTGTAAGCTCAATCACATTTTTAAAGATGACTCGTTTTCTGGTCATTTGAGGAGCTTCTTTTTTACTGTATGGGCTGCTTTCAAGTACATGCTAGTACACTCTTATGTGTCCCTAGCAGGTGCTTTGCTATTGCTAATTGCAGCAATCACGTTTGTGCCGTCGAAAGTCTCCCGAAAGAAACGAATAGTGATTGGTGTACTTCATGTATCTGTGCACTTGACTGCTGCACTAATTCTTATGCTGCTGATGGAAGTAAGTGTAGAGACATGCATCAGGCATAAGCTACTGGCAACTTCAGGTCAGCCCTCTTATTTTCTGCTGTCTGTGTGTTTCTTTGACTTTCTTGCTGCTATACACACCTCCAAAGTGGAATGGCTCAGACATAGACTCGGATCAGCGTGTGCTTTTAAATATGGAAGTTTGTTGACTATGATGGAAATTTTTATTCCTTTGATAAATTTACATCAATTAAGCCTCTTTAAGCACATATCATACATTGCCTTTAATTCTTGTGGAGCTTGGCTATCTTATCTATGGGACAGCAAGATACGTACTCAAGTGTTTAAGATGCTGATATTGATTTGCGTCTTAGGTTATCATACACTGTACCAGTGGTACCGGGAAGTAGAGAGTGAGCACTTTCCAGATCCGACAGGCCTCCGAGCTCGTTTAGAACGATGGACATTGGGACTTTATCCGGCTTGCATCAAGTATCTTATGTCTGCCTTTGATGTCTTGGAGGTTCAATTCTCGATCTAGTCTTCAAGCTGGTGTTTTTCAAATGCTAATATATCATCTCTAATTGTTCTTCCACAACATGCACTTTCTTTGGATTGACTTGCTAGGTTATGGCTGTTACCCGGACGAACATCTGCAAGATGGGATTGGCATCCTTATCTCGTGGTGGTGCTGCAATATATTATGCTTCCGTTTTCCTCTATTTCTGGGTCTTGTCCACTCCTGTTGTCTCTCTAATTTTTGGAAGCTATTTATACATATGCATCAACTGGCTTCATATACACTTTGATGAGGCCTTTTCCTCACTTCGAATTGCGAATTACAAGGCATTTACACGATTCCACATAAACTCTGATGGTGATCTTGAAGTCTATACCCTTGCAGTGGATAAGGTAACTGGTTAGAACTCTCTGCTGCTTTATTTATGTAGATGGTAAGCTCTTCGGTTGATTATGAAGAATGACAAGTATTTGTCTTTTTCTTTATGAATTGTTTCCATCTAAAGGGGAGGGTCATGTCACTGTGTTCCATCAAAACAAATGTAAAAAAGTGAAACAGAACAGTTTACGGGGGCTTGCGTTACATCATAATTGGGTTGAAAACAATTCTCGACTTTATTCTACCTAATGACTTTCCTACATGGCACTCTTATATTGAACACTTTTGAAGTGCCTGAGTAGGGAGAATTGGAAGCTGTTTTCTTTGCTTAACAACAGTGAGAAAGAACAGGGTTCAAGAATTTTTAGGTAAGTGCATTGTCTTGCGAATTGGTCAATTGTTGTATTGGGATGGTCATGTCTGCACTTTGATGTGGATTCAGTGCTATGATCTATCAAATATTACAAGCTAAATTATGGAATTTTTGGAAATTAAGATGTGATTAGATGCGCTGGATACCTCTTTATCCAATTAAAGGCGGGACTCTAAGAAATGTGGAGTTTTCTGTTCATTTCGACAACTGGCAATTTTTATTATACTTTGGAATATCATGATATGACCAGAAATTTGTTGCAAGTGTTGGTAATATAATTCCTTTGGATGATTATCTCTCAGTGACTCATGTTTGATGGTTGTTGGTGTATCCTGTTACTTATTGCAACTAAGACATAGCACTGATCATTGTGAGACCATGTTACTAGCTTTAAGGAGACTTTAGAAATTCTATGTTGCGTCAAGTTAAGCTTTCTGATAGGTAACAAAAGTTAAAGGAGAGTTTTGTGTTTCATTCTCTGTTACTTTGATTGGCATTGCGGTTGGTTTTTTCATGCTTCAATGCAAATTTTTCGTAGACTGTTCTCGGTTGGTTTTTTTAATGCTTCAATGCAAATTTGTTGTAGACTGTTCTCTCTCTCTCTCTCCCTCCCTGGATGTTGACAACCACTTGACATGTACGATAGTTCTGATCCAACTATCACTTTTGCCTGTTGAGTGTATCCTCTGTTTCAAAGTCTCACGATGCTTTTGCACTCATTGTGGAACTATGAACCACCAAAGAGCACAGCATGTGTCAGAAGTTAAGTGTAGTACTTCATTTTCCCTTGTAATGCAGGTTCCAAAGGAATGGAAGCTGGATCCTGATTGGGATGGTGAGCCAAAACAACCGCAGCAATTAAGCCACCTCAAGAAGTTCCCTAGTAAATGGAGTTCAGCTGCTCCCTTACAGGATCCTGTAAATACAGTAAGAATTGTTGACCACTTTGTCATAAAGCAAGCAGAAAAACCACATTTGGAATGTGCGGTGGGTCAGTAATTCACTGAGCATTATCACTCAGGTGGGTAGTCATCGCAATGTCATCAGGGATGGGCAAAGAAAAGGGTTTATGAGGGGTCATTCATAGACGTGTATTTGTCTCATTGCTTACCTGTATGTCCTGAGCATTTTTCAGCTATAGATCTGTACGACGTCTCTGAAAGCTGGGCTGTGTTCTCCACATTTTTTGTCTGCCTTTTATGAGCCAAGAATATGAGTAAGGCACCACATCCTGAAAGCTCCTACTTTTCTTGTTGGACCTAATGGATCTAATTGTTCAAAACACTTGGACGATGTTCTGCCGCTTCGCTTCTGTCATCTCGTCAGACTATGAGCTGGTAATTCAGGAACCGAATGGACAACATACTGGTGATTTAACGTGGGTGTTATTTAGCTCTCACTATGAGTACAATTCAGTAAAATCGTAGATATATGAACCATCAAAATCGTGAGTATGTGGCTAGAGAGGAGCTTTGCTAATCTTTTACTTCTTGTTATATTGCTGTCTAAATTTGTGTAAAGTACGAGGAATGATGCCTTATTAACTCTTTGCCGAAAACGGAGCTGTGATGCACTTTATTGGATGGAGGAATAATATCAATGTACCATTGGATTCAAGCTTAAACTGAAGTTGGCTTTTTCTTTGTTGGTTCCGCAAGTGAAAAGGGCCAAGGGTGAAGCTATTGAATCTTATTGCCATAAGAGGAAAATACGGTAGGAGAGAGTAATTTATGTCTTTTCATGGCTCATCAGGTGTCGGCAAGTCAAGTCACTTCCTATCACAAACTCGAAAGGTCATATCTAGCGACAAGCACATGGAGCAAAACGCGAAACGAACAAAACAATACCCATCAATATACCAATTACCGATTGAGGTAAGGCCGTGAATGCCTAACGTGGGAGATTATGAAAAGATTTGAACCGAATGATGCAGATGGACTCATCATTCTAAGCGCCAACACTCTCTATAGAATGCTATTCTAAAGGAATTGCTGGGCACTTTCGACAAAATCCTGTTCATGCTCTAAGGCTACTCTTTCTATGTATTCCTTCAAGGGATTGTGATTTACCGAGGGTAAATTATGGCTACGACATCCGACATTCACTTTGCTCAAGACGTGAAGAACACATGCTGTTTCTGCAACTAAGTGTCGAAACTTGAAGAAATGTGCGGAACGCTACGGTCCTTTGCCAGGATCGTCGTTTCAAGAGTCACATGAACACGAAAATCTCTTGTTCTCCTAACCGAGGCTCCATCAGAGAAAAAGAAGCACCGAAACTAAAATGCGAAGGGACACAGAGGAATAGTTCTGCTGCCCACTTGCGAGGCGCTGCAGACAAAGTGCAAAGGAGCAACGACAACTTTAAAAAGCCAAAAGGCTTATCCTGTTATCTAATTCTGGTCTCTCCCCATCACCAGATGCGGACACATGACAAGTAACGGGAGTGACGAAAGTTGAGACATTGACGTTAGAGGATGCAGTTCTTCAGCTTATAAATTTTCAGTAGGGACCTCTTTCTCTCTCTCTCTCTCTCTCTCTCTCTCTCTCTCTCTTCATATATATGCCTTGGCCTTTTTTGTGTTCTTTGCTTTATGAGGGAGTTACTGCTTTTCTTGGGCCACGGTTGGGTCCATCCTTAGAAAGAGATGCATAAACCAATCCTAACAGATCAATTACACGTTGGAAAGATCTGCTCAAGTGGCGTCTCGTGTTTAATCTTCCATGTCAATGTTGCACTGCCCCTTATCGGGATCAACATTGGGAACTCGACCGGTGCGCCACGCGCTTTCCATATTGTTGTTCACTGCATCCAGACGGTTCAGCTTGCGCCCATGGCGGTTTGAATCTACTGATGCGAGGTGGTTCATCATTGTGTCATGAAAGGAGCCGTCAAAGTAGAATGTCATCCACAAAATTTTCAGCTGCTCATAGTGTTTGATGATGTTGACTAGGTCGCTATATTGCTTTTTCTCCTGTTCAGTACTTGGCAATGTACATTGCAGCATGAAATATTTCTCACTCATTCCGATGCACTCGAGAAAGTTCTTTAATGATTTTAACTTGACATAACTTATCAATTTCAATTTTCATAACTTGCTAACATTTTGAATTACTGCCTCTTATATGGAAATACCGACCCTAAATCAAAGTGGCTTATCAACTTTTATCTTATCAAAGTACTAACTAGTTTGGTTTATCAACTGCCGTTCAAGTTACTTATAAACATTTAATTTTTATTTTTCTTTTGAAACTTACCACCTTTTCTATTGAGTGACCAACTTTTATTTGTCTTGAATAGCTACCCCTTTAATTACTTTTCTAAAAAATTAGCAACATTAACTAGCATGACTCGCCAACCTTTATCCCATTAAATTACCAAATAATATGAGACTGCGATTACCAACTCTCTTTTTAGTTACTTACCGATATTTATTTATTTGTTTTAATTTGCCAACTTTCTTATCACCTCCGAAATTTTATTTGATTTTCTTCGCAACACTTTATTTTACCAACTCTTTTCAGAAATAATTCAGTAAAATTCTTTTTATAAATTTCCAACTTTGGTGATAATTTGTAGAAAGAGTAGCCACATTTAAAGATTTGGTAAGTAAGCAAAGTTGGTAACTTACAAAAAAAATTGGAAATTAAAAAATAAAATAAAAAAAATATTTTAAAACGAGAGTTTGTAAGCTAAGAGTAGTTGGTAGGTCAATCGTAAAAAGTTAATAAGTCACTAGAAAATAGTTGGTAATTTTCTATGAGAGTTGTTAGCCTATTAGAAACATTGTAAGTAAGACATAAAAGTTGATAACTTCAGATAAAATTTTGTACTTTAAAATAATCATATAAAAATTGATAAGTAACTTCAAGAAAAAAATGACTATTAGCTAGTAAGTCCATCATAGAGATATTGGTAAGTGGCTCAAAAAAAACGGTCGTCAAATTTTCTAGGATAGTTGATAACTTATTAAAAGTGCTGGTAAGTGAAACAAATAAAATTTGATAACTACGAGAAAATTTGGTAATTTAATAATAATAATAATAATAAAAGGTTACAATTGATAAAAGTTTGTAACCTAAAAGTAGTTGGCTTGTTGATCATAGAAAAGTCACCGGTAAGTCATTATAAAAAGTCAGCAATATTCTATAAGAGTTGATAATTTATTAGAAAAGCCGTTAAGTAAGGCAAATAGAGGTTGGCAATTTAAAGTAAAATTTGATATTTTAAAATAATCAAATGAAAATTGGTAAGTAAGTGAAAGGTGATTTGGTAACTTAAAAAAAGTCAATAAGTTAAATATGGAAAAGTTGATGAGGCACTGAAATAAAAATTGGTATATTGTTTTGAAAGTATGTAACATATTAAGACATTGATAAGAAAAGTGAATGAAAGTTGGTAACTTATAAGAGAAGTTAAAATTTTTAAAAATCACATGGAAGTTTGCAAGCGGCCCAAATGAAAGTTGGGAACTTAGAAGTAATGGCAAATCAACTAGAGAAAGGTTGCGAGACACTTAAATAAAAAGTTGGTAAATTTAATTTAATTTTTTTTTTATATCCAGGATCCGGTCGGCACATCTTACGGGTGCTCATGGTTGCCGCTGGCCCGTTCGGTTCAATGGAGCCATGGCCACCCACTTAAGATGGGTTAGCAACACGGAGGTTTAAACCTACGACCTCGGCGATGAGAAGCAAGGCCCTTACCAGCGCAGCTGCCCGCCGATGGGTGGTAAATTTAAAATATTGATAAGCTATATAAATAATAATTGGAAATTTTCTAACAAATAAAAAAGTTGGTAAATCCTGCAAGTGTGAGTAACATAGCATTAGCTTATTAGAAAAAGTCAACCATCATTCTTTTTACCAACAATTTTTTGTGCTTACCAACATTTCGTAAATCTCACCAGCATGGAAAAAATTCTTTTTTTGAGCACAAAATAGGAGAATTGTTCAGAGTTGGTTTTTAAAATAAATAAATAAACATCAGTAGTTAAATAGAGTTGCTACCGCAAATCACCTTGTAACTTAATAAGAGAAAAAATTGTAATCACTTTAATTAAGTTTGGTAATTGCTAAAAATAGTTGGTAAATTTAATAATTTAGTGAGCAAGAGAAATAAAAGTTAGTTACTCAAAAGAAAAAAATGCTAACTTTTTTATTAAAAAAATGAAAGTAACTAAAATTAGAGTTAGTAAACCAAAACTAGTTAGTTACCTAATGGAAGACAAGCTGGTAATAAGTCACACAAACAAATATTGGTAAAGCTAAGGTGTTGATGAAAATTTTAATAAAAGTTCATAAATGATAGTAAAAAATAAAAAAAAAGAGCAAATAGACGTTGGTAAATAACCTAAATAAGAATTGATAATCCAAAATTAGTTGGTAATTTAATGAAAGAAAGTAGGTAAGTCACCAAAATATAAATCTGTAAAATCACATGAGAGGCCGACAAAGACCGGTGAGGAGCGACTGATGCACCGGCCCTCGTAAGACCATGGGGCGGCGATTGCAAACCCTACATTGCAGCAAAAAAAAGAAGAAAAAAAGAAGCACAAGAAACACAAGAATAAAAAAAAAGAAAAAAGAAGGCCAGAAAAGAATATCAATCATTGAACTTCAAAACCCTACCTTGCTTCTACTTTACACCGCGCCGTTTTCTTTGGCCGATGTAAACCGGTTTGACGAAGCTTCACGTAACCTTCACTTCAGTTTCACGTGGCGCACAGTGATTTTTTGGGGGACAAAGTACTAGATTTCAGGTTAATTCAGTCAAATCGTCAATAATAATGGCATTATGCTCCATTATTAGGCACGGAAATTGTTGGCAAAAACATAATATATAAAACACGGCCACCATAATTTCCATCAATTTCATTAACTGCTTGACCATTATTGCCTTCCCCGAAAGTGAAGAATCTTCTTGAACTCAACTTTGATCCGTGGAGATGGCATGACCAGACGTGAAGCATAAGGCATCGAACTATACACACTTTAACATAATCCATTATAAGGGTCCTCTTTTTATATGTGGTTTCTATGTCTAAATTGACGTTTCATCTCTTGTTTTCTTGCTTAGGATAAGTTTAGTAGTGCATACACTTTACCTTTTTTTTTTTTTTTTTTTTTTTAATTTAACTTGAAACGCCTTGGATTTTGATGACATATAAGTAGATTCGAACATTGTATTTCGATATTCGTATAATATGTTAGGTTTGGTGGGAAAGTAAAAAGTTACATTTTTCTTTATTATAAGTCCGAATAAATGCGTCCTCCTCCGTCTTTCGAGTTGGACTTTCTTTTTTCAAAACTATTTTTCGTATATCTTTTTGGGTGTCGATTGTTTTCGAGAGCACAGATGAGGGAAAATACAATAAGAATAAGGGAAATGCAAAATGGAGGGAGCAGGGGGAAACGTTTGGTGGTGGTGGTGGTGGTGTTGGTGGGTGCTTAGCTGTGGACAGATGGTGGGTATTAAAGATGATGATAATGTAAAAAGCCAACATTCACAACGCCACATGCCCACCATGTGAAAAAATAAAAAAAAAGGAGACTAGCCCTTTTGTCCATTCTCACCTCCCTAGAGTCAGTTGGCAATATAATAAATATATGTATACGTATACGTATAAGTAAATGCCTCTCTCTGTCTCTCTCTTTTCTTCACCAACTTTTGAGAAGCTTTTTTTTTTTTTTTTTTTTGGGGTTTTTCGATGTATGCTTGTGGAGTTGGCTTTTGCTCTTTTGCTTGCTTTAAGATCACACCCGTCGCCATCACTTATTGCGCCGACAAATCTTGGTGCCCTGGCATTAGGCATTCGCGGTCAGACTCCCCCCAAAAATTAGGTTCTCCGCTCGAGTTTTCTTTTTTTCCTTTTTTTTTTTCTTTTCATATGAAATAATTACGGAAATGATCCTTCAAATGGTGACATGACTTGCGATGTTGTCCATCCAACATGTGATAATTTATTCAACGTGATTCCTGAACTTTTAATAAATATTTAATTTAATCCCTAAATTATATGAAAATATCTTTTATTAATATAAGTTTAAGGACAATTTTAAACTTCTTCATATAATTCAGAGACTAAATGAAATATGTACCAAAAGTTCATGAATCATATTAAATAAATTAAAAGTTCATAAATGATATTGCATATCAAACTAAAGTTTAAAGATGATATTGCATATCAAGTCAAAATTCAGAGATTATTTATGTCATTTTTTTTTTTAAAGAACAATGTATATCTCCAATTTGTTTGAGTAGGTACTGCTGACGAGTGATTCACATGGTTTCCTTCTTATTTACATTTTGCAATTTTAACAAACCTTCACTAAATCTTTGTAACAATGGTTGTTGTCACTGGCCAACAAATATTCTGTGGTGTGATCGTGCATTTGACTCTCGTTGGTCGATTGTGCCTCATGTCAAGTGTCATGCGGTGTACTATCACAAAAAATAACTTCCGATTGCATTTAGTTTTTTTTTTTTTCAATTTATCAACTTTTCTATTAAGTTACAACTTTTTATTTGCCTTGGTTAGTAACATCTTACCTTTACTGACTTATTCTAATGATTGCCAACCTAAATTAGCGTGACTTTTTAACTTTTCTCTCATTAAATTATCATCTAATATAAGGCAATCAAATTTTATTTGAGTTACTCACCAGTGTTTAATTGTTTTCTTTTTAAATTTGCCAACTTCTCTTATCACATACAAACTTCCATTCATGTTTTTTTTTTTTTAATGTCTTAAATTTACCAAACTTAGGTAGAATGACTCATCAAATTTTCTCCTATCAAGTGATTGACTAATTATTGTTGTCCAACTCTCATTTAAATTACTTACCAAATTTGTTATCCTTTTAACTATCCATTTTTCTTATTTCCGACCAACTTCATTTACTTTCATTAGTAAAACCTTAAAATCTACCAACTTTTTTCCTATTAAGTTATCAAGTATTTCTACGTTACCAACTTGGATTTAAGTAAGATAGCAACTTCTATTTGTCATTTTAGCTTACCAAATTTCTATTGGGCAACATAATAAGAAGAAAAAAAAATTGTAGGTAAATAGCTTAATGAATATTTGTAAAAGACAAGAGAAAGGACCAAATCAAATGAACATTATATGCTAAAGGGCTTGAAAGAATGCTCAATCCAAGAGTCCATTTCGGACTGCTTTCAGCTGTAAATCCCAAAATACATTATCATTTCCTGTGGCACGCAGAGATTCGACCTAGTTAGGCTTAGTTTTAGCTCAGCTTCTGCACTAATGACCCACCCTAAGCCAGTTTCATAATACCTTCCCTTTTCCATCGCGTCCTTCACAGCATAAAAAACTAATGTCGACAATCATGTTCTTTCGAAAAAGCATCGGTCGAGAGCCTTCAGTTTTAGCAAAAGCCCGCGTCGAGAATCAATGGCATCTTTCGGGAGCTGGGGTTTTATGAAGAGATTAATAATAATGCAGTACGATATTCTGATCCTGAATTTTTATAACGACAGCCTGCGAGCATGCACTTGCCGCGTACGAGGTAATGAGTAACGAGAGAAAGCAGCCTATAGGAATTATAATGGCTCTGGACCGCTTCGGAGCAAAATTCTCAAGTCGGCATCCCAGCCAGGTGGAGTTCCAACTCTTTTTACACACCCCGTTTCGCCATTTCGAGCACACGGCGACCCTAAGAAAGCCGTTTGCGTGCCGCTTGATCTCGACATGCACAGCACGAGAAATATAGACAGTGACCATATCAAGACGATAAGACGCAAAACATCAAACCGAACAGCAGATGACCGGCAAATGAAGAGCCGCAAAACAAAAAGCAAAAGGAACGCGTCGGCCTTTCGAGTCGACATCGAAGGAGAGTGTCCACATGTTCGGACAATCGAGATGGGGCGAACAAACATGCACGAGGCCCGTTTGTAAAGTCTCTTAGGTTGTCACTGCAAGCGTCGCGAATTGCTGGATTTTTAGGCGTTGAAACTGTGTCATTTCGATTCGCGTCGGGGTGGCCCCCCTCCCCAATAACTTCTTTCGCACTATTACATGGTGGGCAGGCCACTTCGTCGGTCCTTAGTATTTTTTGGCCAATAATTGAGGTTTACCGAATTGATTGCCCACTGTAAAAATTCGACGAACCTATCTTTGTCGCCTTTTCGGCCCGAGCCGCAAAGGTCGCTCTCCCTTTCCCCCCCCTCCCCTTTGACTGCTTTTAAGGAACAAGCTACTTGCGTTTTTCTTCTTGTGTCTGAACGCTTAATTGGACCGCCATTAGAAGTCCACGACAGTGAATGTTGTGATCGGGAGGGTGTCGTGTGGAGATGAATGTAAGAAGTGAATGATTCCTTTACTTTACTTAGGGTTTTTTTTTTTTTAGTTGGGGTAGGGGAATTCGTGGATCCGATGCCTTGCGAGAATTGAAGTGCTTTGACGTGATGGGATGGGACGGGGGTGTAGAATATGATAATATGTCCTCGGACAATCTCCCTTGCGTGAGCATTTTGATGCTTATCTTGATCTTCTCCACAAGGGTGATTAGCACTCCGACGTGACAATTTTGCGTCGTCCCACTCCCTATGATGGGATCGGAGTCCCGTTTGTTTCTCAAAAAGCGAATGGTCTGGAAAACGTTTTCATTATAAACGATCGCTTTGTATGGTTTGGAATAAGTAGTTGAAGGACATTAGTTTCATTATCGATGGCAATTTACATCCATTTTGCTTTTATGAGGACCAGGGACGATTGTTTTTTAAGAAATGTTTTTCAAATCATTTGCTCAAACGCAACTCAAAAATTACCCAAATATGTAGGAAAAAACACAAATCATAAGTATCGTATTCTCTGTAATCGAGTGATTAATTTTGGATTTGATTGATTTAATTACCATATGGATTCGAACTTTGTAGTTGTTAGACAAGTAAGTGCTATTGAAACATGTACATAGATACAAGATGTATTGGGAAAAAAAAAATTAGTATTTTCTATCTCACCCGCTGCGATTTACTTAGTGTTGTCGAGCCTACTCCCAGCTGATTTAATGTCCCCTAAATATATGCCCAAACCGAACATTTTGTCACGGATGAATTACTCTCATAATAGCACTCAACAGGAGTCCTGGATCGCTCATTTTCCATCTAATTGTAAAATATCTGCAAGAGATTAATCAAGAGGGTTTCCTCTCTCCCTCATCCTCATTCTCCACCACACAAAAAAGAAAGAAGAAAGAAAAAGAAGACGCAAAGCTTGTTACATTAAGAAAATGAAAAGTGGGGATGATTAGCAATGAAAAAGGGCAGGCGTGTACGTCGCTTAATTGTATCTTTCTTCGCAACTTGACATCCAAAGTGGGGTCAGCACAGTCAAACGCTAATGGCGAAAAGCAACTTCACATGCCTCCCCAAAAGTCAAAAGGGCCAAAAATCCTTCTCCCCACGACCGCCACCACCTTATCACTTACCAACAGTAACTTTCACCGTTTACCCCCCCCAAAAAAAAAAAAAAAACTACCTTCAAGTTTTGAAAATCAAAACAACCACTTAAATTCCCTTGATCGAAATTATCACGTGCCAGATAATAGAAATAAGTCAATCAATTAGTTATTCGAATAAAATGGTGAGCATGACTTTTCGAGTGCATTTAAATATCTCTTCGAGAGCATTTAGATTTGGTCCCCGAGATTTATCAATGATGTCGCAAATTTGATAAATAAGATGGTGAAAAAAGAGAGAGGAAAGAGTGGGGAAAGACATTGGTATTTTTTTTTTAAAAAGAATAACCCGATAATTAAATAGGGTAGGTCGCAACCTAAAGAAAACCGGCCCCTCCCTCCTTCCCTCCCTCCCTCCATTTGCAAATCCGACCGAGGGGCGTCATTCAACGGGGTGGCGGGGCGGGTCCCGCCGCCAAAGAACGGTCTCCACATGATCGCGAAATTACGGTGGTCACGTTCACGGTAGGCCCCTCCTGCGCCACCGGTAGACTGCCACAGTCCCACCCAACAAGCCTAAAAAAAAATATCGGGCCGGGCAATTATTATTATCTCGGTATTTTTTAAAATAAGTTTTGTGGGGGGGATTTTGTTTCTTAATTGACAAAAAATTCTAACCACCACTTATTGAAAGCTGTACATTTTGTTGTTGTTGATATTCATGGAATAATCCAAGATAACATGTGGGCTGCGGATCCAATAATTTTTTTTTTTCAATTTAGCCTCAATGATTAAAGGGTCAATGGGTTTAGGGACATATAATATGAGGTAATTTTTTATTTTTTATTTTTCCTTCATTTGAGAATAAGATTACTAGACTCTAGGGAAAAATAATCTGTACATCCAATATGTGACTTATTATTAATTAGAATGCTTATAGCATGAAATGACGTTGTTAAAAAGTAATTACCTCAATTCATCACTCCACTAAATAAATGGCTAATGCAATCATATTCAATATCCCATCTTCTATTTGCCTTGCTTATATCTCGCTAGCGTCATTGTGACTAGTCTTTAAGTGATACGGCAATACTACCGCCCCATGTAATTGGCGGGTGTGTGGTAATCATGATAAGATATAAGGAATCGAACGGCTTAAAAAATTAACGATTCCGACAACACTCGAAGTCAGAATGCACCCTTCCGCAATTTCGGACTTCATCACATCAAAGTGGAAACACATAGGAGCAAAAGGCAAGTTAACTAAAGTGTGCTCACCGTGTCAATTCTCTACCAATTCTAAACATCAACCCGATGGTCCATACATGTACCTTCGGGCCTTTTTCAATTCCCTCATTCCCATCAATCCCTATGCAACAAAAGAAAGGCAGCAGGAGAATACCTTTCCCATTATCAAATCCGATTTTTTCCCTGCATCTCTATTCCGATTCACCAAAAGTTAACGAGAAAAGGGACAGCGAGCCGAAACATACCCCCCCCAGCAAACAAAAAATAAAGCCTTAGAGAACGCCAGGACCGGCTTGCAAAGCCAAGGTGCAGCGCGACGTGCGAAGCCACAGGAGAGCCTCTGACGGCCGTCGTGTTACTTAGTAAGATTAATCTTTGAATAATTATCTCCATAGTCAATCGGGCATACCAAATTTGAATTGACTCTACAGCAAGCACTATTCATGAATCGAGGCTAGACTCGGGAATAGTTTTCGGGGCGGGGAAATAGCCAAAAGGGGTCGTGTAATTAAGAAAGGGCTTAATGAGCTGTTGGCTCATATCTTTCCGTGCCGCTTTCTTTTATTTAATGAGGGGGGGCACTACGACCTCCTCCTTGCCGCATCCTTTCAATTTCCTTTTCTATTTTCTTAACCCATTTCGCTTGGATCTGTGCTTTTTTGATTGACACGATGTGGAGAAATCATTAGATTAAGACCGAAGATTCCTCCCCTCCTAATTTAGAAAAAAGAAAAATTGAAAAGTAATTTTTATTTATAATCCCTAAAATTTAACCCTATATGCAATGTTATCTACGAATATTTTATTTATTCAACGCGATTCGTGAAATTTAATCCAGTGTAATGTCATCCGTGAAATTTCGATTTGTTTAAACTAGTTCCAATGACATCTTTTATTAATTTAGATTTATCGATAATATCAAATATTTTTATATAATTTAATGAGTATTTGAACATATGTCAAAAGTTCATAGATCACACCACACAAATTGAAAATTCATGAACGGCAATATATATTAAGTTAAAGTTCAAGAATTACGTTACACTCTCATTTTTATATCAAACAAGTTTACTTATGAGATTGAGAAGCAAGACCTCTACCCCTAATTTTATCAAGTGGATGCAAGACGGGGGGGCAATATAAGCTGGGAAATTGTCAAAGTGGGTAATAGGGAGTAAATGAAAAGTGGCCCTATTGCTCAGTTAATCTTCGATTAATCAGATCTTAGTGAATCTAATTATTTTGGAAAACAAAAAGCGGAATAAAAAGGCAGGGCAATTTAATTAACTTCACCGTACGCCCTCCCTCCCTCGCCCCCATAAAATCCACCAAAGCATTCAGATTTCACCCTCTCTCTCTCTCTCTCTCTCTCTCTCTCTCTCTCTCTCTCTCTCTCTGTGTCGACATATAAAATAATTTTTCCCCTTCTTTTTCTCGGCTGTAATTGCTGCGTCAGAAAGAGAGAGAGAGAGAGAGAGAGAGAGAGAAGGGAGGGGAAGAGAGATAGAAAGAGAGCGCGACCCGCGAGAGCTGTTGCACATGGCGAGCTCCGGCGACGCCCCGGCGGCGGCGCGTGAGGGCGCGGAGGGCGGCGGCGGGGACAACAACTCCTCGGCGGAGCTGTGCGAGTCGGAGAGGGGGGGCGAGCGGAGCGTCTTGGGCGGGGCCGGCGGCGGCGGCGGCGGCGGAGGAGGTGGCGGGGGGAGCCGGTGGCCGAGGCAGGAGACGCTGGCCCTCCTGAAGATTCGTTCGGACATGGATGGCGAGTTCCGCGACGCGAGCGTGAAGGGCCCCCTATGGGACGATGTCTCCAGGTGAATTTGATCACAACTCTCGCACTGAATTCTTCGCTTCGTTTCGATCGATTTTTTTTTTCTCATCTCTCTCCGCGCGTGTGCGAAAGTGGAGTGTGAAGTGCGCTTTTCCGAGCGAGAACAACGAACCCGATTTCTTCTCTCATTTGGGTCTTTCGGGCCGGAGATTTCTTCGCCCTCCACTGTTTTTCTTCCCTCCTCCGACTCGATAATTCCTTGCCGAGTTCGCAGTTCATGAACTCCCGATTCACAGCCTCGACGACCCAAGAACTCCACCCCGCTTCGATTTCTCGTTCTTCTTTCAGAAAAAGTCGGGCGGGCGATTTTTTATTCTGATTCTTTTTCGAAGGGGGGTTGGGAATTGAGTTGCAAGATGGGGAATTTTTTTACGGCATCTGGAAAAAAAAATCCGGAGCATTGAGATGTCCACTTTCTCTTCTGGCGATTTTTCCTTTTTCTTGGAAGGGAATGGAATTGAGCTGGACATTGTCCTTCCCACTTGCCGAGAATTCCATGCGAGACATGGACCGAATCTCTGATGCATTGATGAGACCGACCTTCGCTCGTTCTTCCTCTAAAAACTTCCTCCACGCGGATGCGCTCTTGTTTTCTCTGGTCCGCGGTCTGCAAATTACGAAACTTTCATCGTTTTTCATGCCCGTTGTCTCAAACGGTTTTCTCGGGTACTTAGCATTTGTCGCAGGTAGAGCGAGTTAGAGAGACCGAGAGAGAGAGAGAGAGAGAGAGAGAGATAGAGACAGAAGCTAACGACTAGAGTTGAATGTCTTGAAACGGTTGTTGCCATCGTAAAAGAGAGAAATTTGATTCGTGTGTGCTTGGATCAGGAAGCTAGGAGAGCTTGGGTATAATCGAAGCGCCAAGAAATGCAAGGAGAAATTTGAGAACGTGTACAAGTACCACAAGCGCACCAAGGACGGTCGCACCGGCAAGCACGAGAAGAAGACCTACCGCTTCTTTGACCAGCTGGAGGCTCTCGAGAACCAGTCCCCTTCTCCTTCCGTCCCTCCTCCTCAGCCGCCGCCTCAGATGGCTGCCGCCGCCACCGCCGCTGCCGCCGCAGTGAGCACCGCTGGCCCGCCCTTCACTGTTACATCGGTCACGACCCATCATCACATCGCCACGTCGCAATTCAGTGTGGCGCCGCCCACTGGGACAGTTCCTCCTGCGGGCTTTCCTTCTTCAGCCGGGAATGTGGCTGTGAACCTGGCACGGGGCAGCGGGGTCGCATCATCCGCGCTCCCTAGCATGCCTGGGGATTTGGCCATCTCGGATGCTTCCGTGCCCTCATCTTCCTCCACTTCGTCGGATGAGGAATTGGGGCCCCCGACACGGCGAGGAATGAAGCGGAAGTGGAGGGGCTTCTTCGAGCGGCTGACGAAGGAGGTGATGGACAAGCAGGAGGCGATGCACAGGAAGTTCCTGGAGATGATCGAGAAGCGAGAGCAGGAGAGGATGGCCAGGGAGGAGGCCTGGAGGGTGCAAGAGATAACCAGGATCAGCCGGGAGCGCGAGATCCTCGCACAGGAGCGGTCTGTGGTGGCAGCTAAGGATGCGGCCGTGTTGTCGTTCTTGCAGAAGATTGCCGAGCAACAATTCCCGGGCCAGGCACAAGCTAATCCGTCGCCACCTCCACTGCAGCCGCAGCCACAGCCACCAGTGCGGCATGTGCCAAACCTGTCGTCGCCGCAGCCCATATCAGCCCTGGCCACGACACCAGGAGAAATTATCAGGTACTCCCAGGCACAGTCACAGGTGGTGAACATGGAGATCCATCGGAGCGCAAATAACGGCGACAAACAAGCCCCACGGAGCTCCTCGAGGTGGCCAAAACTGGAGGTCGAGGCACTGATCAAGCTGCGGACCGACCTCGAGTCCAAGTACCAGGAGAACGGGCCGAAGGGGCCCTTGTGGGAGGAGATCTCGGCGGCCATGAGGAAGGCCGGGTACAACCGGAGCGCTAAGCGGTGCAAGGAGAAGTGGGAGAACATCAACAAGTACTTCAAGAAGGTGAAGGAGTCCAACAAACAAAGGCCTGAGGACTCCAAGACCTGTCCCTACTTCCACCAGCTGGACGCCATCTACAAGGAGAAGAGCCACAAGTTCGAGGCCTTGGCGGGCCAACTACCGAAGCCGGAGAGCTCAGCAATGGCGCCACTGATGGTGACGCCAGAGCAGCAATGGCCGCCTCCCCCGGCGGAGCGGCGGATGGTGGACTCGACGGCGGAGGACATGGACAGCGACCACAACCCCGATGAGGAAGAGGGCGATGAGGAGGAGGATGGCAACGAGGGCGACTATGAGGTTGTGGCAAACAAGCCACCCTCAGCGGGTGCTAATAGCGAGGACACACATGATTGTTAGCAAAACCATTGTTCAGGTCATTTCACAGGTCGGGCCGGAGAATTAGGCTGGGCGGGCGGGTCAGACCGCCCTCCGGCGGCGGCGAATCAAGGTGAAGGGATGAATTTATACGTCAAATCACATGGGGGTTGCGAGGATGGGGGATTGTAGCATATGGTGAAGTGGGGTTTACATCTTTTTAATTTGTTTGATTTTATAATGATTAATTTATTTTGTACCCAGGTAATAAAAATGAAAAATCGTGGGAGAGAGTGAGGCGTTCAGGTTCTTCACAAGGGATTTAATAAATAAACATTAGAAAGAGGGAGAGAGAGGGAGAGATGTTTTTCAGTTGATGTTCCAAATATTCATGTTGACTGGTATATCTAAACGAATACAACGGTTCGCTTTGGTTTCTGCTGTTTCTCCTCCTATGTTGTTGGAATGTCTTAAGAACACTACCACAGTTGGAAAAGAGAGGAAACCCATTTGAGTAATAACGTAAAATTATGAAAAAGGAAGCTGAACTTGCACATTATCAGCTTAAATTAGAGATTCAGGAGATTTATCTTATATGAATCGGTATAGGCTCGACACCAACAATAACATGGGTTTCATATTATATGGTTATTTGGTTACATTATCGTGAATTTGAAATTTCATTAGCATGTACTTTTCTCCGGCTGTGTGAATGTTGAACTTGCACAAGCTTCGCGCACGAGTATATGGAAGAATGATATTTCGCAATTCACTAAATGCTCGTTTTATCACCCTATATTAGTGGATATTGTGGAATAAAGGTACAAGAAACAAAGCTTTCGCCTCTTCTCCCCGCGATTATAGTTGGACGTTTTGTTTGATTAATGTTGATGCTGGATTGAATTGGACTATTTATTGAGGTTGGAGAGTTTGATAATGTCTCGTTATTGAAGTCAGATCAAGCGAGTAATTTGATGAACAAATTTCTTGTTCTAATTTGGACTTCTTGGGTAAAATTTTATTGTTACTTTTTTTTTTTTTTTTTTTTTTGGCAAAACGGAGGTGAAAGTCAAACGTAGATCTAGTCGTGTGTTAGAAAACCCTTTTTTATCAAGTATGAATACACACGGTTGTCATTTAAGATGAGCATTTGATTCCTTGGATTTTAGATTGGTAAAGGATTTTAAGGGAACTTTTTAATTTTTAGAGGTCATCCGATTGGATAATTAAGATTCAGAAAGATGGAATTTTCTATCTTAGTAAGTTCTTTTATTTTCTAATGCAGCTTGGGAATTCTTTAGAGTTATTTAAAGGTAATTGTTTTGGCTCTTTTTTCAGAAAATGTCACTGATGGCAGTACTTTCACCATGCATGCCAAGAGTGTGTTAGATTGAAAGCCATTTCAATTTCGTCCATTGCGCATTTATTTATATTCAATGTGAATTTTGGAATCTTTATCTAGTCAAATCATATCGATGTGATAACACCAGAAAAGTATCCCAAGCATCAGACCATCCGGTCGGTGAAATGAATTTGGTCTACAAGAGCCTCGATGTTAGTTGGAGGGTGTCGACAAGAGCATCGTATGCCATTTCGGTCGACCGGAATACACGAAAGCTGATGCAGAGTGTAATTGTCTATTAGTAGAGTCAATTATTTCGTGATTTCAAACTATTTATAGATAATTGTTGTTAAATAAAAATCACGTATAATTAAGGGTGATTGGTTCCCACCCTCGAACTTGGAATTAGACTGAGCAACCTCAGTTACTAGTTTGTGGAATGGGGAATTGGCCCACTTGGCCCATTCTGGTTTTAGGGTTAGTTCAGGAATTGGTGATTTCTTCTTCTTCTCATTCATTTTTTTTTTTTTTTGTTTCTTCTATTCTCTACAAGTGAGAGTTTCTCAACATATAAAGAAAAAAACAACAATTTATTAATTAGGATTTTTATCATAATAAAATATAAAAAAGTAAAAATTTTTGATTGGTTCGTCGGTTTGGTTTGATTCCTTAATTAGAACGGAAAATCAGTCCCTTAAGAATTACCCACAACCAATCGGTTCAGTTCGGTCTGAGCTGGCTTTCGTGTTAGATTGGGATAGATGCACACCCCTACATATGATATATGTTCATAGATGACCGTTGGTTGTGGACCGTAAATATCTCAAATGTGTTCCTTGCAAAGGTTGGTCCAATCAATCAAGAAACAAATGTGGCTCCTCTCTATTTCCACCACAAATTACGTTTTCAGTGCAATTTTATTGCCGGCAACGACAAAACTGAGTGTTCCTACTTTTAAATTCTCTCGACACGAATTTTCAATAATCAACCAAAGACTTTTCACACCTTCTAATTTTCACGCGCGAAGTTACATCGCTCTTCCGACGGAACCCGATGAAATGACAAGATGAATATAGGCAGAGGCCCTTTTCCCATCGGCGCTTGACATCGTCCTTCTCATTTCATTAGGGTTAAATGCCAAAAGTCTCAAGAGTTGGGTTTTCGTCGCAGAAACTGTCGGACGCCGTGGCTGACAGGACAGCGAAATCAAAGCATAACGGACTTTTTGCAGCCGCAGACGAGCAGGGAGGGAGGGAGAGAGAGAGAGAGAGAGAGCATCGACGCATGTGGACATCGGGGGGGAGAAGGCCCCGAGGGAGGAATCTATTCTTTCCCCAGGTGCTTCGAT
This sequence comes from Eucalyptus grandis, assembly GCF_016545825.1. NCBI lineage: Eukaryota > Viridiplantae > Streptophyta > Magnoliopsida > Myrtales > Myrtaceae > Eucalyptus > Eucalyptus grandis. The sequence goes on along the minus strand of NC_052617.1, from coordinate 38,052,334 downwards.
CTATCCAGCTTCTCCATCATCTTTTCCTTTCGAGTGGAAAAGATACTCGCGTCGATCTACGCGCACACGTCACTTCAATTCCTCGGTGTATTCGCAGTGATGTTGCGTTCGCATTGATGTCAGTGCAGCGCTCATGTTCTGCCCGAACAGCGCTGATTCCAGGGACCCTTCGTTTCCACCGACCGTTTTTCTTTGACAGATCCGACGTGAGCTTTAGGCGCGAGCTCCTCACATGAACATGTCGTCAGTAGGGATTGCGAGTTTTGTCCGCACCGAACTGTGAAACAATCTGAGGAGTCGATCGGTAGCAATCTACGGCTCTTGTACGGCCTCGAAGTTAAACGATTTAGGAAGTAATATGTTTCCTTTGAGATGGGATAAAAATAAATCCTTTTGACTTGAATGATATCTGTGAATTGAGTTCCAAGAATTCGACCATTTTCAATGAACTTAGCTTGCTTGAATCAATGGTCATGTGTTGCTTTAAAGTATTGCATATTGGACACTAGATGACTTCAGCATCATTCATTTTTGGGTGGCCCTAGAAAATAGTATTCTATGAGATCTCAAACTGAAGCACCCTCGCAGCTTCTTCTCTACAAATGCTTCCTTTGTCATGGATTAGTTCTTGAGAGTTCATTTCAGAATAAAATTCAGATGGTTGGTAATATTTTACCTCCTATTTTTGGACCCTTCTTCAGCAATTACATCTTTACACACTTCAACATCTCTAAGCCTTCTAGTTTTTGTCCATTCTGCTCGGGATTTTTTGTATTGGGGTTTGGCATGCCAATTATGTGTGATTTAACTCCAACCTACAGGTTAGGTTTAGATTTCATTTAAAAAGCACGTGCCCGTTTTATTTATTTATTTATTTTGGTCATGAAGACCTTCCCTCTACCTTTCTTGCCATCTTATTTAATTTCCCTTTCCCTTCTTTTCACAATGCGAAACACTTTTGCTCCAAACTCTTGGTCGCCATCCAATAGGTACACTTAGAAGCCATCATGAAACACCCTGTAGGCCCAATAATCCGATCAAGCCCCTGCCTTTGGCTACATAAGTAGCCTTATCCCAGAGCAGTTTATATGTAGCGGTTGAAATTTGAATATATGCACTCCGGTTGCCAAACAAACGCCCCAACCTTGAGAAGTTCAGATCTATCCGTCGTTAAATAGTGGTATCCTTCGAACCAAGATTAATGCACACAGGACTGATAAGAGAAAAGATACATAGAGAGGACATATGGGTACTGACTCTACATCTTGGCTAATGAATCCACTTAGTCAGCCGTGTGTATCAACATCTTTAGGACTTCGAGACTGGGAAGGGCTTTTATTACAAGGTGGGTTATGGGCATGCCCTACCATTCTGGTTCGCTTTGATGAGAATTATTTACAATGCTGTTGTCCACTCAAGAGAAAGTGGCCCCCCCTCCCCAAAAGAAACACGCAGAACGAAGGTAAGGCTCACTTTCTGTGGTTAAGGAACTTGCTCTCGTATACATGGCCACAACCAGACACACACCCCCCCAAAATATCTCCTTTCATCACCTATTGACCGAGCAAAACGGGTCTCTCTCTTTTCTTAAACTTACACGGCTTCTTTCGTCGTAAAAGCAGGATTACAAACAATCGAAAAGATTGAGTTATCAAGCCGTCAAAACCGGCCGTGCTATAGAGTCGAACGTGGTGTCTTTGGAAGTCTCGCGCTATTCATAAAATGGCTTGAGAACTCCTTTTGTGGGTTCTACGCAATTCGAACTCAGTAGAAAAAGCATGTCGACCTAAGTTCGCACGAAATGGTTGACATCTTTGGGTTAAGTTCATACGGGGAAACCCTAGATTAATTGCTGCGGTCAAAAGGTCATTGATTTCGCTGGTAGTTTGGTGCGCGTGCACATATGACTTTTACGAGTTGACAATGCAATAAATTGTTTTTTTTTTATATATCTTTTTTCTTTCATTTGGATTCTTGCTTCTTGGTGTCTTGGTACTCGTGTTCTTACCTCAGCCACAAATGGTCTACGAATTTTGGTTCAATTTGCAATGTTGTTCCTAAACTTTTAATTTTTCAATGCAGCCCTTTAACTTTGGTCCAATATTTTAATGATATCTCCAAATAAATCAAGAGTTTTGGGACAACATAAGTTCATAGATCACGTTACATAAGTTAAAAGTTCGAAGACATCACTGCACATTAAATCAAAATTCAGAAATCAATTATGCTTACTATTCCAAAGTTATAATAGCGTGTTAGTGATTAAAGTGAGTGCATTTGTCTATGTTGGCAAAATAAAGGTTGGTGGGTAGTCTTGGGAAGTGCCCGAAGCGAAATTTGGGAATGGGATTTTTACCATAAACGATTCGTGATGATCAGCACTCCCACGTAACGCTCCTTGCTACGGACACATGTTGCGGTTCATTCATTTATTTCAATAATTGATGAGATGCGAGTACTACCTGAAGTCAAGACACGTCGCGGGGAGAGTGGCCCTGGAGATGCCAACAAACGTGGGCTTTTTACACGCTCTCATGTGGATTCAAACGTAGTTGCGTCTGCCTACGACTTTTAAGGGATGTTTCGAGCGGGAAGTAAATGTGTTGGACGCACGGATGGACCACCCGTGCCCCAGTCGAGACGAAAGAAAATTACTACTGCAGGGCAGGTGAATGAATACGTCGGTTTATGGGAGTCGATACTATAATTATTGAGTCAGGAAACCGTAGAGAAATCGCTTTTCCTGGTGGGCACAACCTTGTGATGCTTCCAATGTGGACCATTCAATTGAGCGATATACTAAATGCGTGGATCATCATGAGGAGCAAAAGGTACTGCCATCATTGTGGTTGCAGTCGATTTAGTTATGAGTAATTGGAAAGAAAGAAAACGGGAGGACAACATCGTGTGGAATGTGGAAGTGACTTGACCGACGGAACTATTCATGAATGTGGTAGGTAAACCGGGAGAAATTATCGGGGGAGCGCGTCGTGATGTGGCAAACTTCACTCGAACCGTTGAATTTAATGAGTTTACGTGAAACACGCATGGACCCATCAAGTCAGACGATGCAGATGTAATTTGGTATGTACGGCGCATATTTAGTGATTGGAAGAAGGTTATAAAGATCAGGACAAATGGAAAAGATGTGTTTTGGATGTGAGCATGACGGGTTAATTGGATCTGAACAATTATTTCAAATGCACATTCTTGGTGAGTACAATAGTATGATATAATTTAACAATCATGAATTATGGGTTTGATTTCTGTGACATAACTTGGTATAGGCAAGTCATGAGAATATTAGGGCGTGCATGGTAATACTCCAAAAAAGTGTTTCTGGAACACTTCTGTACGGATTTTGTTCGCTGGAACAAAAAAAAACAACAGAAATGCGTTTGGTTGCGTTTCTTTTTTTTTTTTTTGTTCCTAGAACGAAATAGGAACAAAAAAAAAAAAGAAAAACAATAAATTGTTGTTTCTTGTTAGAAAACAAAAATGAAGAAACACTTATGTACGGATTTTTCTGTTCTCTTCTCTCTTCTTCTTCTCTTCTTCTTTTTTTTTTTTTTTCTTCTTTTTCTTTCGCGCGCCGGCCTCGGCCATGGCCGGCGACCGCCGTCGAGGGCCGGCGACGCCGTCGAGGGTCGGCGACCTCGCCGGAGCCTCGCCGGATCACGGCGAGCTCGAGCTCGCCCGACCATGGCGAGGCTCGGCCTCGCCGAATCTGGGTGAGCCCGAGCTCGCCCGGCCAAGGCAAGGCTCGGGCGTCGCCGGCGAGCCTCGCCCGGCCAAGGCAAGGCTCGGCGTCGCGCGAGCCTCGCCGTGGCTAGGCGAGGCGCCGGCCCCGTCAGTCCGGTTCTTGGGAGGCGGAGATCGGCCGAAATAAGAAAAATAAAAAATAAAGGAAAAAATGAAAAATAAAATAAAAATATTAAAGAATTAAAAGAAACAAAAAAAGAATACAATTTAACCAAACGTGTTTCTACTCATTTTTTATTCTCGGAACAAACGTTACCAAACGCGTTCTTTTGTTCAAAACTGTTAGGAATGTAAACACTTTTTTTTTTTCGTTCCTGGAACAAAAAAAGAACAGAAGTGTTACCATTCGCACCCTTACTTATTGTGAATCTTCTCACGGCAACTAGGGATGTGCAGTTGAACCGGGTCTACCCAAAAATTGGACCAGCTCACTTGGAAAACAGATCCGAAAATCGATTCCCATTAAAATTGGTTTGAGAACCAATTCCCAAAATTTGGAATTGGTTTGAGAATCGATCCTGATATATACCCATCTGAGAACTGGATCAATTAGACCAGTTTGGGAACTGTTTGTAAGCCCAAAGACCCAAAACCCTATCTTTTTTTCCCTTGAATTTTAATCCTAGAATTGAGTTTTTCCTCTCGCATAGCGCTTCTCCTTCATCGTTCCTCTTCCTCACTAACTCATGGTCATGCCATCCATCACCACGAGCACCATCCATTGCATAAGATTTTTGCTTTGCCTTATGATGTTTATTTATGATTATTAACCTTGTGTATCCTTAGTTTCATTTAGTCAAAAAGTTCATATACTTATTGATTATACGTGCTTAATGTTTCAATATAAATTATGAGGATTACATTGTTTCCTCAAATATTAATGTAAAATTCGAAGTCATATAGGATATTCGGCGATTGCAAAATAGGTTCCAGTGGAAACGGAGTTGACTTTGGAACTGGACCAAAAGAAAAAGGGTGGTTCTAAAACTAGGTCGAGTCCAAGTAGGGTTGAGTTCGGTGTCCAAAAAAAAGGAATCGGTTATAATAGGGTTGGAAACAAGGTATAGGTCTGGAATCTACTCACCCTAGACCCGATCATCCCTAATAGTAACATGGACAATTTGCCTTGAGTCATGACATGGACTGTAATACCGATTCGATTGATAGTAAATACACAACATGCATAACTTTATTCTAACATCCTCAGCCATTACATTGATACGAGAAATTATACTTTTAACAAGTAATTAACTATTCACGTCAAAGTTAATAGATGCGGGATGTGTATAAAAAAGGTTTCATAATCTGTGCATTTAATATTTATCTTTTCAGTTTATGGGATTAAGAGAAATTGCATGCAAGAAGCAATCTAGAAAGGGTGATGTTTGTATAGATGCATACAAATAGGCACATTTAGATCAATCCATACACTCCACAAAAATTCATGATTAGTTGTGATAAATTTCACTGAAGTATCAAACGCAATCCTCCGACTCTCCAGTCTTTACTGAGGAACCGTATTCAAACGGAGAAAATAAAAAGAAGAGCTTTTACCTTCTCTATCTGTCATGGGCAACATTTTCTTTTTTGTGTTGTATTTATATATATATATATACACACTAGTGTATAAAGCAAAAGAACCTCCTACCTTAAAGGGTTTTCCATCCTTTTTTCTTTTCCCAGAGTAACTTCAATTACTTATTCCATTAATATTATATCATTGGACAAATGTGTAAGTTAATAAATTAATTTATCTTTCACGTGCTTCAATATTGAAAATTATATCTCTCAGGTCTGATAAAGTCTCACAAAAAAGAAATTAAATCTTGGAGTAATTCATCTATGTGTAAATTCTCACCATATTGTATCAAAATTTTTATTTCCAATCAATTGATAATTCAAATGTTTCGTATTGAGGCAATTTTGTAGAAGATGCTGCAAGTCAATAATTTCCATCCGCTCAATGTGGTTGCATCTCATACTAGTTACAAATGAGCTAAATGTGCAAGACCTTTTTAACTTTTGGATTTTTACTAAGTTCACTGCCAATTTGAAAAATAACATACCATTCATCGTCGGATGGTTGATAAGCGAAAGAATTGGATCATGAAACTATCTCTAAATGCATGTGCCACTCATCTAGGAGCGTGTGTAAAGATTTCTTTATGCCGACAATGAAATGAACCTACTAAGAATCCTCAAACTCTTCCCCTCCCTCTCTATGTCCTCCTCCATCGAAGCCCAGCTCATTAGGATGAACTTTTGGATTCCGAGGGCTTAGCCCAACCTCTTCAATTCAGCTAGGTTTTTCCTCATACCTGGACTCACTGATTTCCAAAGCTTAGCCAGGAATTATCCAGCCCAACCCAACCAACCGTTCCAATTTCTGTGCATAGGACTTTCAGAGATATGGAGTTATTCCGCATTGCTTGATTTACAAAGGCTCGTCATACCATGTGGTCTCATGTAGGCTGTCAACAGTCCGATTCGGCTTTCCATGAAACAGGAATCGAACCGAACCGTGTGGGATATTTGCATGTTTTGACCCGAAATGAATATGACCTGAACTGAAAACACGGTTGGATTAGATTCGGGCCGGATTTTGGGTTTTTTCTTTTTCCTTTTGCACCTGTCAGGGCAGCAACTCTAGAAAATAGAACGCCATGGACGGATCTTGGGATTGCTTGCGACAAGTATGGATCTTGAGAACCCCCTGACCGCACAAGCTCTGCATAGTCATTAACGTTCACCGGCGACACGGCTCCTCCAAATCTAGAGATGATGAGGCTCCATGGCTGTCTAGATCTCGACGCGCGGAACCGAGAATAAATTAGTAATACAACACCCTCTATTTCTGGCTTTGTTCTTGCTTATATTAAGTTGTATTCCGTGGCATCCATCATAAAATTTGAGTGTCTGTGAGCATTTTGGGCTTCTTTGCTTGGGCCTCTCTCTCTCCCGCTTTTCTGCTTTACTCTCTCACTTCCTCTCCCCTCACGCTATCTATCTTCATCTGCGTCTCTCATGGACCCTCGACGAAACCCTTAATTCTGTCAATGACCCAAAGGTTCGCCAGGTCACTTTCTTCGCCCCTCCACCTTACCGCTCCCAATTGGGCCCTCTCGACCTGGTCTCCTCCGCCGCCTCCTCCCCGCCCGTTGCATCCGTCTCCCCCTCCCACTACTCCCTCTCCGCAGTCATGATCCCTCCCTCCCCACCACCACTCCTACAGCCTTAAACTCCTCTCCCGCCGCGTCCCCTTCCCCGCCGTCCCATCAAGCTACACCACCACATCAGACTTCTCACCACTGCCGTCCTTGTACGCATGGAAGCTCACGGCTGCGGTGGGGGACAACGGGTAGCTCGGCTACTACGTGGCCACGTCGCTGAGCTGGGCCAAGAAGGGGAGGGCGATGGCAAGCAGTTTACTGTTGAGTGGGCTACCCACCGTGTCTATCGTCATGATGCTTTCTAGCATTAGGGAAGATCGGTTCTAGAGTGGTTGTTTTGAATAAATAAAAGATGGGCAAAATTTGCAACAGTTCAAAAATCATAATATGATCTTACATCCACACACACAGAGCAACGGTGACATTTCAATCTCTTACATCCATAAATTTTGCAGCAGTTCAAAGTGTCTCTCTAACACACGCTATTGCCTTTCTCCGAGAGAAGCCAAATCGTCAGTGACGTTACATCCACGCACACTCAGAAATGCTGCAGAATTTGCAGTAGTTCAAAATGTCGTTCTCTAACCTCTTCACTAGATAACACGATATAGTAGTCATCTCACCAGCATTTTCAAAACTTTTTAGTGAACCTTCTGTAACAATTGCTTTTTTCCAAATCTTGATAGTAAAGCAACAAGATCTCAAATTGTTTCTTCCAAATGACAATTAGGCTACGTTTGATCGTTCGGATTTCTAATCGGGATAGGATTAGATAAAATAGGATAAGATATGAAATTCTGAGATTTTTAAATATCCTGTTAATTATTTGGTAAATTACAGTATTAAAGTCATATATATTTACATCATATCATGTACATTTTTTTTTTTTTATATAAACGGCATATCACTATAAATGAACCTAAATGTTCATAAACAAAGATGTTGAAAATCTCTTGTAACACTATTCCTTAATTTAATTTAATTTAATTTATTATATTATTTTCTTTATTATTTCTTTTTTCCCCTTTCATCATTCTTTAATAAAAAAATTTCAAATAGTAAACTGTACTAACATACCTAAAATACAAAGATACCTAAAATATATAATAAATATAAATATTTAATTTATAGATCGAATGTTTATTATAAGATAGAATTAAAGTTAAATATATAAATTAAAATAAGATTAATTAAAAATAAGTTTTAATTTTTTTAATTTTTAATTTCTTAAATTAGAATTCAAATATTATTTATATTAAAATATAATTTCAATTTTGTTAATTTAATAAGTTTGTTATTCGAGAAAAATAACTTTCTTATTATGGACATTAGAAATCTTATCCACTTTTATCCCACCTCCTCAATGAGATAATTTTATCATGTTTATATCCTCTTAAATTCGACTTTATCCTATCCTAAGTGAGCACGAAACATAGAATATGACAAATCATATTTTATCTTGAATTTTATCATGATTGTCAAATGCAGCCTTAGGGTTTTGAGCTTACAAGAGAGAGTGACGAGGTCGGAAGCAACCGAGAGTGAGAGTGACAGAGGAAGGCAAGGCTGTGACACAAGAGGTGGCTAGAGGTGCGATTGACTTGAGATTAGAGTGAGAGTGAAAGAGGGAGGCGAGGACGTGATTGCGAGGGATGGCTGAAAGCGAGGCAAACTAGGGACTGAAAGCGATAGAGTTGAGAGGAAGAGTGAGATGAGAGACGACAGTGTCATAGAGTTGATAGCCTTGAGAGTCTTGAGAGTTGAGACCCAAAGAGAGAATGAGTGATGAGGGAATTAGGGTTTCAATTTTGCAAATTTAAAAGTTAAATACATAACATATCAATTTGGTTTAAGGGGTCGGTTCTATGCATAGAATCAAGAACTAGACCACTTGTTCCACTTTTTGGGAACTGAGAACCGGACTAGGGCTTCGGGAATCATCTAGAACCAACTGGTTTGGTTAAGTCCGAGTGATTTCTTTCGCTTAACCCCACCTAGTATTATTAGTATGTAAGTCGCTTGTTGTGAATTCATAAAATATCTCGTTCTATTTTCTGGAGCTATTGTTGTGATGGTAGCAGGTGCGAAGGGAAGAGGACGAAGAAAATCGAAAAGACGAAATTCGAAAGCCGGCCTGAACTAAACCGTCAAATTGCCCAAATTCTTTTACTTCAGTTAACTATCAATAACATCATGATCCTAAAAGTTTAATTTTCGCAGCTAAAACCTAAACTTTTCCCGAAAATTGACCTAGTGAGTCCAACGATCAACGTTTTGCTATAGAAACATGCCGCGTGGCTCTCGGAGAGAGGGCGAGCCACGCTTGATTTTGCCATGTCGAAATACCGACGTTGCCGACTCCCGCGGGACTCAAATCGATCTAAAGTTAACAGTGTATCTCGATTGAGTCAAGGGGTAAGCCGCATCCGAATTTTCAAAGGGTTCTTATCCTATCGATATGCGTTCTCCCACTAGCGCCGCATGGACTCTCGGATATGGAAATCATGGATTCAGGAATATTGGTTTCGGATCTGACGGGACATCAGAAGGTTGTCAACTTGACTAAGCTTCTTAAAACGAGCACATGCTTTAAATGCAAACGCGAGTGCTCCAAGGGACAACATCAACTAACTGTTCCCACAAAAGAAAATTAGCTCCACCTTATCCTACTTCTTGGATAATAACAAGGGTTGATTCTCGATATGCCATACGTGTCGTCCAAAACAAGAGCTCTTCGTTCGAACTTGTCGAGTTTGTTCGAATAACTTGGTCACTAAACAAATTGGATGACAAATTTTAAAATGAGAAGTGCATTGTTAACATGTTTTTCATCAAGGAATTGTGTAGGAACAACAAGACTATATAGATAAGCTAAGCGGGAAAAGCATTAAAAATGTCTTAAACCTTTTACATATGTGCCAATTTAATCATAAATATTTTTTTGGTATCAATTTAGTCATAAATCTTTTTACTTTATGCCAATTCAGTTATTTTCGGCTAATTTTGTTGACTAGGCGTTAGCCGGTGACATGGCATAACCGGCACTAACATAAACAATTTTTAATAAAATTTTAATGTTTTTTATTTTCTTTTTTCTTTTTTCCTTCTCCTCCTCCTTCCAGCCGATCGCCAAACCTTGGTGATCGGCCAAAGGCGACAACTAGCAAGGCTCTGCCACAAGGGCAGCCTTGCGCTAGGCAGCGAGACTTGCCCTCGCTGAATCTAGCGAGGTCGAGTCTCGCCCATAGGTGGGGAGGCTTGACCCTTGCCAGCATGGCACGAGGCCACCCTCGCTAGATTTGGCGAGGTCAAGCCTCGCACCAGCTTGCCCTAGCTAGATCGGGGGAGGATCTAGCGATGGTCAAACCTCGCTGGCAATGGGTGAGGCTCGATCTTGCCAAATTTGGCCAAGGTGAGCCTTGTTGCCCTCGCGGTAGAGCCTCACCAGCCCTTTGGCCAGTCACTAAGGTTCGGCGACCGGCCGAAAGAAGAAGGAGAAGAAGGAAAAAGAAAAAGAAAATAGTAAATTAAAAAATATTAATATATTATTTAAAGTTGTTCATGTCGGCACCAATCGTGTCTCGTTAGTTGGCTGGCGCCTAGTCAGCAAAATCAGGCCAAAATTAATCAGAAATGACTGAATTGGCATCAAGTAAAAAAGTTTATAACTAAATTGGTATAAATGAAAAATGTTTATGACTTTTTTAACACTTTTCCCCAACTTAAGCCTGCAAGTTTTTCAATATTTTTTTTTAGTGATCCAGGGAATCCCATGTGCCCGACAACGAGTAAACCACAGGGAACACGTCGGCGGGAGGACTTATCACGTCCGGCGTCCTACTTAAGATCTCAAGCGACTATGAGGGAATTCGAACTCCTCCACTTTCGTAAGGGGGAGAGAGCCAAAACTATCACGGCCGCCAAGGCGGTGGTCAAGTTTTTCAATATTCGTATATAAGTATAAGAGAAATCCCGACACTTGTGTGAAGAGGGTGTATGCAAAACTTGTTAACGAAGTAAAAGTTCTAGAGCTTTCAATAAAGGTTAGCATGTTGTGATATATCGATCGATTCTCATTTCCTACACGGTCTTTTTCTCATAAACAAGGTTCGAGAAGAGGGAAAAAGTGAAGTTGGGAAGAAAAACGAGGTAGCCTAAGCGCTGCCCTAATGCCTGAGTCTATCCATTGCGCCAGTTTCTTTGGTAATGACTTGATGTTCGTGCTTGTTGGAGGACGCTCGCTACTATTTGAACCTCTCCTTTATTGCTTTTGTCGCGTTCGACACCTTCTCTCATGCTCTATCAAAGCACGTGCTCTATTTCCAAGTGCAAACATCTGTTCATCTTAATAGCATATTTCTGCTCAAAATCATTTTGGGAACCCTACCACCGTCAGAAATCGTTCGTCAACTTGGACAGTGGCTGTAGCTATCATTGTCACATTCAATTTGTACCATATTTTTCTTTTGTTTCTTTCAGCTTTCAAATTGAACACTGTTGTCACTAGACCCTGCTCTTTAAAGGGCATACACAACAATCAATCAAACCCATTTCTGGACGGAATTATTCTGACTTTCCGTATGCTATTCGATCAGAGTGAATGGACTCCCTACATCATCAACATATCAGTGTTCATTTTCTTATGAACATAGTTCATGCACACATAGACATAACTTTACATGTAAAGGTGCACAAAAAGAAACCCTAATCTCACCTAAATATCGAGCCCCACCCTTCCTCCTCTTTGATCATCCTCCAAGCTACATCGCTCCACAGCCATCGTCCACCACCTTCTATGGCACTTGTTCACGTCAACAATCTCTCTCTCTCTCTCTCTCTCTCTATAGTGTCAAGTATGCATATGTATAGTGTCATTTAGTGCTTCTAGATAGTTTACAGTTCGTTCACTTGTCACACGAGCATTGGAGAGAGACCGTCATTCCACTACTCTAAAGCAACTTCAAAAAGAGCCTCCCTTAATGTCTTAAACGCCAACACAATTTTCAGACACGCTTTTCTTTCTGGGTGCTGCATCTGAGATGGCACCGCCCGGTACTATTTTCTGTCTGAGCTCGCGCGCCTTTCAAAGGCTAAATAATGAAGTTAATCATCCACCCTCGCGGCAACTTACCACGATGCCATGATGAAATTTATGAAGCCCATCCAAATTCATATTTCCGTGAAAAATAACCTAATTAAGTGGATCATACGTGCAGTTCCTTCTAATAATGTTCCTGTGTCGCAAGAGGATAACTTCGGTTCGCTTCATGCATTAGTGATGTATAAAACTCTTGAACTTCAAGATGTTAAACTGAATGAAACTTTTCAACGAGGTTTTTTCAATTTCAATATCGTTTATATATACGCATAGCATGGAATGCCCGATTGGGATCATATGTATAGGTAGATGTGTCAATGGTTAGGGGTGTGCAACTGGATTGAGTCTACTTAGGGACCGAATCGGCCCATCTGGAAAACAAGTCTAGGAATCGGTTCCCATTGAAACTGGTCCCTAGTGTATACCGACTCAGGAATTGGATTGACTGGACCGGTTTGGGAACCGGGGTTTTGTCAACCCAAAAGTCTAAATCCTATCTTTTTTTTCCCTTGATTTTTTATTTGAGAATTGAATTTTTCCTCTCGCACGGCACTCCTCCTTTGTTGTTCCTATTCCATGCCAGCTCACAGTCGCACTATCCATCCCTAGCTCACGTCGCACCATCCATCGCATAGGATTTTTATTTTGCCTTATGATGTTTGTTTATAATTATTAGTCTTGTGGATTCTTAATTTCGTTTAGGCAAAAAGTTCATATACTTATTAATTACATGTGCTTAATGTTTTGATATAAATTATGAGGATTACATTATTTTGTCGCATATTAATATAAAATTTAAAGTCAGATAGGATATTGGGCGGTTGCAAAACAGGTCATAGTGAAAACAAGGTTGATTCAACAATCGGATTGGAAAAACATGATGATTCCAAAACGGGGTTCAATGCAAATAGAATCCGATACAAGATCCATAAAATGGAAACCAATTATAATAGGGTCGGATACAAGATCCAGATCTAGAACCTACCCACTCTGGACCTAATCATTCTTATTAATGGTTTGATTCGGTTTGGGTTTTTATGTATAGTATAGACATTCCATGTAAGTCATTTAACTGGAATGAGATGGAAGGCGTCAGTCTTCACATGCTGCAGGTGCCCATTGTTTGAAGCTCTTCGATTTGTTTACAACAGGATAAACTGAAATATGATACGCGTGGGCACCTCATCGAATTGTTTGTAAAACCAACGATATGGCTGTCCGGCGGTTTATCCGTGCTTATGGATTTGGCCAACTAATGAATGCACGCCGCGTGTTACCTTGTACTCGACGGGTTAACTTTTATATCTGATGGCGTTTATGGAGAAATGCGTCCCCTTGGCCGGTGTTGCAAGTTGTCGACTCCCAACATGTGACCTCTCAATATTTCCTCCACTTAAAGTCCATCCTATAGTGAAGACTAAGGAAAAATTATCCAAAAAATCCTAAACCCATTATACATTTACCAATTCAGTTTTAAACCTTCAATTTTATTAATTCAATTCTAAACATTTTCACTTCTTACTAATTTAGTCCATCTAATTAATTTTGATTAGAAATTATTGACATTGACGTCAGTAGTAAGCAATATCACATAAGTTTATCAGTGCTAATGTTGACAATTTTTAATAATATTTTGATATTTAAAAAAAAATTGATTTTTTTTCTTCCTTTTTCTTTTATGCTTCATCTCCGTTTGGCCGGTGGCTAGCCTCCGACCACAGGCAAGGCTTGGTTGGGCGAGGGCAAGCCCTGATGAGGGGAGCCCTCACCCTGTCGAGGCTCAGTGGGGCTACCCTAATCTAGGCAACAATCGGCGTTGCTCGACAATGCCTTTGTCAAGCTGATGCCCAACAAGGCCACCTTGGCTTGGGCAACAATCATCCTTGCATAGTTTGGGCAAGGGCCAACCTCGCCTGGCCTAGGCAAGGCAAGGTCTCCCCCTACCAAGGCTTGCCCTCATGCGGCCATCCCTCATTTGTGGCGGGCGAGGCTAGTCGGCCTAGCATGGCGGGTGGTTAGAGGCTGACCACCAAACAAAGAAGATGCAAAAAAGAAAAGGAAGAAACCAAAATATAAGAAAAAATAATGAAAATAACAAAAATTCAAGAAATATCAAAATATTATTAAAAATTGTCTACATTAGCGTCGGTAATCCTACGTGACATTGCCAATGTCTATGTCAGTAATTTCCGGCCAAAATTGGACAAATGTACTCAATTAGTAAGAAGTGAAACGATTTAAGACTGAATTTAAAAAATCGAAACGTTTTGAAATTGAATTAGTAAAAATGCAGTAGGTTCAAGACTTTTCTGACAATTTTCCTTGAAGATTAGTGGTGGAACCACTAGCCTCCGATGGCCTGTAAGGGCAATTTGACCATATTTCAAGGTCATTATCATTTTTCATGACAGGATCATGACCCATCGATCAACATCCAGGCATGGATCACTTCGACCTATAAATCAAGATTCATAAGTTCAGGTTAGTTTCTTCCGCAATATGTCCATACTCTCACATGTACACTTTCCTCTTGCTAACTTGAGCATCGAAGGGCCAATCCTGGCCTACTACACAAACGCCCAAGTCCATATTCGTTGGTGTAGGTGCTATCGAGGTGGAACCTTTGACAAATTCCTCAAGACCCTACTGTGCATCAACAAATTTATTTGTTAAGCAATATATATGAGCACTAGCTATATTCATCTTGAATAAGTTCGACGATGATTTTGAATACATAGGCCACTCACACTTTTGGCCAATAATCATATGTATTTAGTTGATATTTCAAATCACAACAAAAATTTTAGTAGTTTCTCATGAGTGGTCAACAAACAAAACTCGAAACATTCAAAATAAACCTATCGAGCCATAACAAGTAAGAATGCAAATATGTTATAAAATTTGAAAATACTCAATCTTATGTGACACGCAACACGCAACACGCAACTTGAAAATTATTAATTTAGTCAGACCTAAAAGCTTTCCTATTTTTTTAACGGGAATCTAAAAAGCTTATTTACTAGGAAAGTCATTTCTGCTGGGACTCTCCATTGTCTTTTCTCCTTTCATGGTGCGAAGCCTCTTTAAATCCGGTGTCCTGGCCCAATGTCTCTTTCCCTGCTCAGATATTTTGCTATCTTTCTTTTCCACTTTTTGACAAAGTGTGGTCTTGTAGCCGTATAAGATGCCCCTATCATCATGTCTATCTGCAACTATCTATGTAATGACAAAGAAGATAATGTCTAGTAAAATCAATTTCATTGTCACATTACTTCCGCAATTATATCATCCATGCTAACTTAGTGCAGTAAAATATATATCCAAAAAATCTTAAACTTATTTCTCTTATACTAATTTAGTCATAAATATTTTAATTGTGCTAATTAAATTCTAAATTTTTTCACATTTTACCAGTTAAGTCCATCCCGTCAATTTCAGCCAGGATTTATTGACGTAAATGCTGACCATCCGACATTACACGGTCGGCGCTAATGTAGATAATTTTTAATAGTATTTTAATATTTTTATTGAATTTAATTATTAATTATTATTTCATTTTATTTTTATTTTACTTTTTTACAAGCTCTAGCCAACCATATTCACCCAAACTAGGCCAGGGCATCACAACCCTTGTTGACCAACAAGCGAGAGTGTCAAGACTCAAGCCTCATCTAGATCTGGGCAAAGCCCCAGCGTTGGTTGGCAAGGGTCGCACTGCCCTCACTAGTCAGAGTTTGGTTAGCTCGCGTTCATGTTAGTGATTTTTAGACACAATTGATTGAATGGACTCAAATTGGCAAAACGTGAAAATATTTAGAATTTGATCAATACAATTAAAGGAATTAGGATTGAATTGGCAAAAGTTTAATAGATTTAGGACATTTTGAACAATTTTTCTATAAAAACAATAGCGACAACTCCTTTAATTTATTCTAAGAATCAATGGTACCGCATGATACCAGAAAAAGACTAAGATATGATATTATGATATTCGTAATATATCAACTCCTGACAATTCATTTTGTACGTGTCCTACGCACAGCCAAAAGGCTCCATTATTCGACCCCGAATCTAAGGGCAAAAAAGGCCAAAGGAACACCGTAATTTGGAGGATCTCAAAAGCAAGGGGGTCCTCCTAAAGTGCCCCTACATCTGTGGAAAAAAGAATCACCATGTTCCACTCAGACTCCCCAAAATTTTTGCAAAGAACAAAAAGGGATGGAGCGATGATAAGTTTATCAAAATCGGCTTAAAAAACCGGTCAGTTAAGTGATGTTCTAGCCCGTAAGCGAGCATTTCAACAAACGGGTCATACCCAATAATCAATGACGGACAGACCATTACTCAATAAACTAACTCTCTAATCCAGTTTTAGTAAATGCCAGACTTTCTCAAAAGGATTCGATCCTGCCCCGGCACAATTCGTCACCAGCAACCCCATGTCCGACCCTTTAAAAAACTTTAGTTCGGAATGATGTGAAACTGGTACGGGGTGTTTCCAGGATGAGTGCACATACATTTCCTATGTGGATATCCACTCATCCGTTCAGTGGTTTCTCTAGGCACACCCAAAAAGTGACGGGATGATTAAACAGTCGTGTAGCTGTAGTGTAAAAAAATCTCCACTCCTAAATTTTTTACTAGCTCGAGGACGAGCCACAAGAAAAGGGTATTTTCTTAAGGTCTCATCCCCAATTATGGATGGATAAATATCACGAAATGTGCACCTTAGGCACTTCAAATCAATGCCAATTCCGATAGTGGCACGCGTGAGTTAGTGCTCGTGACAATAGGCCAGTCATCCTGGTTTTGCCATTCCATCGGCTAAGCTGACAACTTGCTCATTTGGACTGTATTAGCATAAAGGAGATGAGAAGTGTATTATAAAGCAAAAGGGTTATGTTAGATATATATATATATATATAAAGATAATTAGGATATTTCTCTTGATTTTTCATAATTTCTCATGGGGGTGAATATATTTAGGAGATTCTCCATATCTTCCCTTAATTATGTATCCTTAATTCATATTTTAAGCTATCATGTATTCTCTATCAGAGGTAGACAATCCTGAGGTGCACTGGGTATACACCTGAGTGCACACAAGCTTACCCTAAGCATACCTCTCGTCTTGTATATTTTTCTTTTCCAATAACTATCAATATCCCTCCTTCAACGTTGGATCCTCAATGTCTATCTTGTTAATTGTCCTGTTGCATGGAGTCTACATAGCAGTCACAATAGCCTCTTGCATGACAGTAGTCTCCAACCTGTAGCTTGCACAGTAACCATTAGGGGTGAGCATGGTTCTAAAGTAGAACTTGAAACTAGATTGGTGGGAATCTTTAGATTTCATGTTCCAAGGTATGTAGAATAGGTTTCTAAGTTCCAAAAAATGAAGAACTTGTTTTGATAGGTAAGTTCTAGGTTTTAAATTGGAGGAATCTAGAACTGAAACTTGTAACCTAAAACGTGGAACGAGTTTTAATGTTTTTCTTGGTTCATATTTTCGTATGATCTTGTAATATTCCATATCGTTTGATGATCAATGTATAATATAGAAGCACTAGATTGAACTTCCATTTTATGACTGAGACTTTTTACTTTATCAATGTTCATATTTTTCATGATCAAGTGATTTATAGCAGCAAGTGGTAGTTATTAAAGTTCTAATTCATTGCAATCGTTCAATTAATAATATTGGTAAGACCTACGCAAACCTTGGAGCCAATCTTGGAATCTGTAACATAACAGTAGGTTCCAAGTTCTAAGGTATGTAGAGTAAGTTCTAGATTCCCAAAAATAATGAATTTATTCCAACGAGTAAGGTCCAAGTACTAGATGGAACTTATACAGAACCTAGAACTACTCATCCCTAGTAACCATGACAACACATAACAGCCGCTTAAGTAGCCATGTCAACGTTAGTTCTCTTTTTAGCACACCGAACTCCTTTAGTAATCCACCATATATCTTTTATCCAAACTTAAGTAGACTTCTTCTACCTCAACTAGTTTGAGGATGTTAGAGATATATAAGATATTTTTTAGAGATATTTAGGATATTTCTCTTGATTTTCTATATCTCTCGTGATAGTGCATATGTAAAGGAAAGACTCCCTAACTTTTTTTATTTGTGCATCCTTAATTGATACGTTAGCCTATAAATAGGCTCATACTATCTTGGAAAATTGTCAAAAAAATCTCAAACCTATTGAACTTGTGCCCATTCAACTCTAAACATTTCAATTGTGTCAATTCAATCTTACTAAATTGACGATTCGTCAATGTAGTCTTATTTTGACTGGAAAATACTAAAATGGCAATCAAGTCAATGCCAGCCATCCTATGCGGCATGGTTAGGCACTCACGTGGACAATTTTTAAATTTTTTCTCTTTTTCCTTTTTTTTTTCTTTTCTTTTCACCAATGGCTAGTCTCAAGCAATGGCCAGAGAGGACTAGGCAAGGGCTAAGGCCTTGACCAATCGCTAGGCGAGAGTTGCAAGGCTCGTTGGCCATCGCCAACCACAATAAAGGAAAAGAAAAAGGAAACATAATTAATTAATTAACTAAAAAATTGTAAAAATTATATATGCTAATGTCTATAGTACCATAAAGGATGGTCAGCGTCTACATTAATTATTGCTGCCAAAATCGGTCAGTTGGATTATATTGGCAAATTCAAAAGCTTAGAATTCAATTGTTAAATCAAAAGGTTTAGAAATGATTTGAAACAAATGTAATAGATTTAAGATTTTTTTTTTGGTAATTTTCCCCATACTCTCCATTAGATACACAATGCAATATACAGAAATTACACATAATTCTCTCTTCCATATATTTCTCGTATGATTGGTTATTCATCATTCGAGTCCTTACTGAGTCTCTAACCTGCTTACCACAATAATTACCCTTTTCTTCACCTTGTTTCAGGATTTGACCTCAAACAGTTTTATTAGAGGAAAGGACCCATATTGGGAGCCCTATAGAACTCCATCTTCAGATGATACGGGACACCTAATTAACGTCTCTTCTCATCTTATAGTCAAATGGCATATGGCGAATGGAGATCACTGATGCGCGTGGAGTACAATAATAGTGGGCATAGGGTAGATAAAGATCTAAGTGCGAAATGATTGATTAATAAATGGCTTCAGAAATTGGATCGAGACTATACTCTCCACCATGTCACAACATTAAAACTAAGGAGTTCGAGTTTTAAGAGTAAATAAGTGCGCACTTAACTTTGCGTGAAATCAAATTAAGTCAAGAGATGTATAGTTGATTCGCCACAAACTTTAAACCCTTTTATATGGTTTTCCTTTCTTAAATGCCTTAAGTCTTGCGATATATTATATGTTTTCGAGACAATGTCCAAAAATTTAAAATTTGAATTGGTAACTAAGCACAAAGCATATGAGGTTATCTTGCTTTTAGAAAACGTTGGTCAATAAGCGATTTCCTTCTCCTTTTTGGGGAGGTGGGTCTGGTTTTTCCATTTGCTTTTCGACTCTTTTTATTTGGGCATGGCATATTCATTAGATACTCACTAATTGATTGATCATCTAGTGCGTCCTTTATGCACATGCTTCTGCCTCAGTGTTTTCTGTCTTGGACATGACGTTAGTGAGAATTCAGACGTGCGCAAAGAAGTGCTTCGCGATGTCCCTCCACAACCTTTTTAGTCTGTAATGGAATTTAGGACATTAACATATCAATGCTCAAAAGATGTCTACTATAACTTTAATCTTCACTAATCATTTGTCTTATCTTGATAAATTTCTACAAGTGCAGGAGCTTCTAAGCTGGTTGGTGAAAAAGCCCTAGACCCCTTAAGATCTCACTTATACAGGGGTCCCATGGAGCCAAGTGAGTGAAAAATTTGAGCTTTACTATTTATTTAGAAGCTCTTAAGAACATGTCTCAATTTGTAATTTGAATTCATATACTATTTAGTTCACTGTGGAATTTTAAGATGCAATGTTTTACAATAATTTCAATAGCATTCAAACAAGAAGTTATTCTGTGTAAATCTATTTAGTCCGAGAGTAATGATGTTTTGTAATAATTACAAAACCAATTCAAAGCATGAGCATCTATTATTCGTTTTAATATAACAACGACAAGCAAATTGTGCATACAATACATCAAATTGAAAGCTCTTGCGGTATATATGGGAGATGAATTTGGAAAAGACTACTAGGTGGACTGATACGTCATGCTTGTCCAAGAATGAGTTGGCGACTCATATCTTTGAAAGAGCAGATTAGGAATAGGATTGTTCCCCGTATCCTCCTCCAATCTTCTCCTCCCTCTATCCAGGAGTTCGTTCATGTGGAGTGCGTTTATGTGATGGAATAACAAATTACTACGAGAATGACGGTCTATTTTGGACTATAAAAAACAAACTAACAAATAGTTATAAATTGTTGTGGAGCCCATTTTTTTAAGAATTTGCACCTCACGGTAAACTCTTATGATCATAATAACCCAAAGAGTATTATATTAGTAAGACCCTTTATATCGATATTTTATGTGATTATTATGTAACTATTACATAATCAACTTTTGATTATTATTGACAAGTACTAATCTTAATCAATAAGAGCCGAGTTTAGACAAAAATAGACAGAATAATTGACAACTTGCCAGGAAGTCATCCACGACATTCTAAAAGTAAACGATGAAAGCCTTGATCAAACTTAGGAAGTTGATCAACAAAATCATTAACAGTAGGCAACCGACACAAAAACTAACTACTAGGTAGATTTTTTTTTCATCAACAGTAGGCAACCAACACAAAAACTAACCACTCGGTAGTTAACTTAGGAAGTTTATTACCTTTATTTTAAATTTTTTTGTAATTATTTTTGTGGACGAGTGTTGTTGAATAACTTCTTTGGATATAAGTATTGCGTGGAGTAATTTCTCGTAACCGCAAATAAGATTAGAAAGCCATTTGTTGATTTTAATCCAAAACTGTTGTTTGTAACCAGCCGAAAGTAGGTTATAGATACTCAAGCTGTACTCTTTGTGAAAATCCCAATTAATAAAAGAATTTAACGTTCTCGCAAATTTATTTTTATTTTTACTTTGCTGCATTTTACATCACTGGCAATGATAGTTCCCAACGTCTTGCATTTCCATTTGTCATTCATTTTTCTATCCAAAATCAAAAAGGACCCTTCACATCCTTAGTCGATAAACTCATTGGTCTATCTATACTTCAAAAGATATTTCATCGATGCTACTTGATGAAACTTTTTTGACTTGCCTGGTGAGACACATTTTGTTGATTTAAGGAGAAGGCAATGGCAAGAACAAGAAACCAACAAAAGTTCGATAATGTTGTTAGCAACAATAATCCAATATTAGAAATTGGAAATGAGTTTTTATGACTTAGTTATTTCCTTTGTTCGTGTCAAAATTTGCCTTTCCCTGGTACACTAATTTGCTACCTATAATTGGACAGAGATGGAAAGACAATTCCATTCTCAATTTTATAGAACAATATATGAAGTATTGATTGTTGATTTGGCTAGACTTTTATCAATATCATAGTAAGTTGATCAGTCAATTTATTGCTTGGTTTTTTTTTTGGTCAATCCTACTCTATTCCTATTCTACACTCACTCGCAGACTTGTGCCCTGCCTCTTGCAGGGCGTGGGAGTCGCAACCCACGCTCGAAACTTACGCGTCCCTACCCCCCATCCCCCCTGAGAAGGTGGGGATTTGAACCCCTCACCTCCCCCTTCCATGTTGGAAGAGTGGCCACTGGGGCGAACCCCCAGTGGTTTTTATTGCTTGGTTTAAGAAGGCCAAAAATAGATGCTTCACTTCACTCTCAGATAAAGAATTTACAAATTTGGCTGTCAATGGTTAATAACCTGCAAGAAAGATTTGAAGGCTAGGACTTTGTTGATTTATATCAATTGGCAACCGAGGTGCTTAAGTATGAGCGATTGTTAAAAGACAGATACATGACCACATTAAGGCTTTACACAAAATTTGGTTTTAATGAAAAATTATGATTGAGAGTATGAATTTGACCTGAATGAAAACATTGAAATAAATTTGGCTAAAATGATGCTAGATAAGTCTTATGTTTGTCGATCCTTAAAGCCTGCCAAAATAAAAGAAAAGAAATGGTTGAGACTAAAGATAATCAAGTTTACTTGTTCGACATTAATGAGTTAGACGAAATCTACAATTTATTCTAAAAAGATGAGCCATTATAATTAATGGAAAGCCAAGTTATCCTGAGTAAAGAAGATTTTAGTAAATAAAAAACATTACAAGTAGCACCATCCATAGAGTCATAATACAGTTACTGATGTTGTTTCCAAAAAAAAAAAAAAAACAATTGAAGAGGCAATTCAGTAGGAAAAAATCAATTTTGCCGATGATAAGGGGGCATGTTAAAGAATCGAATGATCGATGAATGTTTCGTTTGGGCACGTGTATGTTTCATTTGGGAAGAGAAGGAAACATATACGAGACTTAACAGGAGAAAAAATCGAAACGGGGTTGTTCCTGTCTTCGCAAATCGATTTTCTTCCCCAATCAATTATGCGCGAGTCAGTACTGTGAATATGCTCAGGCTACTGGCTAGTTCAAACCGATAACATATTGAGAATCTACGGAGCCCGACACCACCTGTTCAATGAGTGTATCCCACGAATAGTCTTCCCCCCATCAAGCACTGACCCAAGTGCTGCTGTTTTGCGAGTCCAAGATGCAAGACAGGGACACCTGACATCCCAAATGCTCCTGCTATGTAAGACACGCCTTTCACATTGTCCCAGATTTCCGTGTATCGACAGGAACACAACCAAACAAATTAAGTCGCAGCTCTCTCTCTCTCTCTCTCTCTGGCTCTTTATATAAACGCTCGTTCATGTCACTCTACTTACAGTCATTGCACAAGCATAGATATCCCTTGGCTTTTTCAGAACTTAAGAAAATGGGTAGCTACAAGCCTTATATTGCGATGGTGTCTGTGCAGTGTGTCTATGCAGGCATGGCCTTGTTCTCCAAGGCGGCCATTGCCAAGGGCATGAACCCTTTCATCTTCGTCGTGTATCGGCAAGCTCTTGCCTTCCTCGTTCTCGCCCCCTTCGCCTTTTTCCTCGAAAGGTCTCTCCTTTTAATCGAGGAGTTTATGCTTAATTTCATCTTGAATCATTTCTCTCTCTATTTCGTTATGACCACATCGCACTCGTTAAGGAAAAAAAAGGTTTTCTTATCATCTTATTGAATCAAAATTACAGGAAGGGGTCGGCGACTCTCACATACGGCTTACTCTTCAAGATCTTCTTGATCGCCTTTTCCGGGTATCAATACATACTAATAAGTTCCAACACGTTTCTGGCTCCCACTTTGGACGAGTAGTTGGATGCTAGAGCTTTCATGATTATGAATATGTCTGATTTATTAGCATCAACTTTTTTCTTGTCGGAATTTCAGGCTCACACTGAGTTTAAACCTCTATTGCGTGGCAATTAACTACACATCGGCAACTTTCGCGGCCGCCACCACCAACACCATTCCTGCCATTACTTTTATCATGGCTGTTGTCTTAAGGTAATTTCTTTCTCTTCCATATATATATATATATATATATACTCGACGAAGTAGTTAGCACGTGCAATTTTCGTTACTTCGTCGGCAAACTCATTTGATTTGTCCCGACGGCATTGCGGCGCAGGAGCAGAGAAGTGATTTCTTGCACAAATTAACATGATTCGATACGTCTAGGAAAAGCAAATATCAAGGGATCCGTAGGTGAAAACGATTTAAAATTTTTATCTGTTCTTTTGTATATGTTAGGATGGAGGGCATTAGTGTGGGAAAGTGGCATGGATGGGCAAAAGTGGTGGGATCGGTGATGGGGGTTTCAGGGGCTTTGGTGTATGCGTTCGTGAAGGGGCCACCCGTGAACTTGATCAACTGGTCTTCTCCAGGACCCGCGAGGCAGTCCCCGCCATCCGGATCCGGAAGCATCGGCGACCCCTCAAGCTCCGGGGAGTGGATCAAGGGCTCTCTCATCATGTTCTCCGCCAACGCCCTCTGGTCCCTGTGGTTGATTTTGCAGGTCCTCTCTCTCACTCAATATGACTCAATACCTAGAATAAGTTAACTGCACTAACTATCACTAGAAATCACGCTTAGTTCAGATAAAGCTCATTACAATTCACAAGCATTTCCAAGTCTACGAAATTTTTGTGCCTTCTTGGGGTATCCATGCATACTATTAAGTTTCAAGGCTTTTTTGGCTAACAACTAGTTGGATATTGGAGATTTCATGATTATGAAAAAGTCTGATTTATTACCAAATTAGGAATAATGCGGAAAAAGTGAGTTTATTTATATTTTGATTTATATATTAGTAAAGAATAAATATGATTTATTATAAATGTACTATGAAATAATATCTCAATCAAAATATGCACAACCAAAAGGAGATACGTGCAACATATGTGCAATATTATAATATTCATACAATCTTGAAAGATAAAAATAATCACAAACATTTTCCATATGCTTTAACTATATCATTTCCCTCACAGCGTCCGATCATCAAGCAATATCCAGCCAAGTTGCGGTTGACCACTCTTCAATGCTTCTTCAGCTGCATACAGTCAGCCTTTTGGGCCATTGCCAAGGAGAGAGATCCAGTGGCATGGAAGCTCGGATGGGACATGCAGCTTCTCTCCGTAGTTTACTGTGTACAGTTCTCTCACCATTGGTCATTAAGATTCTTCCAAGATAGAAATATGTCTAGGGATACTAAAATCCCAAATTTATACTCAAGAATGACGTGACAAACTGGGAATGGCAGGGAGTGATCGTGACGGCGATCTCATACTGGCTTCAAGTTTGGGCAATAGAGAAGAAAGGCCCAGTTTTCACGGCGATGTTCACTCCGGTTGCGCTCATTATTGCCGCCTTCTTCTCCGCATTCTTGTGGAAAGAAACTCTCTTCCGTGGAAGGTTCGCACCATTAGTTATTTGTTTAGAGAAAATGATGTTTCTAAATAACATCTTTGGTTATTATCTTTTCTAATAAACCCACAACTTTTTTTTTTTTTTTTTTGCCATTTTGGTGGTGTAGTTTGGTTGGGGCGATGTTGATGGTGGGTGGGCTCTACTTTGTGCTATGGGGAAAGATCAAAGAAGATGGGAACAAGGAAGTGAAAGACAACCGACGACCAGAAATAAAAGAGGAGGTCACGTCAGACTGCATACCTGTCTGACATTACGGAATAAATTGCCACGTCAATCTAGGAATCAGGGCACGAAATGATCCGAATCTATTGGAACTGTTGAATAGGAAAAGTGATGTCAGATATAGAAAATCGATCAATCAAAATCAATAGTTAGAAATATGTACGATCCATATGCATCCGATACATGCAACCAGTTTCTTCTATGCCCAAATTAATGTGTGTTTTCGTTATTGTTTAATTGTTTATTTCTTTTCATATTTACATATTGAGAATGCGTATGGTTCCACTAGAAAATGTTTCCTTGGTTTGTTGTATATATCATGTCAAAATGACAATGATGTCAATAAATGAATGTCATTTGCGTCCATTCTCAGGTCCATTATTTTCAGATTGAGGAAGCCAATTATTGGACTTGAGCTTTCAAATTTTAATTTTAGATTGACACGACGGGATCGGTATTAGAATAGTTAACTCAGGTTTACTTGTCATAATTATGTTGTTCGTGCCAATCCCAATCAATTTGAATTCTTTTCAATTTTGGTTATACATGTCAAATAATTTATTAATTTGAAAAAGGGGGGAAATCGTGTTCAAAAAGTCAAGATCAAGAATCTACTATCCATGAACCAATTAAATGATGAAGTAACTCTCGAGGAGGAGTGAAAAGAATCAAGCATCCAATGCCTGTTGATTCCAAGCTTAGCAAACCAGTTAGCAGGACCATTTTCTTCCCAAAAGTTATATTGCAGTCTAAGTGAGAGAGCAGAGTTTCGCAAGTTGCGCACAACACATAGCACACACGATGACTTATAAAATAGATATAATATATGACCAGACCCATAGAAAAAAAAATCTTGATTATGTACTCCATTAATTATCTCGCACTCTTAATTTACCAAAGAACTTGATTCCAATACCCTACCATAAAAGGTTACCTTCCCCATTAAAGGTTAGAGGTATGACAGCCCGAATTCAAAAGATTACATCTTTAGATAAAATTTCTCGGAACAGCCAAAAAATTGAATTGTACAAAATTGAAAACCTTTGTGTCCATCTACATGTGGAACAATTAAATTCTTATGAAAACATACGAGCTCGTGTTTAACATAAAAAAGCCACGTTGTGCCATCGTGTTCTAGTTTGCTCTACATAAATCGTGTTTAATCTCATGTTTTATCGAGTTCTCTGCCTACCATCCATGGTAGTTTTCAATCTACTATACCCAAACCCTAAACCAGTCCCTCATCAACCTCTTTTCACTTGCAATCCCAATTCCCGTCAACACCTTTCCTCCGTCCACTGATTCCCCTGCCTTTTCCATGTTTTTCTTCGCTACCGACTTCTTCCTAGTAGACCCCTCTCCACAAGATGCCTCTGTAACTTTCTCATAAGTGTTCAGACTTCATCGGCCCCTGCATGCAACTGTTTAAGTTCAGTATCGAGACTTTGCAAAAGTCAAAGGTCTCCATAGCATCAGAATTGGCTTGAAGATATGACGGCTGACCAATTTGGGTATCGAAATTGACATGTCCTGCTCAAGTAGTTTCGCTCTTGACGCTGTCTCCATCCATGGAGGCTCTCGGACAAGCTACAGACCCTCACGAAGAAGCACGCCTAGCTGCATTGTGTAATCGCCTTAGCCAACTGTGGGCAGAAGAGCATATTGAGGTGTGGGATGAGGTGCCATCTGCTGACAAAATAGAAGAATGCAAGCTTATCCTTGTGGGTAAGATTCTAGCACATAACTCAATCAATTTTCAAGCTTTCCAGAATACTATGAGGAGAGCCTGGCGCATAGATCAAGTTGATATCTTGTAACACGAGGCTGGATTATATGTTATTAAGTTTAGAACTAAAACAAAAAAGCAGAGAGTTCTCGATACTGGGCCTTGGCTTTTTGCAAATCATCTAGTAATTCTCAAACCTTGGATGCCTAACACACCATTGCACTGCTATCATTTCTCAACTTGTGCCTTTTGGGTCCAAGTTTTTGGGGGTATAAGTACACTACCAATGCCAAAAGTTGTGTACGGCGCTCACTTCGGTGCCAAAAATTTCCGTCGAATCACTTAAGTGCCAAGAATTTTGAAAAATGATCATTTAAGTGCCAATGTCGATAAAATTGGTCGGAAATCCGACGTTGCCTTTTTTTTTTATTAATTTTTGAAGCCGACGTGGCTCGTCGGAGAGTTGAGTCAGCATCCAAACACCAAAACGACGCCGTTTGGTATCTTTCCCCCAACTTTGAAACCCTAATCCCCAAATTGAGAGAGAGGGAAGGCTCATCTTCGTCTTCTTCTTCCTCGAAGACCCACACCAGCAATGGCACCAGCAGCAGCATCTGCAGCGCACCAACAGCGACACCAGCAACACACTAGCAGTAGTAGCGCACCAACGGCACTTTTGACCTATCTTCTTCCTCCTCCTCCTCCGCCCTCGCCTTCGACTTTTTCTGTAACTTATTGCTCGAGCAACAATCTCAGTCTCTCCCCGCTCACCTAGTTGAGCAACTACAATGGTGGCTGAGCGACGATGACCGAGCGACGGCGAGCGAACAACGGTGGCCGAGCGGTGGAAACCCTAATTTCAATCCCCATGTGAGCTAAATGGCGTCGTTTCCATGAAACCATCCGTGTAGGACGGCAAAACGACGTTGTTTTGTTAAGGAGGACTGGAAACGACGTCGTTTAAAGGCCCTATTGATTTTTTTTTTAAAAGCCACGTAATCATTTTGATCAGAATTTTTCACCGGTGGTACCAAAGTGATCGTTTTTCCTCCGATTTGGCACCTAAGTGATCTGACCGAAACGTTTGGCACCAAAATGAGGGTCGTATATAAGTTTTGGCACTAATAGTGTACTTATCCCAATTTTTGGTCTTCCTTTGGAGCGTTGTACGAGGAAATGATTAGAAAAGTTGTCCGCCATATTGGCAAGGTTCTAGAAGTAAAAGTTGATAGGAAGGATGGTACATCACTTCAGGCTGGCAAAGCACGGGTTGAGCTAAGTGTCCTGGAACCTCTCAAGACGGGGCAACTCCTCCAATTAGAAGAAAAAAACTTATGGTTAGACTTCCGGTATGAACGCCTATCCCACTTCTGCTATTCATGTGGTAAACTAAGACATTATGCCATGTACTGCAAAGATTTTCCCTATGACGAAGAGAAATTCGAAGTAAAGGACAATTTGTACTACGGTCAATGGCTAAGGGCAGAGATACGGGAGCATAGCCCGTTTTGGCTTACCTTTATGCCTCACCTCAACCCCAAGCAAAGGTAAATGAAACAATCCCAGAGACCCCCCTGGTGCCTACGACTAAGCTTCCAAAAGACCAGCCCCATTGTAGCAAAGGCAAAGAAATTATGCAGTTTTCAGACGATGGCCAATCCTTTACTGTGGCAAAGCCGATCAATTGACGACAACAACTCGAAGGTCACTTAGACCTTCAAGCTCCAGTACTTTCGCTCCCTATATCCAACCACAATTCAGCATAGCGGATGGGTCAGAAAACTCCACAAAATCAAAGAAAATCAGAAGCAACAAGTTGGGCACAAAAGCAGGCCCAATCAAGAAGGCTAAACGTTACAATCCATCGAAAGAGGGGATTGATGAATCCCATCTCCTGGAGACTCCAATCTTTGAAGTTGAGGGTACCAACAGTTGGGCTTTGACGGCTGACCCTAATAAGCCACAAACAGACAAATGAAGATAATCAATTGAAACTGTTAAGGTTTAGGCAATTCCCTGACAGTTCAAGCCCTGAGGGAGTTAGTGGCCCGAGAAAAGCCCGATGTTCTCTTTTTGATGGAAACAAAGAATAAAAAAATGGTGCTTCGCAAACTACAAAAACAACTCAAGTATCCAAACAGCATTTTGGAACACCCGATGGGCCTTGCGGGGGGGCCTAGCGGTGTTCTAGAAAGAACAGTTTTACCTAGTAGTGGATCAACAAACGCCATATTTTGTTGATTTGATTTGTGCGAACGAGAAAAGTAGAACTATGATGCGCCTTACTTGTCTCCATGCGCCGGCAGTTTTTCAGCTACGACAACACTTATGTGAAGCTCTGAAGCTCATCAGCAACTTCAACACCTTACCTTGGCTATGTATTGGCGACTTTAATGAGATTATGATCCTTGGGAAAAAGAAGGCAAGCAGCTAGCCTCTACACAGCGCATGTATTCTTTTAGAGAGATGTTGAGTGATTGCCTACTGATGGATTTAGATAGCAAGGGGTGTTCTTTTACTTTGTGCAATAACAGAGAAGGAGAGGCTTTAATTAAAGAAAGACTAGATAGGGCCTCTTGTACTATGGAATGGCAACTTACCTTTCCGACAACTAAAGTTTTCGCCCTACCAGCCATCGGTTTAGACCACAGCCCTCCCCTTTTGACAACCACTGTAACCCAACCTAGGCGACGAAGAGCCTTTATCTTTGAATCCTTTTGGTTGCAAGACCAAGATTGTCGCTTAGTAATCTCGGCTACATAGAAAGCTACTCAGAATCAGACCTTAAACTTACCTCAGAAGTTGACCAGGGTCTCAGCAGCCCTAACCTGGTGGAGTAGGTCCAAATTTACGAATGGCCAACGTCAAATTAATGAGCTATAGCAACAACTCCAGTTCCTGACCAACAAAACAACCACTCATTTCAATAAATCCAGGATGGATGGTTTAAAGAATGAAATCCAGCACCTGTGGCAACAAGAAGAACAATACTAGGCAATGCGTTCTCAAGTTAACTAGCTAAAATGGAGAGACAAGAATACTAAGTTCTTTCATGCCACCACCATTCAGCGACGTCAGCGCAACAAAATCAGTATGTTACAAATGAAGATTAGCAATGGGTTTGAGACCATAAGTCATTACAAGACATGACACAGATTTTCTTTCAGAATTTATACTCTTCAGTGGGACAACGAGACTATGGCCCAATCCTGGCTCAATGCCCAGTTGTGGTGACAGACACTATGAATGATTCTCTTACAGCTGAAGTAACTCGAGAGGAAGTCCAAAAAGCAACTTTTCAATTAGGAGCTACAAAGGCACCTGGCCCAGACAGGTTAAGCAGTCAGTTCTATCAAACTCATTGGGATATCTTACAAGATGACATTTTTAGCTCAATCAAAGAATTTTTTACTTCGGGCGTGCTAAATCCTGAACTTAATAAGACTTTCATCACTTTGATTCCGAAAATATCTCACCCTGAAAGACTGGACCAGTATCGGCCAATAAGTCTTTACAACTTTTCTTACAAAATAATATCGAAGGTCCTAGTAAATCGTTTGAAGACTTGGCTACTTGCACTAATCTCTACAGAACAAAGTGCTTTTGTTAGTGGACGTCAGATCCAGGATAACATTCTAGTGGTCCAGGAAGTTCTACATCAAATCAGAATACAGAAATGGAAGCGCAAAGTTCAGGTTGTACTCAAGCTTGACATGCAAAAAACCTATGATCGCGTAGAATGGGATTTCCTTCAAGATTATTTCCTTCAGATGAGTTTCCATGCAATCTGGGTCCAAATGGTGATGCAATGCATAACTACAGCTTCTATGAGTGTCAAATTTAATGGAAAACCTCTTCCTCATTTTCAAATGAAGAAGAGGTCTTTGGCAGGGCGACCCATTTTCTCCATATTTATTCATCTTAGTGGCAAATGTTCTCTCAACTCTCATATACCAAGCTGTGGACATGAGCAACATTAAATGCATTAAACTTAACAACAGGTGTCCAACCCTATTGCACCTATTTTTTTGCTGATGATGCCATTTTCTTTATAGAAGAAAAAAAATGCTAGAATGCCAGAACCTGGCAAATATCTTGAACCAATACTACTTGGCAACGGGACAAGCTGTGAATCGCAATAAATTTGGAATTTTTTTTTCAGTTGTGCTTGTCCTAATGAAATGCAGGAGAGTCTAGCCAAAGAATTTAGAGTTTCAATGATGACAAAGACAAGGAAATACCTTGGCATCCCATCAGACTGGGGGAAGTCTAAAAAAGAAATGTTTTCTTGGATGTTGGCTAAAGTAAACTTGAAACTAGATGGCTGGAAAGAACAATTATTTTCCAAAGGAGGTAAGGAAGTCTTGATCAAAGCAGTTGTGCAAGCTATTCCTCAATACGCCATGTCTATCTTTAAAATTCCGATCTCGTTGTGCAAATCTATTGAACAGAAGGTGGCTAGATTTTGGTGGCAATCTCAAGGAAACAAGTCAGGCATACATTGGAGAAATTGGGAGACCCTTCAGATTCGTAAAGACACAGTCAGTCTTGGTTTCCAAGACCTCATTGCTTTTAATAAAGCCCTTTTGGCCAAACAGGCATGACGTCTATTTCAACAGCTAACCTCTTTATGTAGTATGATCTTTAAAGGGCTTTACTTCCCTTTCAAAGATTTTGGGCATGCGAACAGAGGCGCCCAACCCTCTTAGGAATGGCAAAGCATATTGCTCGGCTAGGATTCAATTTCAAACAAGCTACAATGGTCAGTAGGAAATGGTCAGCAAATAAGAGTCAAGGAGGATAAGTGGCTTTCTACAGGCATAATCGAAGGCCCTACACCTAAGAATGAACCTCAAATGGTAGCTGATTTCATATGTTCATAACAACAAACATGGAACATTCCCTTGCTTCGTGGTAGCTTTGATGATCAAACAATCGATGAAATCCTCAAAATTCATATCAGGCCGCAATACACACAGGACCAACTGATTTGGAAAGGGCGATCAACTGGTATTTATACTGTTAAAAGTGGCTACAATTAGATCAGATCGGGAGAGAGCAGAGTTAGTCAAAATCGGGCTTCATCCTCTTTTCAACCTCCAAAACGACTATGGACAAACATTTGGATGGTGTCGACTACTCCCAAATTGCGTATCTTTCTATGGTCTTTATGCCAAAACGCTCTAGCAATTGGTGAAAATCTATACTATCGACATGTCCTAACAGATCCTATATGTAGGTTATGTAGAGACTGCTGTATTTCTCTAATCCCTGAATCTACAAGACATCTATTCTTACATTGCCCTTGGACAACTAACGTATGGTCTCATCCGTAGCTACAATTCAATGTTTAGCAAGTTCATGCACATTGGTTCGACATCTGACTACTGCAAATATTAGATAAGGAGAACAACTCACAGGTTCTTGCGGTAATTATGTATGTTTTGTGGCACATCTGAAAAGCCAGAAATGATTTTGTTTTGCGTCGGAAAACCCCCAACCCAAATCAGGTTGTATCTGCTGCTCTTGCCCATGCCCGATCTTACTAGAGCTGCCATGTGACCTTGCTGCAACAGAGTTCAAAGAAACAGTATCCAGTTGGCAACCAGAGAGGAGATCAAAGTCAGGCTGTTAATAAAACCCTTACCGTCACAGCCTATGCTTGACCCTGTTCTAGATCGCCACCGAATTGACACCTTCGACGTCCACCTTCAGAACAAATCGGCGTCCCCCTGATCCTGGTGTGCTAAAGATAAATATTGAAGCTTCCTTCCTTACGACCTTAAACGAAGGTACTGTCGCTTGTGTTTGCCATGATTCCTCAGGTAAGCTGATCGATGGCTTTGCCCGGCGCACCATCTCTGTTTACCCCTGCAAGCAAAAATACAAGCCCTCAACTTTACTCTCCAATATTTGCTGAACAAAGGACGAAATCAATATCATCTCCTTCTAGAATCCGATTGTCTGGCAGTGGTAAAGGCACTTCAAGACCCAAGCCGCACACTGTGGGAGAACAGAGCTCTCTTTACTAAGGCTGCAGCGCTACTTCATCTCTTCCCTAACCTGCAAATGCGACACTGCAGAAGAGAAACAAACTTTGTGGCCGACTGGGCCTTTACGGCCCATGGGCAAAATCTTCTCCCCTCTAACTAGGCCGAGTTCCCCCCTCTCGCTCTTTTCGATCTTCTAAGTACTAAGGCGTTAAACTCATGTATTTTTGCCAATTGTGTATGAAGTTTTTCACCTTTTCGACCAAAAAAAAAAATCTCATGTCATGTTTGTATCATGCAACCCGATTGTGTCTAGCATTGCAACCCAATATGGGGATCAAGCCCAGTTCCTAAAAAATTAGCCCAAGCCCACTGCAGAAACTAGAAAGGTATCGAGGCCCCAAGGTATTCAGCGCGACAATTTTTGGACTTTTTTCTTATTATTTTTCTAGCTTATTTTCTCTCTCCCAATACCAAGCCTTCTAACTACATTCATTTGATTAAACACAAGTAGAGCACAAGCATTGAGCTCGATAGAAGAATAATTAAAAACCGGGCTTCGTTTGTTCCATGAAATACTAAAAATTTGGAAAATATTTTCCTAACTTTAATCCTTTCTCTTTAAAAGAAAAAGTTTCTAAATATATATATTTGTTATTAAATGCAACCTTGAGCATTTGAGTTGATAATCAGAACATTCCCGCAAATTCATTTTCCAAGGAAATAAACAATTAATTAGGAAAGTTTTTATTCAAATTATTAACTTTTTTATGAAAGAAACGAGTGTAGGATGAATTCAGATTTGTAGAAGTGAAAGTGCTATAGAGTACTTGACCATAATGTTGAGGCCTGGCTTATCTTGAAAAGCACAAATTCAAGGAGAAAACATTAAATTCCCGGGCCTGCTCCATGCGATCAATTTGCTGATGAAAAGAAGCAGAGATTGGTCAGAAGATCAAGCGCACGATGCTCATTTGATTCCTCACCATTAGATTAGATTTAAATTATTTATGATATTCTGAATATTCTTAAAATATTTGAATATCTTTCTGATTGGTTGTAATTAATTTTGTTACTGTAAATATAGTCATTTTATAAAATCTATAAATAAGCTGGTGTACTATTTATTATTACACATCGAATTATATAAAAAAAAATTCCCTAAATCTCATTTCTGCTTTATTTTTAATTTGGCACCAAGCATAGTGGGCAACGGCAAGGAGTCTGAACGGCAAGGAATCCGAACTGTCAAATTGTATAGGCAGAAGTACATAAGGCGGTTTGGTTCCTTGCTGAAAGGGCCACAAGAGGGAATAGTAAAGCCTGAGAGTGGAGATACTCTCTAAGAGACACAAAGAGAGAGAGGATATTGGAAGGATTTTGAAGATATGAAAAGATTCTCGATCCAATTTTAAGAGATCCCAATAGGATATGATATTTTACATCCGAAAAAAAAAAAAATATATATATATATATACACACACACATGCACATATATATGTACACACATTCATGTAACTCTTTTTATTAAATTATGACTCGAGTTTAAGCGTTTGCAAAAATGTGATTCGCTGGATCTTTTTTAAGATTTACAAAAGTGGATAATCCCACGGCATGGGCTTTCTTGTTTTAGCCGATGAAGATAAAATAAAAGGAAGAAAAAAAAAGCCATGAAGGAAGTTGCATCGTAGAACCCATGAAAACAAAGTGGGCACAGGTCTCCTGTTGCGTTGCCGGATTCCTTTTGGCGTGAAGACCTTGTACGTAGACAAAAGGAAAGGTGAGGCCCAAGCGTATAAAAGCAGAATTTTGTAGGTTTCTCTTCTCTTTCGAAAGTCGCATGCTAAAGACCTACGAAGAAAGGAGCCGCTCAACGTCCACCGAAGCCCTACGTACGTGAGAAGACGTCCATGCCACTTGAAGAAGATCCGCAAGATCTTGAAGCCTCGCGAAGCCGTACATATAGAGTTTTGTCACGCGGTAATTTTGTGCCGTAAGTTTATTCCCAAATGAGTTGTTTATTTATAAACACTTTGGGTTTGGGGTTAAATCTAGGTGTGGGAAACAATTGAGTGATTGAGCGATTGTAAACTCTGATTCTCCAATTCTAGTGGATTATTTGCTACTGGCTCTCCCCGTGGACGTAGGTACCGATACTCGGACAGAATCACATAAATTTCTGGTGTCCTTATTTTTCTCGTTTATTTCTCTGGTGATTTCACATTGACGTAAATTGTAAGATCCTGTCATTTCCGTGTATTATATCCTAACAATTGGTATCAGAGCGTGGGGTTGGATTTCTTGATTGTGATTTGGGGCTTTTGCTTGTCTAATTATTATCTGAAAAATTTATTATTGCAATTATGTCTGAAAGAAAATCTGAGATTGAGAAGTTTAACGGGAGTAACAACTTTGTGTTATGGAGCATCAAGATGCGAGCTTTATTGACAACACAAGGTTTGGCCAAGGTGTGAGAATGAATTGCCGATTATAATGAAAGCCTCTGAGAGGGTAGAGCTAATGGAAAAGGCAAAGAGCATAATCCTGTTAAATTTAACGGATGAGGTCTTAATAGAGGCTACTGAGGAGAAGGATGCCACAGCGTTATGGGCAAAACTTCAAGCACTCTATATGAAGAAAGGTTTGAACAATCACTTATACATGTTGAAGAATATGTTTCAATTTAGATATACTGAAGGTACGTCTATCAGAACCTACCTAGATAAATTTAATAAACTCATGTTGGATCTAAAGAGCGTTGGTAAGATACTTGATGATGAAGAGGTTTTTAAAACGAAAAACGTGAATTGTCAACGGAAAGACTCTCTCTCGAGTCACTGTTCATCAGTTTGAAGGGATGCCGATTCCCGGAGTTCTAGCCGTCGGAATGGGATGATTTTTGGAGGGAAGATCCCTCTCTTCCTCCTCTCTACTTCCACTGAAGGATTTCGCTAGAGCTGCTCTACAATTCGAGATCTTCCTCAACCTAAGGGGCTGGTCGAACTGCAGTCCTCTACTGGGTTTTACTGGTTTTATTCCTCTTTGGTTGGATTGGGCTGAAATTTGATTTCCTTGCCTGGAATGCGCCCGGTTCTGCTGTGCGACTCACTATGGGCTATCGAGCTATCGTTCGGTCCTGAATTTCGTGAAGCTTTTGGCCTCTTTATGGCCCTTTCTCGATTTTTCTAGTATTGCACGCTACATGTCGACGAATGGCCTCAACCGCTCTTGGCGGGGTTGGGCCTCCCTCTTCGAACCAGTTTGCTGTTAGAATCTCCCGTGGTGGTGCCGGGAAGAAAATTATGGGAATGACCGATCATTCCCCTGCTGCCCCGACCGATGTCTCGGCCCATGCCCGTTTAGACCAGGCCCCTAATGTACCGAGAGGTAAGAGCAAGGGAAGATCGGGATCCAAGCGCCCTCAGCAAGCGATATCCAAGAACTCTAACTTGCGCAATTGGGCTAATGTTGCGGTGGCAAAGGTGGCCTCCAAAGGTTATGACTTGGAATATTGCCCTCCAACGTATGTTGAAAATAGAGCGGTTGTTGAGATGACCAAAGACAACATTCAAGCGGCCGACCCTAAACTCAAGGAATGCCTTGTTGGCTTTTACATCGGCAAGCGTATTCCGTTCAAAGTGACTGAAGCAGCCTTCAAGAAGGCTTGGGGGGTGAATCTAGCCAAAGTAATGGCTAATGGAAGAGGACTTTTCTTCTTCCACATCCCGGATAGAGAATTTCGTCGTAAGATCCTTGAAGGGGGGGCTTTCACAGTCTCGAAACAACATATTGTTTTCCAGCAATGGAGGCCAACCCTGGAGCTTCAAAACAACACCCTCATGTCTGTGCCGGTGTGGGTTAAACTCAAAAATCTTCCCATTGCTTTTTGGTCTTCTCAGGCAATTAGCAAGGTGGCAAACTTTATTGGGAAGCCCCTTTATGTTGATCTAAACACTGAACAAATGAAAATGCTTGCCTTTGCAAGAGTGTGTGTGGAGATCACAGCGAATCAACAACCATGTGAGTTCGTGGAGGTGGTTCTCCAT
Organism: Eucalyptus grandis; assembly: GCF_016545825.1. Classification (NCBI taxonomy): domain Eukaryota; kingdom Viridiplantae; phylum Streptophyta; class Magnoliopsida; order Myrtales; family Myrtaceae; genus Eucalyptus; species Eucalyptus grandis. Next base: position 38,015,311 of record NC_052617.1, on the reverse strand, counting down.
GGTGAAACATGTGTCGTTGAAGTCGAATATGAGTGGAGACCTTTGGCCTATGCTGAATGCGGCATTTTTGGCCATAAATGCTATCCTCCGCCTGCTCAACAGTTGGCCAAGAACATTCGCCAAGCTGGTGTAGCGAACCCCCTTCTCCTCGGGGTGGATCCTCCTCTCCCGTTCCTGACTCTCAACCGACACTTCATCCACAGCAAGTACAGATCACGGAAAGAACAAGAGACAACCTGTTGTATATCAATAGGCCTGTTGCAATTCGTGCGCCAACTGCTGTGGACCCTATCGCTTCGGACAAGCTTGCCGATTCGGCTGCTATTCACCCACAGCTTTTCTCTCCGCTTGCTGTGTTGGTTGATCCTATCGAAGATCGAGAGACCGCCTCGCTGTTGGTTCCTATTATCCCTCCTTCTGCCTTGGACCCCTCTTGGAAACAGGTCAAGGGCAAAAAGAAGAAAGGCCAAGGGAGCAAGGTGGCTGCCTCCTTCAGCCTTGACCCGTCAAGTGAAGATGACCACTCCTTGAAACTGGAAAACTCAGCCCAAGCCGGGCCACCCCAGGTGCCCCGCAAGCTTGCCGATAGCTCTCTTGCTCCATCGAAATCCCACGCAAGTTCTTCCTTGCTGGCTCGACTGAAATATACTACCGTGCCTGTGTTGCTGCCGGATGGTTCTGATGAGATATCCAATGCTCATGCTAGCGCAGATGATGAGGATCTCTTATCAGTTGGGTGCCCATCCCTAACTTCTTCTCCTTTGGATGCTCCGGCCGAGTCTATACAAGATAAATTGTTACTGCTTTGCTCGGACCATCCTCCCTCCTTGGCTCTGTTGCCGGTTCCTGCCAAGAAAAAGGCTGCCAAAAAGAGGTAACCCCTCTCCTCCTTGTATATATGTATATATGAATATGGAATATTATAGGCCTCCATGACCCTTTGAGGCGGGCCGAAGTTAGGAGTTTTGTCTCCAAATATAATCTATGCTTCGTTGGCCTTATTGAGACGAAAGTCTCAGCAGCTGATTTTGATTCAACGTCATCTTCTATGCTAAATGGCTAGAATTGGGTCGCAAACTACGATTTCTCCAGTCGAGGTAGGATATGGGTTGGCTGGAACCCCAATATCGTTAGCTTTGATACCTTGGCCGTCAATGACCAGGCTGTTCATGGTCATTTAAAGATCAACCTGTCTGGCGAGTGTTGTTGTGTCTCTGTAGTTTATGGGGAGCATACCTTCTCCCGCCGTCGGCCTCTTTGGGACAATCTCCTACATATGAGCACTATTCTCCAGGATTCGGCTTGGCTAGTGGCCGGGGATTTCAATGCCATAAAGGATCCCTCTGACCGATTCGGAGGCACCAACGCCTAGATTCCTTATTTTGATGAATTTGCTAACTATTTAGCTCAATTGAATTGGAAGACCTCAGATATGTTGGACTTCATTTCACTTGGTCGACTTCTTCTAGGTTGACAAGAAAGATGAGGAAAATTGACCGGGTATTGGTTAACTCCAAATGGAACATGGAATTTTCTTTCTCGGAGGCATCATTCCTGAACCCGGGCATTTCAGATCATTCTCCTATGGTTGTCAGAGTTCTCAATCCGGTTTTTAAGAGAAGACCCTTCAAATTTTTTGACTATTGGTTAGACCATCCGAATTTCTCATCCATTGTTCAACAGGCTTGGGAGACACCAGTTATTGGATTCTCTATGTACAGGCTCGTCTCTAAACTGAAAGTGCTCAAAGGTAGTCTGAAGCAACTAAATAGAGAAGCCTTTTCGAATATTTCTTCAAGGACAGAGGAAGCTAGAGAAGCCCTTTGGCTCGTGCAAAATGACCTTCAACTTGATCCGAACAACTCAGAGTTGGCCGATCTTGAGAAAACAAGACGTAGAATTTTTGTGGACCTGCGCTGAGATGAGGAATCTTTCTTCAGACAAAAATCTAGAGTTCGGTGGCTTAAGGAAGGTGAACAAAATACCAAATTTTTTCACCTTTCCGTCAAAAAAAGGCAACACAGAAATAGAATCTTCTCGGTTAAAAATACATCGGGCGAGTTGATCACGGACACGAATACAGTCACGCAGGTTTTTGTCTCTTACTTTGAGGACTTGCTTGCTCCTCATTTATCCCTATCCAAGCATTCGTTACAAGAGGTTAAAGAGTTCGTTCGAAGACCCTTATCTACGAACCAAGTTAGTTCCCTCTCTAGCCCGGTTCTTGATTCGGAAATTCAGGACACAGTTTTCTCTCTCCCTAGAGGCAAAGCTCCAGGCCCCGATGGCTTCACGGCAGAATTCTTTAAGAATAATTGGGAGATTGTTGGCCCTTCTATCATAGAGGCGGTCAAGGAATTCTTCACTTCGGGTTGTCTCTTAAGAGAGGTAAACAATATTATCCTCACCTTGATACCTAAAGTGCCTAATGCATGTGCGGTCTCTGACTTCAGACCCATTGCTTGCTGTAATACTATATACAAGGTCATTACTAAGATCTTGGCTAATCGCCTTGCTACTGTCTTGAACGAAGTGGTTGATCCATCCCAAAATGCTTTTATTAAAGGTAGGAGGATAAGGAATAATATATTGATAGCTCAAGAAGTCTTTGCTGGATTTCACCTTGACCTGTACCTTCCTAAATGTGCTGTGAAAGTTGATTTTCAAAAGGCCTACGACACGGTTGATTGGGATTTCCTTCAGCTAACTCTAGTAGCCTTTGACTTTCCTGATTTCCTTATCCGGTTGATCATGATATGCGTTCGAACGCCGAAATACTCATTATCAATCAATGGAGAACTTCATGGGTTCTTTCCTAGTGGCCAGGGCCTGCGACAAGGCGATCCGATGTCCCCTTATCTTTTTAACCTGGTGATGGAGGTATTCTCAGGAATTTTGAATGCTCGCACCTCCCACAAGGAATTCAAATACTTTTGGCGGTGCAAAGTAGTCAAGCTATCTCACATTTTCTTCGCCGATGATGTCTTTCTTTTTAGTCAAGCTGATTGGGCGTCCTTACCTTGCTGAAGAAAGGCTTGGACTTGTTCTCTTCATGGAGTGGCTTGATCCCAAACAAGAACAAGAGCGAAATTTTTCTCTCGGGTGGTCCTCTGTCTCTTCGCAACTACATATCCTTAGCCTTTGGGTTTCAAGAAGGTAAACTACCAGTACGCTATCTGGGAATGCCTATCATATCCTCCAGGCTTGGGAAAGCTGATTATATCACCCTTATTGATCAGATTACAGCTAGAGCCCAATCTTGGGCTCATCGTTTCCTCTCTTTTGCTGGAAGGTTGCAATTAATCAGGTCAATCTTGCACTCTATCCAAACCTTATGGTCGAGTGTTTTTACTTTGCCAGTTTCGGTCCTCAATAGCATTGAAAAGATTTTAAGGCAATTTCTTTGGAAAGGATCCGCCCTCGATAAGGGGGGCGAAGGTGTCGTGGGATGATATATGCCTATCAAAAAAAGAAGGGGGACTTGGTATTCGTAAATTGAGAGATTGCAACAAGGCGTCCATGATGAAGCATATTTGGATTATGTTCACAAATAAAGAATCCCTTTGGTGCCGTTGGATTCATTCCAACTTTTTAAAGAGAAACAACTTCTGGAAAGCTTCACCTCCTAAAATATTCTCTTGGGCTTGGAAGAAAATTTTGCAATTAAAAAGTGACTCTCGGCTTTCCTTCCTTTGAAAGATTGGAAATGGACACTCTACTTCGTTATGGTTTGATCATTGGCACCCAAAAGGCATTCTTGATATTATTATGCCAAATCCTGTTATTCAGTGGTCTGGTCTACCCAAGCATGCAGTGGTGGTTGATCTCCTTTCACCTATGGGCCTTCCTTTACGTAGTATTATGGAGAGCTGGGGTCTCTCTATCCCAACGCTCTCCCAAGCTCCGAACCGGTTTTCTTGGCGTTGGCATCCGTCCGGATCTTTTTCGGTAGGATTTACCTGGGACCACTTCAAGACCAAAAGAAGCGTAGTGCCCTGGGCTTCGCTTATTTGGAACAACGTCATCACCCCCGGATTCCAATTCAATCTCTGGTTGATTGCTAGAAATCGTTTGCCTACCCAGGAACTTCTCATTTCCTATGGTAGAATTGATTATGCCACATGTGCCTTCTGTAATGATGTTCCTGACTCTACAGATCACTTGTTTTTTGATTGCCACATATCGACTTCCATTGCTTATTTTTTGGCTATTCGATGCAACCTTCCTTGGCGCCTTAGGCCGTGGAAGGAGAATCTCCAATGGGCTACCTCCTTCCTAAAGGGCAATGATTTCTTTCACAACTTAGCTCGCTACTCTTTTACTGCCATGTGCTACTTAATTTGGAAGGAGAGGAATGCTATCATATTCCACGACGAAGTGGTGGTTCTTGATGCAATGAAAAATCACATTATCAAGATGGTTAAGGACAAAGCTCTCACCTTCTCTGATGTCCCGAATACCCCAAGAAATAGAAGGCTTCAAGAAACTAGGGCTTCGACCCTTCCATCTTCGATGATCGTGAGGAGAATGAGTAGATCCGGATGAAGACCAAGCCGTGCGATCTTTTCTCCTCCCCTCCTTGGGTGTCTAGCCCTTGGCCTTCTCCTTAGGCGGCTGAGGTTTTGTTTAGCGTTTTTTTTCTTTTCGCTTGTGACCTGTTGGTCTTTGCTTCTTGCTTGTGCTTGTCTCTTTTTCTTCTTTGTAATCTTTTTGTTTCGGCTCCCTAACACTCTCTATGCGTAGCGCCCTGAGAGTGTCAGCTTTGGAGCCGGTCTTGTATATTTGTCCAAAGCTATATTACCTTTACCTTTACCAAAAAAAAAAAAAAAAGAGTAGGGCATGATATTGTTAACCTCTTTACCAGAGTCATGGGAGCACTTTACTTATTCACTATTGTAGGGACGTACTACTATTACCTTAGAGGAGGTAAAGTCCGCCTTATTCTCGAGAAAGTTGCGAAATGACGGTCTGGCGAAAAGAGCAACGCAAGCACTAACGATTCGGGGTAGAGAACAACATCAAAAGCCTAATAGCAGCAGAGGTAAAAGTATATCAAAATCACGCCATAGAAAGTCCGAGGGACGCGTGAAGTACTTTAAGTGTCACAAGGAGGGGCACATTAGGAGAGATTGTCCAAAGTGGAGAAATAAATTTGATAAGCAGAATGCCACAAGCAGTGTGGCAAATGTTGCTGAGGGGAGTACTAGATGAATGGGTACTGGATTCAGGGTGTTCTTATTATATGATGCCTCATAAGAACTGGTTTACTACTTACCAAGTTGCAGATGGTGGTAAGGTTCTTTTGGGGAATGATGCAGTCTGTAAGGCTGTGGGGATAGGGACAATTCGAATCCGAATGCACAATGGGGTGGTTCGCACATTGATAAATGTGAGGCATGTACCGAAGCTCAAGAAGAACCTTATTTCTCTAGGGACACTCGACGACATCGGGTGTAAGCACACCACTAAAGGTGGAGTACTGAAGATCTCTCGAGGTGTCATGACAGTGATGAAGGGGAAGAAAGTGAATACTATCTATCATCTACTGGGAGAGATCGTGACCGGAACCATTGCAATTTCATCAGGTGAGTCAGACTCTAATTTGACTCAATTATGGCATGTGCGTTTAAGGCACATGAGTGAGGCAGGTATGACGATACTGAGTGAAAGGAGGTTGTTGAAGGGTCAGAAAACAGGGAAGCTGGACTTATGTGAGCACTGCATCTATGAGAAGCAGTACCGAGTTAAGTTTACTACAACTATTCATTCGACCAAACGACCCGTTGAATATATTTATTTAGACATCTGGGGCCCTTCTCCGGTTCCTTCGAAAGGAGGTGCCCGATATATGCTAACATTTATCGATGATTATTCGAGGAAGATATGAGTATACTTTCTGAAGCACAAATATGATGTATTTGATCGGTTCAAAAAATTTAAGGCATTGATTAAGAAGCAGTCAGATAAACAAATTAAGTGCTTGAGAACTGATAATGGCATGGAGTTTTGTGATAAAGATTTTATCGAGTTCTGAGAGAAAGAATATATTGTGAGACATCGTACAGTACCTGAGACACCACAGCAGAATGATGTGGCAGAACGGAAGAATAGAACTTTGCTTGAGCGAGCTCAATGCATGCTTTCGCATGTAGGACTTGGTAAGGAATTTTGGGCCGAAGTAGTGAATATGTTATGTTACCTGGTTAATTGATCTCCACCATCTGCTATTGAATGGAAGACTCCTAGGAAGTATGGTCGGGGAAACTTGTTGATTATTCTAGATTACGAATATTCTGATGTTCTGCGTATGCTCATGTGAGTAATGGTAAGCTTGAGCCGAGGGCGAAGAAGTGCATATTTATGGGTTATGCACATGGGGTGAAAGGCTACCGGCTGTGGTGCACCGATCCCAGATCACCTGGTTTTCTAATCAGCAAAAATGTGATATTCGACGAGACTACAATATTTTAACAGATGAGTTCTAAGACACAACAAGCAAAGAAGACAGACCATGGTGTCATTAGTGAGGTGGAGCTTTAGGTGGAGGCTCCAGAAACCTCGAAGGTAATAGAGGTTGAGATTGCAGATGAAGCCGCAATTCCTGAATTCGGTGATAGTAAACAACCAGCAAAGCCACAGCGGACTATAACCGCAGATAGGCAAAGAAGGCAAATTAAATCACCCGTACATTATGGTTATACAGATATTGCTTATGTATTGACTGTAGGTGATGAGGTGGAGACAGATGAGCCTTCATCTTACTCTAAGGCGATGGCTAGTTTTGAGTCATCGCGGTGGCTAGAAACTATGAGTGAAGAGATGGAATCACTCTATCGAAATCAAATATGGGAGCTAGTCAAAGTACCCAAGAGCTAAAAGATTGTCGGAAGTAAATGGGTCTTTAAATGGAAAGAAGGCATTCCTGATGTCGAGGCATCGAGGTATAAGGCGAGACTTGTAGTGAATGGATATACACAGCGTGAGGGCATTAACTACAATGAGGTATTCTCTCTTGTAGTAAGACATACTTCTATTCGTCTTTTACTTGCTTTAGTTGCTTCGCAAGACCTCAAATTAGAGCAGCTAGATGTGAAAACTGCGTTTCTTTATGGTGAGTTGGAGGAGCAGATTTACATGAGGCAACTAGAAGGATTTGCTATTCCGGATAAGGAAAATTATGTTTGCTTGTTAAAGAAATCTTTGTATGGGCTAAAACAATCTCCTATGCAGTGGTATAAACGTTTTGATGCTTTCATGGCTAGTCAAGACTACACAAAAAGTCAGATGGATATCTACATTTACTTTAAGAGATTGGAGAATGGTTCTTTGATTTATCTACTATTATATGTGGATAATATGCTGATAGCAGCTAAAAATATGTCTGATATTGATGTGCTAAAGAGGCAATTAAATGCTGAATTTGAGATGAAAGATTTAGGTGCTGCAAATAAAATTTTGGGTATTGAGATTTTGCGTGACAGAACTGCAAGAGTTTTACGTCTATCTCAAAAGAAATAAATTGAGAAGATTGTGACACGTTTTAATATGCAATCAACAAAATTGTAAGTACAGCTTTAGCGAAGCACTTTAAACTTTCAAATAAATTATCACCGCAGACTGAGGATGAGGAGAAGCATATGTCTTGTGTTCCTTATTCTAGTGCCGTGAGTAGTATTATATATGTTATGGTGTGCACGAGACTTGATATTTCACAAGCTGTGAGCGTGGTTAGTCGTTATATGAAGTGTCCTGGTAAAGCTCATTAAGAAGTTGTGAAGTGGATCCTCAGATATTTGAAGGGAACAACAGACGTGGATATAGTATACCAGAGGGACAACAATAGCAGTGAGACCACTGGTTTTGTAGATTCAAATCACGCCGGTGACTTGGATGATAGCAGATCTTTAGCGGGGTACGTGTTTACACTAGTAGGTGGTGCAGTTAGTTGGAAAGTATCCTTACAGGATCACATTGCCTTGTTTTCGACTGAGGCAGAGTATATGGCACTAACCTTTGTAGTGAAGGAGGCGATATAATTATAAAGTTTGCTCTTGAACTTTGGATTAGAACAGAAAAGTGTGGACATACACTATGATAATCAAGGTGCGATATATTTGGCATATAATCCAGTTTATCACGAGCGAACAAAGCATATCAACGCCAGGTACCACTTCATCCGAGATGTCTTAGCTAGGGGTATTGTTATTGTCAAAAAGATTGCTACAACAGATAACCCGGCAGATATGATGACTAAGTCTGTTCCTTTGGCGAAGCTCAAGCTCTGCTTGAGCTCTATTGATGTCTGTGGAGAGTAAGCACCCGTCGGGGCATTGGGAGAGAAGCATTGATGATGAGCACTATAACTTGGCTTCAAACATCAAACCAATGTGGAGAATTGTTAAATTATGACGCGAGTTGGAGCGTTTGCAAAAATACTATTCGTTGGATTTTTTGAAGATTTACAAAAGTGGATAATCCCACGACATGGGCTTTCTTGTTTTAGCCGATGAAGATAAAATAAAAGGAAGAAAAAAAAAGGCCACGAAGGAAGTTGCATCGTAGAACCCATGAAAACAAAAGTGGGCCCAGGTCTCCAGTTGCGTTGCCGAATTCCTTTTGGCGTGAAGACCCTGCATGTAGACAAAAGGAAAGGTGGGGCCCAAGCGTATAAAAGCATAATTTTGCAGGTTTCTCTTCTCTTTCGAAAGTCGCACGCCAAAGACCTATGAAGAAAGGAGCCACTCAACGTCCACCGAAGCCCTACGTAGGTGAGAAGACGTCCACGTCGCTTGAAGAAGATCCGCAAGATCTTGAAGCCTCGCGAAGCCATACATAGAGAGTTTTGTCGCACGGAAATTTTGTGTCATGAGTTTATTCCCAAATGAATTGTTTATTTATAAACACTTTGGGTTTTGAGTTAAATCTAGGTGTGGGAAACACTTGAGCGATTGAGCGATTGTAAACTCTAATTCTCCGATTTTAGTAGATTATTTGCTGCTGGCTCTCCCCGTGGACGTAGGTACCGATATATCGAACCACGTAAATTTCTGGTGTCCTTATTTTTCTCGTTTATTTCTCTAGTGATTTCGCGTTAACATAAATTGCAAAATCCTGTCGTTTCCGCATATTATATCCCAACACTTTTTATAGTCACAATACATGTATATGTACCTTGGCTTCTTCAAAACTCGAGAAATGGTTCTAAACTTGAGAAAATGGGGAGGCACAAGCCTTATATTGCAATGGTGTCTATGCATTGTGTCGAAGCAGGTATGCCCTTGTTCTCCAAGGTAGCCATTGCCAAGGGCATGAACCCTTTCGTCTATGTCATCGTGTACCAGCAAGCTCTCACTTTTCTCGTTTTTGCCTCCTTCACCTTCTTCCTCGAAAACTCTCTTTTTTATCAAGTAATTTCTACTTAATTTTGTCTCGTATTAGATCTCTCTATTTCGTTATGACCACATTGCTCTCATCTTTTTTTATCATCTAATTTAATCAAAATTACAAGAAGGAACTGGTGACTCTCACGTGCTTACTCTTCAAGATCTTCTTGGTCACCTTCTTCGGGTACCCATGCATACTACTGAGTTCCAAGGCTATGTATCCACGCATGAAAATGTCTAATTTATTACCAAGTTAAGAATAATGCGGAAAAAAGAATTTCTATATATTTTGATTTATATATTAATAAAGAATAAATAGGGCTTATTAGATGCATATTATAAGATAATATATTGATCAAGATTGCACAATTGAAGGGAGATATACATATGTGCAACATACGTGCAATCTTAAGATATACAAATAATCAACGAAATTATCAAAAAATTTCTAATAACAGAATTTATCAGAGAGAAATCACTAATTATCTTTAAAATCTCCCTCCAAATTCAAGCTAACTCAAGCTAAGTCGGCTTTAAAAAAAAAAATAAGAGTCTAAAATCAAGTAAGGCGGCATCTAGCGGTTGCCTATGCAGAGATGATCATTGTGGAATGAACTCGATTAAGAACTAAGAAATTTGTTAAGAGAAAATGATAATTCTTCATATTTTTTATTATTTTCTCTAATAAACCCACAGTTTTCTATTTTTATACTCTTTTTGTTTTTGGTCATTTTGGAAAGCGCAGTGTGGTTGAGGCAATGTCGATGTCTGGTGGTGGGCTCTACTTTACACTCTGAAGAAAGATCAAAGGAGATGGGAAAGATGACCCACGACCGGAATAGTATTTATACTTTGTACTGTGGGGAACGATCAAAGAAGATGGAAAAGATGACCCACGACCGGAATAGTATTTATACTTTGTACTGTGGGGAACGATCAAAGAAGATGGGAAAGATGACCCACGACCGGAATAGTAGGGAAAGATCAAAGGAGATGCGAAAAGATGACCCACGACCCTAAACGAATGAGGAGGCCAAGTTGGATTGCAGAACTGTCTGCCATGTCCGTTCAAAAATTAGGGCACAAACTCGTGTGGTCCGAATCTATCTGAATAATTGAATTGGAAAGATGCCCCTAAATACGGAGGATGGATCAATCAAAAAATGATAATCTGGGAAGCACCCACATACAACAAGGTTCTCCGATATCCAAATTAATATGCGTGGTTTCATTATCATTATTTGTTTATTTCACTTTGATTTGTTAATAATATGTAGATACATGCATGGGAATGCGTATGGTTCTACTGGAGAATGTTGCCTTTGTTCGTTGTGTATATCTTGTCAAAATGACTAACCATGTCAAAAATTATAAATTTTATTTACATGTGCTCTCGAGTTTAAACTTTGCTCTTTTTCTGGTCGAGAAAGTCAATTATTGGATATGAGCTTTTTGAATTTTCCCTTCAAATCGACGCCAAGGGATTGGTCTTAGGATAGGTAACTCATGTTGGTGTGTCATAAAAGAGTCAATCCAAGTTGATCTTAAAAATTTAATTTTAGTTCTACATGTCAAATAATTTATTAATTTGAAAAAAGGGTAAAATTGAATATAGACAACCAAATCGAGAATCTATTGTCCGTACTTTATCATCTAATAAAATACAAAGTAACTATTGAGGAGGTAGTGAAAGGAACTTGACATCCAAACGCTTACCAATTCCAAGATTATCAAACTAGTTAACGGGATGATTTCCTTCCTGAAAGTGATATTGCACTTTGAACTTAGAGTGATAGCTTAATAGGTTTTAAATATCTTTATGCAAAGCAAGGTTGGTATTGTCAACCATAAATCTAGACTGATAAGATTAGCAATAGCTTTTGAGTCAATCATCAATGATGATATTATAAAAACTAAAGTCATCTTACGAAATTGAGTGCCACTCACAATGTCCAAAAATCTACTTATGTCAACAGACATATTCCAACAAAGGTAGCAAAATCACCTAGCCAATGACCCTATTAATTTCTAAATAATCCCCTACACCTGCAAGTATTGGGTTGCCTTTCAAGGGCTCATCAATATTCAGTTTAATCCACCGCGAAAGTCGAAGATCCGAACTAATTAAAATTGGAGAAGTGTTTGACCCACTTAACCTCAAGCTATATATAAACGAAACATTGATGAGTTCTTTCATGTGCGACCAAATAACTTGCATTAGATTTGAAGGAAAAACAAAATTATCTTGAAAAATTGACTTATTTCTCCATTGCCAAAATAGCCACGTACTTATGCCAAAAATTATGATCCAATTATGATGAAACCCAATCCACAATAGACGATTGTAAAAGAATTATGGCCCAGCTGAGTGAAGTTTCGGTCTTCTACGAATTGAGGGAAAACAACAAGGCCGCGGATTGAGTCGCCAAAGCCCACCGAGCCAACTCTCTTCCTACCAATTGGGTTTTATTTCCTCCTCAGCTTTTAATTTCTATCTTATGTTTAGAATTTCCATCTAATGGCCCCCCTTTTGTAGGCTAGTAATGAAATTATTGTCCTTCGGCACAAAAAAAAAATTTATGATGAAAATTCAATCATCGTTTGTCAGTACGATTTGAATCGAACCGTTGAGATAAACTCATTAGAAGAACTCTTTCAAATATTGTTGTGAAACAAACTCAAGTCACATCCTTTGAACAATTAGACAATCTCTTAGCATATAATGTTATCTCCACAAAGGACTCACATCTTGAATAATTCAAGTTTCCGCCGAAGTTGCAAGACATTTTCAGTTCATTAGTCAATAGTTGCTGATGAGAGGTTAGCAAAGAAAAGTTCCAATACATTGAGATCCCTTTCACTTCAAAATAATTGGCAATATATTATCAGATTCTTAATTATTTACTACATTGAGTATCTTGTGCTCTGCCTTAATAGAGAAAGACCAGCTTTAGTTCCCTACCACAACATACTATTTTGCCCATCGAAGGCTAAAAGAGATTTGACAATCTGAATTCGACAGATTATATCTCTCGATAAAATTCCTCAATATATCCAAACATTCCAGTTTCCATTCAGCATATAGTCACAAACCTTCATATCCACCCACATGTCGAATAATTAAATTACAACGAAAAAATATCAATTTATATTTAACATATAAAGTTAGGCGTGTCATGTCATCATATTCTGGCTTTTTCTACATAATTCGTGTTTAATCTCGTATCGTGCGAACTGGTCGTGTCTAGCATTTGCCAACACTTGGCGTAGATGGGTGGAAATTAATATATTTTTTGAATTGGGGAATCACTTTTCTGGGCTTTAGTAATTGATTTATAACATGAATGTCAAGAACACGTCATGGCACCAAGCCCAGTGAATAATTATTAGGCCAAGCCCACTCCAGAAACTACAAAAGTGTGGAGGCCCCGAGGTACTATTGTTCGCAACAAATTGGGCTTTTTCTTTTTCTTTTCTTTTTTTAAGCTTTTTTTTCTCCCTCACAGCCAAGCCTTCAAATTACATTTCAGGTGCTCCTATTTCGTGAAAAATAAATAATTTATAAAATATTTTTCTCATAATAATCACCTGTATTACTTACGAAAATGAATAAATGAAAAATATTTTCACTATCTACAAAAATATTTAAATATAAACTGTTATCGGTAATAAAAATATTTATCATCATTCAATTATTTCGAGCGATATAAGTAATCATTTTTAAGAAAATATTATACAAGTTATTTTCATTTAACCCTACAAGTAAAGCATAAGCACTGAGCCTGATATAAGAACAATTAAAAACCGAGCTCTCTTTGTTTTGTGGATTATCAATAATTTTGAAATTATTTTTCTAGCCTTTCTCTCGAGAAAAAAAGTAAGTTGTTGACAAATATTTTCGTTATTAAATATGACCTCGGGCATTTGAGTCGACAATTGGATAATTTCCTCTTAATTCATTTTTCTAAGTAAATGATTCAAGTTAGGTTTAAATTATTAACTTTTTTCATAAAACAAACGAGCTTACAATGAATTCGGATTTCAAGAGGGGAAAGTGGATGCTTGAGGTCATATTTAATAACAAAATATTTTTCAACAACTTACCATTTTTCTCGAGAGAGAAAGGATTAAACTTTGGCTCAAATTATTAATTTTTTCATGAAACAAACAAGCTCACAATGAATTTGGATTTCGAGATGGAAAAGTGGTGTTGATCATCCTGTAAAGCACAAATTTCGAGTCCGTGGTATTTTGTAGAACATATTTTCAATAGAACGAGCAGCATCTTACTGTGTAAAGTCCGGGACTTATCTTGAAAAACACTAATTCACACGGACGGAACAATAAATCCCTTCAATTCCCACTTTCGTGTGATCGATTTGCCGATAGAGAGAGGCGAAGATCCGTCCCGAAGATCATGCGCACGGCACCAATTCGATTCCTCGACCGGTCGGATTCGAAAACCTCACGATCACGACGTGTTTTTTTTTTCTAACAATCTTTCGAGGGGGGGAGGCTTCGGGCGCGTGGTTGGCACATCTCATTCATCGTGGTTGGTATCCCCGCACTTGGAGGCCACCAAACAACAATTCCCTTTCACGTCAGAACGGCAAACAGTTGCTTCTCCCCCCCCAAAAAAAAATGAAATCATTATAATAAACACAATAAGAATAATTACAAAAATAATAAGAAAAGACATCATGAAAAATGGTATTATCGTACAGCGGAAGCCGAGTCAAGTCAACCATGTAATGATTTTCGCGAGTTCCATCGACGCGTTGTTTCTGGACGGCGAAAGACGGACGGAATGTCGGGGGGAGAGCCGAAACCAGCGTGGCCAACGACGTCACGTCACGGCTACGTTTACGGTGGCGGGGTCCGCAATTGAGGTCGGCGAGCGAGGGCGTTTTCGGGAAACCGGCTCGGGTGATTGGGGTGCATGCGAACGTGACATTCGGGGCGGGGATAGAATTTGGGGAAAGCGTCGGAAGTGGCGCACTTTTCGGTGCTGTCAAAAGCCGCCGTGTTTTCTATTCCTCCATTCCACCCACTTTTCTTTCCTTTCTTTTCTTTCTTTTCCTTTTCTTTTTAATAAAGACTCTTCATTTTCATGAGGATTTTCAAATTGTATCAGGTCATTGACGAATAATTCTAGTTTTTATTTGCACGTTGGGAATCGAAATTGACGTGCACAACGGCCGTCCTCGGCTCTCTTGTTCGTGAATACATTCAAATGATTGGAGCCGAAATTATTTAAGCAATTTGGGGACAATTGTTGACCGTGTTTACTGTAAAAAAATTGATTATCGTAGCATTAATTATACATGAAATTGCAATAAATACCTCTTCTCATAAGCTGTTTAGTATGATGCTTCCTTGTTCCTAGAAGAATTATTGAAATCACACTACTCATCTTGATTAAGCTTCGTTTTCATTAATTAATCGCTAAAAGAAAAGGCCACAAATGCTGTTTTGGAATTTCAGGTCATCTAAATGGATAAGATATAATTTATGATAATTATTCTAATAATAAGGACATGTAATTTCACGAGATAAGTGATGAATAAAAAGAAACATAAATTACACACAAAATATATCAATGAACACTTTGCAAATAATAAGAAGCATTTGATGAATTAATGCGATCACGTATCTTAATAACATTTAGTTATGGAGAATTTCGAGTCTCAAGTATCAAGCGAATTCAAAAAAAAATAAAATTCGGAAGGCGAATTCAAATTTCAAACGCTCAAATAAGGAGAAAAGCGAAGTCACCGTAAATAATAATAATAATAATAATCATCATCATAATTGAGGAATGAAGGAATCCTTTTTCTAAGAATTTTATATTCTATCGAAATTCGATGGCGCGAGGGGAAAAGAAAATTGAAATTACGAACAGAGAAAAGAGCAAAAAAATAAAAATAAAGAAAGAACGAAAAAAGGGAAAAAGTGGGTAGTGAGAGAGAGAGAGAAAAGAGAAGCGCAGAATGACAGGAGCAGAGTTGGCGGAGACTTGAAGCATCATCAACCCAACCCAGCCATTCCCCCCAGATTATTACCCCTTCCCCCCTCTTCCCGTCTGCATGGCAGCATCGCCTGCACCGCCCTCCCTCGCCGCCGCCGCTGCCGCCGGCGATTCAATCCCTCCCCTCGCCTCGCCTGCTCCGGCTCCCTCCGGTCCCGGCCCCCGCTCCCTTCGGTGATCGCGGGGAAGCCTACTGATCAGCTCAGTGAAGCTCGCGCACGCCGCCGGCTGACCGGCCGAGCCGAAAGCGACGCGCGACCTCCCCGCCGGCCGCCGATAGCTCCGCGGGTTCGCCGTTCGGCGAGCTGGCTCCCGGCTTTGTTCGCGGGAGTCATTCGAGCAGCGGACCGAAGCCGGTTCTCGCCGTCTCTTCTTTCGCCGTCTCGCTTCGCCCGCTGCGGGCCGGTCGCGGCGTTTTGACCCGTTGACCGGGCTCGAGCTTCGGGAGGAGGTCGTTTGGGGCTTTGGTCGGGATTGGATTCTACCGGAAATTTGCGCGCCGTTGGGGGTTTTTTGATGTCGGAGGATGGGGTCGTCGCAGAAGTGCATGAATGTGCTGTGCGAGGAGAAGGGGTCGACCGAGTGGAAGAGAGGTTGGCCCCTCCGATCTGGTCAACTCGCCACCCTCTGCGATAAGTGCGGGTAACTACTCTTGTCTCGCCTCCTCTGTCGTCCGCCGGTTTGACTTTCGATTTTCTCAGTTCTATTCGGTGCTTCAAAGCGGCGTGACATCGATTTTGAATGTTTATCTGGTCCTAGTAATGAGCGGAGAGGTGCTTTGGATGCTTAGCAGTGCCGTTGAATAGCGGTCGCTAATGTCGACTTTGACTGCTTCCAGGTCTGCATTTGAACAGGCCACGTTTTGCGAAGTTTTCCACTCGAAGGACTCTGGATGGAGGGAGTGCGCTTCCTGTGGCAAGGTGAGCAGTCAGTCTTTGAGGATGCGGCTCGGAGCCCGCCTAATCTGTTTATCATGATTTTGATTCCGATATGAATTGGCAGCGCCTGCATTGCGGATGCATTGCTTCGAGGATGCTGCTGGAGCTGCTCGATTGTGGCGGGATCAACTGCGCGACCTGTGCGAAAAGTTCAGGACTTCTGCCTGTAAGATATAATTGTCACTCTATATCTGTATATGTTTTACATGATTTCCGGATAGTTTCTTCCTTATTGTACTCTTGATACTTATTTTGCATCATGCACCAGGGCTTCTTTATTAATCTCCGAACGTCATTGATGCCGTAGCTTTGGTGACCTCCTTGTTAGAATGTTTATACTTTAGTGATAGCTCGCATGATGCTTTTCAATGCTTATATTGATTTCGGGACTCCAAGGATGACAAGGAATTGATAGGATTGACGAGACTGTGATTAGAGAAGCAATGATGCCTTGTGAAGCAAAAGAACCTTTAACCTATAGCATAGTTCTTCAAAGCAAAATATGTAGGATGGCGTAGATCTTTTTACTTCATTCACAAGTCTAATGTTACTTCTTTAATTTCTGCTCGCAGATCGCAAGTGATGAGAGGCCTAGTGAGTTTGGCATGATTAATGTTCGTACTGGTGAACTGCAATCTAGTACCACAGACAACCATTTCGATAGCGACGAGGTTGATAAACTGAAGCTTATTCGATTGAGAAGCAGTACAGATGATTCTGGCCTGGGGCAGTCGCTTCTGACTCAGTACAATGACACAAACAGATCACATGAACCAACGAACAGGGAAGGAGTTATCAATACGCCTTCTGCATTAGAAATGGGTGGCTCATGTTATCTGCTATCAAGTAAAGCATCCAATGGAGCAACTCATGCTTCCCAACCAGACATTTTAAAAGCAAATATAGCAGCAAAAGAGTTTGATGATCCCCATGCGCGGACAGACCTCAGCATGACCATTGGCGTCCCTTTAGGAAAATCATATCCATCTTTAAGGGACCACAGTACAACTCCATCACTATCACCGCAAGGACCAAAATCTCGCCATGTTTTGCATAAGCCACCTAAGCCGGCCTTTGCAAGTGGATTTGAGTCAAATGCCAGTGTTGTTTCACAAATACGAGTTGCAAGGCCGCCTGCTGAAGGTCGTGGGAGAAATCAATTGCTTCCTCGTTATTGGCCTCGGATTACTGACCAGGAGTTACAACAAATATCTGGAGAGTATCCTTGAGTGAAGTTTCCTCATCTTCTACTGCACATTTTCCATTTACCTGGCTACATAAAAAAATGATTGGACAGACACATTGGATTGGAGAGTCATGCTGACTAGTTTTCTGTTTTTTCGTTGAACACAGCACTACATTTCATGCTTTCTCAATGTTGTTTCCTTGACTTTCTTAATTGTCTAAGTTCAAATTCCACAATTGTGCCACTGTTTGAAAAGGTTCTGAGTGCCAGTGATGCGGGTCGAATTGGCCGTTTAGTATTGCCAAAAGCTTGTGCTGAAGTAAGCTACTCCGTTTGTTCTTTCTTATATTTAGATTCTTTAAATTCCATTACCGGATACAATGTTGTCAATTAACTTTGTGTAAAGCAATAAATTATCCGATAACCTTTCAGGCTTATTTTCCACCCATTTCTCAACCAGAGGGCCTTCCTCTGCGGATTCAAGATGTAAAGGGAAAGGAGTGGGTGTTTCAGTTCAGATTTTGGCCCAATAATAACAGCAGAATGTACGTGTTGGAGGGTGTAACTCCTTGCATACAATCTATGCAGTTACAAGCTGGAGACACTGGTATCTTCTAGTATTTGCTATCATTTGTTTAATGACATGTCTGACATTATTCTGCTATGTTGAGACCTTCATATGATGTTAATCCCAATTTGCACTAATTTACCAGGGATTGCCTGACAGCCACTAATAGTGTGGCTTTGGTCAAATCTGGATGGGACTTATCTTTAATGTACTTTGCATGTTGTTCCTTGTCTCTAGACGTCTGCATGCGCTCCCAGAAATATGGTTTTCCTCTTCACTGTACTGTGGAGGGAGTTTTTCTACTGATATAGAGCGTCATCAGAATGCTCCTGCAATGTAGCAGTCAGAAAACACCACCTGCAATTTTGGAAACAAAGCCTTGGTTATGGCAATTCAAAATGTCTTGCCTTTGTGATTGAATGGATTGGAGAGTTTAGACCACAAGTTGAAGGCCGTAGTTCATTTTAAAGGAAGAACTTCCCATTCTAAGAAAGTTTGGCTCCTCTTGAATCAAATGCCTGATCTTGTTGTTTGTAAAGATCCCAAATCATCTAAATTACCAATAATAGTGTTCATTTTTTATTCTTTTAGTACTTTGGATTGTAGAGAGCACAAATTGAGGGGCATAGTTCATTTTAAAGGAAGAACTTCCCATTCTAAGAAAGTTTGGCTACTTTCAGTTCAAATGCTTGATCTTGTAGTTTTTCAAGTTTCCGAATCATCTAATTTACTTATGATTGTGTTTATTTTAATTCTATTAGTACTTCAGAAAGTTCTGCCCTTACAAGGGCCTTTTTTTTTGCACTAATTTTTCTGCAAAGTTCCTATGTATGCTGCTTGGAATGGTCTCTTCTTTGGTTACCATCGGAAGGTTGTTAATGCTTGCTATCTTATGATGCAGTAACTTTTAGCCGCATGGACCCTGAAGCGAAACTTATAATGGGTTTCCGGAAAGCATCAACCTCTATGATGCAGGTACGTTTCTCATTAACCACTATCAAGTTGCTTGCTAGCAGATCGCTGCATAAATAGCTATTTGTAATTGTAAGCAGGACAGCCAACTAGCTGCTGTTTCTAACGGTAACCATTCAAGTGAAGCTTTGATTTCTGGTGGTTTTGAAAATGTACCTATGATAAGTGGGTATTCGAGTCTCCTTCATTCATTTAAAGGAAGCACAGATCCCCAACTAAATGCACTATCCAAGCACTGGAGTTCAGTTAGTGGTGATATAAGTTGGCAAGGCACTGAGAAACATGGACTCCCTAGGGATGCCTTCTTGCTTCCCGGAATGTCGGCCCCAGAGAGGAAAAGAGCACGCAACATTGGGTCCAAAAGTAAAAGGCTGTTGATTGACAGTCAAGATGCTCTTGAGCTGAAAATGACATGGGAAGAACTCCAGGATTTGCTTCGGCCACCGAGTGTTAACCCAAGCATTGTTACAGTTGAAGACAAACATAAATTTTTATTGCAATAGAATGGGAATATGGGAATCTGAGAATCTATTATGATACTCATTCACGATCGAAACATATCTTAGTGCTTGAAAGTTGGATAGGATGGCTTTCAAATAAGAGTTATATCGGCCCTAATGGTCATGTCAATAACTCTAAACTTATGAGTACTTGCGCATTTCTCTTCTAAATCAAACGGAGCAACTGAGACATCACTTGTAACATCCTCCATCTTCACTGCGTTATTGGGACACCAGCTTCGCCATCGTCCCGACACGACTGATGGTATACATAAATTAGTATTTTCTTGGGGAAATTATCTGGAAAAATAAAAGAAAACAATAGGCAGCAAATGGCAATCGGTGGATGGCACGGCGGGCACCGTAAGCCGAAACACCTGGCAGCGGCATAATCTGGCAACGCAAGAAACTGTTCGCCGCGTAATCGGCTTCGGAGCTCGACACTTGTCGATCCGCAAATTTGAGGAAGTGGATAGGGAACAGGGCGAGGATGGAGGCAAGGGGAGTTTGCTGCTTCTTCGGATCTGTCAGATTAACAATTTATTCGCTCGTGCGTGTCTAATTCGACTGCTTTTTTATGTTCTGCTGTTAACTTGTTCGGATATGATAAGGTGATTTCATGGGTGGCTTTACATTTTAACATGGTGGCACATAAGGAAGTTCGCTTTCGGTTGGAAAATAAATCTCAAGATGGGGGTTTTGGTGACATGGAAATTTTAGCATGCTCTTGTCATTACTTTTCGACAAGATTTGACTATCACCTAAAAAGTTTTCAGTTTCAATCATTGAGAATTCGAGTTGAAATTTTGAAAAGCGTTGGAGATACCCATTTAAAATTAAAGGTTGTGATTACGTATACGAAATTTGTCTTGAATTATTGCGTGTAGTAGATTATTAGATGTTTTGCCCGTGTCTTAACCGAGGGACAGGGACAGACGTACACACGAGGAAAACATGGAAGATGAGAACTATAGCTAGCAGGGACAGAAAAGCACGACGGTCCTGTCAACATCAACCGGGAATCGTGGCGCAGTAAGTAAAAGACGTACTCTCGCAAAAGCTTAATGCATAAAAAGAAGACTGGCCTTTAGACTCGCACATCATTATTACAATTTGATATAATTTATCTCTTTGTTCATCCAATCATTCATTTGCCTCTAAAAGAATTTCCAAGTCACGATCAAAACACATCAAAAATAATAAATTTTCTTTTCTTTTAATTAATTTGTTGACTTTTACATATACAATGTTGTTGTCCTTATTTTCTCCTTTCATTTTATCCAAAGCAAAGAGAAAGATCTATTGTATCATGGAATCAAAAAGCAAATGAAATATGTTGTCATTTCAGCTTGGATCTTGACTTTCATTTATCTTCCTTGATCTTTTCAATCATCATACCAAGTGTTTGTATTCTTGACGCTTAGAACCGTGACTTGCATTGGTAAGATACTTGCTGTTAGTATTCCAATGATTTTGTTCAAGTTCGTTTCCATGATTGATGATGGGATTCGCGATCATAAATTACAAATAGTTGTCCCCAATGCTTCAAACTACTCTGCTTTTGATTAAATAGTGATGCACATGGATCAAATACACTAGATTACTACCTATTATTGATGTACATGTTGAAAATATAGGGAATCTACAAATCCTGCCCATGCTTAGAACTTGCTGAGTTCCTCATCATAATTGCCGTACATGCCTTGAATTGGTTAGATTCATGATTATATGAGTTGTTCACGGTTTGAATTCGTTTGATAGGTGTTCATGCTTACTGCCACATTTTTGTTCAAATAATGAGGATTTGGTCTCATTTGGATATTATGTTGGTAATATCAGCAAATATATTCACGCAGGAGGAAGTCGGGTGGATGTGTTTCCATAGCTCGAACACGTCAATTTTGATTTGGAACTAAATTGGGTAAGAGCTTCTTGAATTGGATTAACTATGGTGTGATATATAGTATATTTTTCGTTGTAATTAAAGGGTATAGTGATGTTAATTGGATCTCATATGTAGATGAGACAAAATACACTATGTTCCCTCATGGTGGAGATTCTATAACTTGAAAATCAACCAAACAAAATTGTGGGAAAAATGACAATCCTATTAAAGAAAAAGTCAAATTTGTTGAAGTACCGATGACATAATTATTGTGGCCATTTCTCAAGCCAATATTGTGGCCAATGTGAAAGAATTGATTGTAGATTTAAGTGCTACTGTGCATATTTTTACAAACAAAATGCTTTATTATCCTACATTTTAGACATGAAGGAGAAGAGATTATTTATCTTGGTGACTTGAGAACTACTCAAATTCTTAAAAAAGGGAAAATCTTATCAAATTCACATTAAAAAAAAATGAGGTTGACTAGTTTAGAAACTTCTGAGCAGATACTCGTTGGGAATAAAATTGATTGCCAAGCCTAAAAAACTATTGTAAAGAATGAAACTTTCAATGATAAAAAGGAGACAAATCCGATTAAGATGTGATGTGATAAAACAACTGTTTAAAGATGAAGTCAATTGCTTAAAGAAACTCATCCATTTATTTTTACTTTATTTTAAAAACCTTTTGAAATATGTGGGAGATTGTTGGATATTTTGGTAGTTTTAAGAAAAAAGAAATCTTTGCATCTAAGGACTCTAATAGCAATTATGACCACTATCTATTTGCAACTGTTTGATTTGTTTTGTTTCTATATTAACACTTAGAATCTCCAAATCACAATAAAACATGCCAAAAACCAATCTCTTTTCTTTCCAATTATGTGCTGGGTTTTACCTATAACTTTGGCAGCTGTTCCTGCTCCCTTTATTCATTTTATGCATTAGTAAAGAGTCTGTTGTGTCTCTCATTCTTTCATCTTCTCCAACAGTTTCTACGGTAGCTGCTGCTGCTGCTTTTCTTCTTCTTCTTTGTTATTGTTGTGAGAGAGAGAGAGAGAGAGAGAGAGAAGAAGGAGAGACCAATGGAGTGGTACAAGAGGAAAGAGACGGTGGAAGAAGTGGTAGTGATTGGGGTTTGATCGGGACTCACTTTTTGTATGCGACCAACAATGTGATGGTGAGCTACCTCACGTCCCTCGGCCTCGACCCTCTCACTGTTGTCTACTACTCTTCCTTTGCCACCTTCCTTGTTCTCTCCCCCATTGCCTTTGCGTTTGAAATCTCTCTCTCTCTCTCTCTCTCTCCCTCTCTGCGCACACTTGTGCCTGTGAGAATGATGCTTGATCTGTTGTTGTTCATATTGCAGGATCTTGTGGCCCAGGAAGCTCAGTCTGAGGTTGATGGTTCAACTTGTTCTCATCTCCTTTGCAGGGTACTCTGGCATCTTTGCGATTGTAAATCAACTTGAAGTTCATATTTCACCTATGTGATCAAATTACTGAATCTTTCAATATTTCTCCTTTCTATTTTTCTATTTCTGGGTCAGGGTGATTCTGTTCCAATATCTGTTCGTGAAGGGAATTAAACTGACTTCACCGGCTATCGCAACCGCCATGCCAAACCTTGCTCCTGGGCTTATCTTCGCCATCGCATGGATTACTAGGTGCTACCTTGTACCTGGGGTTTCTTTTGCAATTTCACCTAGGCTTCAGTTGCGCTAATTCGAGCATCAGTTTTTGGGCTATTCCTTTGGCTGCTTTAATTCGAGCTGCTGACACAACTCCATCCCAATTCACTGTATGTTCTACCAAGATTGTTCTCATTCGGGTTTGTTCTGAAAAGACAGATTCAATCCATCTTTGAGCAAATCCATCCCACAGAAAATCGACCTAAGACAGTATTATATCTTGTGGACTACGCGTGCAAATGATCGATTAGTGGGTATTGTAATGATGTAGCGACTATGTAAAGGAATATTGCAGCTCTAGGTAGTGTTACCATTTCTGTGTTATTCAATTGGAAATGCTCATGCTTATGCAGGATGGAGAAAGTTAAGCTGAGCTGCTTGTACAGCAAAGTCAAGATATTAGGCACGGTGGTGTGTGTTTCAGGGGCCGTCACAATGAGCCTATGCAGTGCTGCTAAAGAGGATCCCCGCTCAACTTCGTTGAGTAATGTGATTTTCGACCAACAAATGATCATCGGTTGCTTATATCTTATTGCAGCGGTCTTAGGCCTATCAATCAATTCCATCCTGCAGGTATATTCTGCTTTAGTTAGTTGACTGCTTCGATTGACATTCGTTCGATCCTTCGACAATTATAAGGATTCCGAATTGGCTTACTCTTCTGTTTTCCCTCATTTGCTTTCTGTGGCTTCGCAGGCAGTCACTTTGGCCGATTTTCCAGCACCAATCTCCATGGTCGCTATAACCTCCTTGATTGGTTCGATTATGGCTGCAACTGTACAGTTATTTGAAGACCACAAATTGGACAATGGCCGTTTTTGAGCTTTGGCATGTTGGTCGCCTTCTCTTTCCTGGTGAGTTTGAAACTTTGATCTGCTCTCGCCAAACACCTCTCGGATACATATGCAAACATCATGCATCGCCCGATTCTGTTTCTGCACTTTCTTTTGTCATTCGGCTTACAAAACTCTCAAATGCGCAGGGAGGTGGCATTATCGGATCGTGCGTAGGCTTCACTGCTTGGGCCATAAAAAGAGGGCAGTCCTTCCCTCTATGTTTAGCCCCATCGCAACCGTCTGCACAATTGTATACTCGGCGATAAGATTAGGAGACACGATCAACGTGCCAAGGTGAGATCAATAGCTCCGACATGATTAACCCCATAGAACTCATCTTGAAACGTTTTACAATTGCACGCCAGTTCGAACTGAGCTGACACAAGCCGCGCTAATGCAGCCTGGCCAGCATGGTCCTTATATTCACCGGCCTGTACATCGTGCTCTGGGCAAAACGGAAAGAGGGCTACCACCCAAACGAAGGGGACTGCTTGGAGAGCGGGTTGGATGCAGAGAAGCCTCTTTTGAGCTGAGAAATAAGGATGCGGATCCTTGTGAAAAGTCTCGTTTTTTCTCCATCATTTTGGGTTAGAGAGCAGTTTCCTGCGTGCGACGGAAACCCGTGTGTATCATGTGTGACTTTCTTGTGCATTTCGATGTATGGTTAATGTAATCTACTTCACGTTTTAAGACATTGGTGGTTCGGTGCTAGCAGTAGCTCTGCCGTGACTAGGATTCCTAAATCTAAATTTGTTTATGCCTTTCGCTTTTCTTTTTGCCTTTTATCAATGTGTTTTAGTTCTTATGGGATTTCCATCATCGAATTCATGGAACATAACGATAATGGACTCCGTGCATTTGTTAATTGAGTTGTGCACATTTGTGGGTCAATTTAGTGAGCTCTTTGTAAAGACAAACAAGAGATGAATTCGAGTTTATTTCCCATGATTTATTATGTAATTTAGTGAGATACCCATCGGGTTATTGAGTAAAATTTCTTTTTTCTTCCTGTTGCTTTATCATTTTTTCCCCAACAAGTAATTTCTAAATAAGATATTTGGATAGTTTACAAGGACCTAGATTCATCTTTGTTCTCTTTCCTTTGCTCTTTTCATGATTGTGGCACAACCTACTTATGGTTTCTCTTTAAAGAATAGGGGATGAATGAAATAACCATGGAGAACTCATAGATGAATGATTATCCAAATGCTAGAAAAATTTGAAGTTGACAATCAATAGAGTTTTTGTATGTTTCTTTTAAGAAGTTCTTTTGTTGCTCTTCCATCATTTGCAAGAAGCCAAACATGTTCGTGTTTAAATTTGTTCATTATTGTTGCGTTCATTTTCATTTTTTCAACTAAAGATGAAATTAAAAAAAAGAAAAAAGAACTTGTTGGATCTTGGAACTGACACTAGGACCTATGATAGGGAGGTTCTAGGTTTCGAATATTGATTGGTAGGTTTTAGGTTTCAAAAAATCAAAAATTTGTACCTAAGAATAGTTTCAAGTTTCAAATGGAACTTATAAGGAACGTGTAAGGAATTTGGAACTGCTCACCCCTACTAATCGTCGACCACGAAGATAGCCGCAACTGGTGGGGCGAAGTCGAGTAGCTCGCGAAACATCACCAAGCCATGCTGAGGTTGCTTGGTCTCGCCCGATTGCTGTGAGGCCAAGCCTTACTAGGCCTAAGTGAGGCCAACCTCGCATCAAGCTGGGCAAGGTTGAGCCTCACCGGTGGCCAAGCGGCCTCGCCTAGTTGATCATCGGCCATTGCTTTGGCCAAAGATAGGCTAAAGAAGAAGAAGAGGGAAGGGAAAAAAAAGGAAAAAGAAGAAGAGAAAAATGTAATAAAAGTATTTAAAAAGTTAAAAGAAATCGAAGTCATAAAAAATTTAAAAGTCGTACTAAACGTATTTCTATTCTAAAAACAGAAATTTTAGACAGTTAAAATGGAACGTTTTTAAAGAAAATGTTCCCAATAATAAAATGGTTACCAAACATACCGTAGTAGGTACTCTTTTGCCAAGCGGCAATAGAAGATGGAAATTTTAGCATGCTCTTGTTATTGCTTTTTGATGGGGCTTGACTCTTGCCTTGAAAGTTTTCAATCTCGATCATTCAGAATTCGAGTTGAAATTTGAAAAGCATTCAAGATACTCATTTAATATTGCAATTAAGGAAAATCTGTAATTACCTATATGAAATTTGTCTTATATTATTAGGTGTAGTTGATTGTTAGATGCTTTCCCAATGTCTTAACCGAGAGACGAGGAGAGATGTACACACGAGGAAAAATGGAAGATGAGAACTATAGGAGGGACAAAAAGCCCGACAGTCCTGTCATCAACCGGGAATTATGGAGCAGTAAGGAGCTGTTTTTTGTGTTCTTTCTTTCTGTTAATGAACACAATTTCTATTTTTTGTTTGGGAAACAAAAAAGAACAAACTCATTTATTTACGTTTTTGTTCCTAGGACTTTTTTTATTAGGGAACAAATTTGGAACAGAAACAAAGAAATGAGAAAAAATTGTTTTTTGTTCTCGGCATTTAGAAATAAATTTTCTCTCTCCTATTTTATCCTTATTTTTCTTTTCTTCTTCTTTTTTTCTTTGGTGAGGGTGCGACCTCGTCGGAGCGTCACCCAGCCCTCGGTGAGCCTCACCGTGGTTGGGTGAGACAGCCCTCGTCGTCCGGTCGCCGGCCATGGTCGAGGCCGACGATCGGCCAAGGAAGAAAGAAAAAAAAGAAAAAATAAAAAGGAAAATTAAATAAAAATATTAAAAAATTAAAGAAACAAAAAAATTATACAAGTTTACCAAACATGTTCATTCTTTTTCTATTATAGGAATAAGTTTACCAAACACATTCTTCTGTTAAAAGAATTATTTTTCGAACATAACTAGTTTCTGAAACAATTTTGAACAAAATATTCTGTGCCTAAAGACATACTCACAAAGCTTAAAGCTTAGTGCATGAAAAAGAAGACTGGCTTTTAGACTCACCATCCTTATGACAATTTGGCATAATTTATCTCTTTGTTCATCAATTATTCATTTGCCTCTAAAAAGAATTTCCAAGTCACGATCAAAACGCTTCAAAAATAAGAAACTTTCTTTTCTTTTAATTTATTTGCTGAATATGGCATTGTTGTTTTTATTTTTCTCCTTTTATTTTGTCAAAGTAAAGAAAAAGATCTATTGTATGATGGAATCAAAAAGCAAATGAAATAAGTTGTCATCTCAATATTGACTTTGATTTGTCTTTCTTCAGGTGCTTGTTTTTGTTTTTGTTTTTATTTCCACTTAGAACCATGACTTGCATTGATAAGATACTTGCCGTTAATATTCCAATGATTTTGTTCAAGTTCATTTGCATGATTGATAGTGAATCGCAATCATAAATTGCATATAGTTGATCCCCAAAGCTTCAGACTACTCTGCCTTTTGATTAAATGGGGATGTACATGGATCAAATACACTAGATTACTACCTATTATTGATGTACATGTTCAAAATATATGGATTCATCTACATATCCTGCCCATGCTTAGAACTTGCCGTACATGCCTTGAATTGGTTGGGTCATGATTATATGAGGTTGTTCATGGTTTGAATTCGTTTGATTGGCGTTCATGCTTGCTGCCCATTTACATTTTTGTTCAAATAATGAGGATTTGGTCTCATTTGGATATTGTTTTGGTAATATCAGCAAATATAATCATGCAGGAGGAAGTTGGGTGGATGTGTTTCCATAGCTTGAACACGTCAATTTTGATCGGAACTAAATTGGGTAAGAGGTTCTTGTATTGGATTTCATGTTATTGAAGGAACCATAAACTATGACGTCATATATAATATATTTTTTTCGTTGTAATTATGATGTTAATTGGATCTCAGATCTAGATGAGACAAAATCCCACTATGTTCCTTTATGGTGGAGATTCTATAACTAGAAAATCAACCAAATAAAATTGTGGGAAAAATGACAATCCTATTAAACAAAAAGTCAAATTGGTTGAAGTACCAATCACATTTGTGGCCAATGTGAAAGAATTGATGGTAGATTTAAGTGTTACCATGCATATATTTACAAACAAAATTCTTTATTATCCTACATTCCAAACAAGAATGAGAAGAGAATATTTATCTACTCGTGACTTGAAACTACTCAAGTTCTTAAGAAAGGAAAATCTTATCAAATTCACATTAAAAAAAATAAAATGAGGTTGAGTAGTTTAGAAACTTCTTAGCAGATACTCCGTTGGGAATAAAATTGATTGCCAAACCTCAATAGCCATTGTAAAATGAAACCTTCAATGGTAAAAAGAGCGAATCTGATTAAGATGTGATGTGGTAAAGCAAGCGCCAAAGATAAAGTCAATTGCTTAAAGAAACTCATCCATTTATTTTTACTTTATTCCAAAATCTTTTGAAATATATGGGAGATTGTTGGATATTTGGTAGTTTAAAAGTAAAAAGTCTTTGTATTGTAAGGACTCTAATACAATTATGACCATCTATTTGCAACTATTTGATTTGATTTGTTTCTTTATTAGTCACTCTATCATTTGCCTATGAAGATCCGATTTGTTTCTTTGTTAACACTTAGAATCTCAAATCACAACAAAACATGCCAAAAACCAATCTCTTTTCTTTCCAATTATGTGCTGGGTTTTACCTATAAGTTTGGCAGCTGTTCCTGCTCCCTTCATTCATTTTATGCATTAGTAAAGAGTCTGTTGTATCTCTTTATTCTTTCATCTTCTCCAACAGTTTCTACAGTAGCTGCTGCTGCTGCTTTCTTCTTCTTCTTTGTTATTGTTGTGGAGAGAGAGAGAGAGAGAAGAAGGAGGAGAGACCAATGGAGTGGTACAAGAGGAAAGAGACGGTGGAAGAAGTGGCAGTGATTGGGGGTTTAATCGGGATTCAACTTTTGTATGCGACCAACAATGTGATGGTGAGCTACCTCACACGTCCCTTGGCCTCGACCCTCTGACTGTCGCCTACTACTCTTCCTTTGCCACCTTCCTTGTTCTCTCCCCCATGCCTTGCGTTTGAAAGGTATCATCTCTCTCTCTCTCCCCACCCCCCGCCCGCCCCTCTCTGCGCACACTTTGTGCCCTGTGAGAATGATGCTTAGATCTGTTGTTCATATTGCAGGAGCTTGTGGCCCAAGAAGCTCAGGCTGAGGTTGATGGTTCAACTTGTTCTCATCTCCTTTGCAGGGTACTCTGGCATCTTTGCGATTGCATATCAACTTGCAGTTCATATTTACCTCTGTGAAGAAATTACTGAATCTTTCAATATTTTCTTCTATTTTGTTATTTCTGGGTCAGGGTGATTCTGTACCAATATCTGTTCGTGAAGGGGATTAAACTGACTTCACCGGCTATTGCAACCGCCATGCCAAACCGCTCCTGGGCTTATCTTTGCCATCGCATGGATTACTAGGTGCTACCTTGTACCTGGGGTTTCTTTTGCAATTTTCAACTTAGCTTCATCTGTGCTAATTCCAGTTATCAGTTTTTCGGCTATTCCTTTGGCTGTTTTAATTTGAGCTGCTGATACTACTCCATCACAATTCACTGTATGTTCTGAAGATTGTTCTCCTCGGGTTGTTTGAAAAGACAGGATTCAATCCATCTTTGAGCAAATCCATCCCACAGAAAATCTAAGACAGTATTATATCTTGTGGATTACGCGAGCACATGATCGATTAGTGGGTATTGTAAAGATGTAGCGACTATGTAAAGGAATATTGCAGCTCTAGGTAGTGTTACCATTTCTATGTGTTATTCAATTGGAAATGCTCATGCTTATGCAGGATGGAGAAAGTTAAGCTGAGTTGCTTGTACAGCAAAGTCAGATATTAGGCACGGTGGTGTGTGTTTCAGGGAGCCGTCTGTGAGCCTATGCAGTGCTGCTAAAGAGGCTCCCCGCTCAGCTTCATTGAGTAATGCGATTTTGACCAACAAATGATCATTGGTTTGCTCATATCTTATTGCAGCGGTCTTAAGCCTATCAATCTATTCCATCCTGCTGGTATATATTCTGCTAAGGGCAGTTGATTGCTTCGATTGACATTCATTTTGATCCTTAGGCGATTATAAGGATTCCGAATTGGCTTACTCTTCTTTTTTTCCTCGTTTGCTTTCTGTGGCTTCGCAGGCAGTCACTGGCCGATTTTCAGCACCAATCTCCATGGTCGCTATCACCTCCTTGATTGGTTCGATTATGGCTGCAACTGTACAGTTATTTGAAGACCACAAATTGGACAATGGCTGGCCGTTTTTGAGCTTTGGCATGTTGGTCGCCTTCTGTTTCCTGGTGCGTTTGGAACTTTGATCTTCTCTCATAAACACCTCTCGGAGACATATGCAAACATCACGCATCGCCCTGATTCTGTTTCTGCACTTTCTTTTTGTCATTCGGCTTACAAAACTCTCAAATGCGCAGGAAATTGGCATGACCGGATCGTGCATAGGCTTCACTGCTTGGGCCATAAAAAAAGAAACAATCTTCCTATTTAGCCCTCCAAACCGTCTGCACAATTGTATACTCGGCGATAAGATTAGGAGACACGATCAACGTGCCAGGTGAGATCAATAGCTCCACGATTAACCCCATAGAACTCATCTTGAAACGTTTACAATTGCACGCCAGTTCGAGCTGAGCTGACACAAGCGCGCTAATGCAGCCTCGCCAGCATGGTCATTATATTCACCGGCTTTGTACATCGTGCTCTGGGCAAAACGGAAAGGGCTACCACCCAAACGAAGGAGACTGCTTAGAGAGCGGGTTGGATGCAGAGAAGCCTCTTTTGAGCTGAGAAATAAGGATGGATCCTTGTGAAAAGTCTCGTTTTCTCCATCATTTTGGGTTGAAGGCAGTTTCCTGCACATGCGACGAAGCCCATGTGTATCATGTGTGACTTTCTTGTGCATTTCGATGTATGGTTAATGTAATCTACTTCATATTTTGAACATTGGTGGTTCGGTACTAGCAGTAGCTCTGCCGTGACTAGGATTCCTAAATCTAAATTTGTTTATGCCTTTAAGCTTTTCTTTTTGCCTTTTATCAATGTGTTTTAGCTCTTATGGGATTTCCATCATCGAATTCATGGAACATAACGATAATGGACTCTGTGCAATTGTTAATTGAGTTGTGCACATTTGTGGGTCAATTTAGTGAGCTCTTTGTAAAAACAAACAAGAAATGAATTCGAGTTTATTTCCCATTATTTATTGTGTAATTTAGTGAGATACCCATCAATTTATTGAGTAAAATTTCTTTTTTCTTCCTGTTGCTTTATCATTTTTTCCTAACAAGTAATTTCTAAATAAGATATTTGGATAGTTTACAAGGACCTAGATTCATCTTTGTTCTCTTTCCTTTGCTCTTTTCATGATTGTGGCAACCTAATGGTTTCTCTTTAAAGAATATGGGATGAATGAAATAACCATGGAGAACTTATAGATGACTGATTATCCAAATGCTAGAAAAATTCGAAGTTGATAGCCAATAGAGTTTATGTATATTTCTTTTAAAAAGTTTTTCGTTGCTCTTTCATCATTTTTAAGAAGCCAAATATGTTTTGAAAGTGCTAGTATAAACACCTAGAGGGGATGAATAGGTGTGAAGAATTTTTTTGCAAAAGAACAAAAGAAATAGTTTTATTTTAAAAGTGAGTTTGGAGAACAATAGACTTTTGAAAGCGAGTCGAAGAATAACAGACTTTAGCAGTTAAATAGAATTACGAACAAAATAAAGGAGTTTAGGGAAGAGAATAAGAGCATATAATTTATAGTGGTTTGGCTTAGATCAACCATATGTCCACTCTCCCACGCTAATAGCTTTTGACTGGATTCCACTATGCGATCAATAAGAGATTACAATATTGAGTGCAAACACTTAGTAGTAGATCACACTATCTCACTAAGTCACTCTTTTGGTATTTCTCTCACGATCACAAACGTTTAAGCTCACCAAAGATAAGTGTATGAACAAAAATCGCTCGACTTTGGAATTATAAATTCTATGCTCCGTCTATTCTACGCTTCGTCTTTTACTTACTCGTCGGTCCTTGATCTCTTTAAATACTCCTCCACTTCCAAACTAGCCGTTGGACAGTATCTCGAGAATTGTCTTCCAATCTACCCATTGGACAGATCTGTATTTAGAAGATTTAGTAACCGTTGAGTGATAGAAGTAGAATTCCAAATTGATTATGATCGCCCATACAAATAAAATCTTGATTTCCTTAAGTAGAGTTAATTCGTATATAAAGTTCTTGTCTTCAATATCCAATCGTTAATCAATTAGATTGAGTTAATCAAATCTATCTTGTGTAGAATCCAAACCGAGATCACTTGCCATTATATGTTTGAGGCTTGTGTTATATTCTATCAAGTTATTTTGTTTTGAATCCGCTACGTTTTGTCTAAAGTAAAGTTCGAGTGTTTTCAGACTGAAGTAAAGTCTGAGTGTCTTTAGTGTTCACTTGCGTTCAATCTAAAATTTGTCAAAGAAAGCAGACTTCTGATGTAAGATTGACTTTGACACTAAAGTCAGGTAATCTTCAGACTTTGACACAAAAGTCTGGAAATCTTCATAATAGACTTTACAATCTGAACATAAGTATGAATATATCCTATTTCTGAACGGATTTAACCTTAAGGTCTGAATATAGTCTGAATAAGTTTAGCTTTAGCATAAAGTTTGTCTTATGGTTCTTCCAAGTATAGACTTTGATAAAATCATTTACATATTCCATTATCTATATAGTCTATTACTCAACCATTAAACACGTTAGTAACCTTTGATTTATTTTGTCATTTTAAAAACATCATAAATGATTTCTCTAACAATCTCATTTTTTATGATGATAAAACAATATCTGAATATGCAGATGTGTAATCACACTTTCTATAATATTAATAAATCATAGCAATGTAATTCAAATCAAAAGATAGTATAAAATAGCAAATAGATTAAGCATAACAATATATAGAAAAATAATCGCAGCTCAATAACTAATATCAACACATATGCATATTATATTCTCTTTCCCTTTTGTCATAATCAAAATGCAATAATAATGGAAAAAATATAATGTAGAGAATATAAAATGATAACAAATATGTCTTGCATGAGACATAATTTTCAAAAATCAGCTTTTACAAAGTAAGTCGAATATCAAAGATATGTAATTTAGCTCACTTGATCATATATATCAGAAACTATCCAATAAAGATCACGGATGCATTATTAAATTTACTTACCCTTTTTGTCATAATAAAATGATAATGAAAATAAAAGATTTGTTAATGACAAAAGGTAATAAAAGATACACTAATCGGATTTTGTAAATCTTAACAAGTTCTGTCACATTTACCTTGTCCTCCCTTCCATAATAATCAAGATCATGATCAATTCAAAAAGATTTTTCCAAAATTGGTCAATGCTCCCCCTCAATTTGTTGCCTTTTTGAGATGATTACGATTCTTTTCTTTCTCTTGGATTCGCTTTCTCCCTTGTCATCATGACAATATTTGCGAATAGCACTAATTGTGACTTGTGCACGTTGAGTAAAATATTTTTCCGTTATTTCCTCAGTAACAACAATATCCACAACGATCATTTGCATTTTGAAATTCGAGACAAAAATTTATTTTCTTCAATCAAGCTCTTCTCGAATTCAACCTGCATAAACTTAACGAACTTTTTGCACAAATAATCTATAATAATATCCACATAATATATAATGCCCTTTCTTCAAATGAATAAATTGATTAACATATATAAAATTATCAATTATTAAAATTCAGAACTACTTAACCTTTCGCACGACACATTAGGGATTTCCTTAATAATTTGCAAAAACTTTGCTCAAAAGGTAATTTTTGAGCCTCCAGAAGATAGTATAGAATCTCCACAATTTTCGGATTGAGCTTTCCAAAATCCATATGGAAGATTCTTTTGATTGCACCAAAATCTGCGTAGATTCGCGATTATTCTTCCTTATATAATTTCCTGCAATCAACTCATTTCCTTTTTGGTATCCATGAATTTGGATCCTTCCTTGATGTTAGAGCAAAATAAGAAATCTTCATAGATAATCAAATATTCTTTCTAAACTCATCATAACAAAGTATTTAAGGGAGAATATCTTGCACAATAATATCTTGAAAAAAATCCTCACTTGGTCGTAGCACGATATAATCAGAGGAATAAAATCCTTGAGTATTTAAGAATATCTTGCATACTATCTCGTAAAACAGATTTCTACTATGCAAAATATGATAAAATATGATAGCATAAAGTCAAACCAAATAAATTCAATTGTCTCTACGTAAGATATAAAAAATAATCACACAATTCTTTTTTCAATAAAACAAAATATGATCATTAAAAATCCGAATCAATCAAGGATATATCGAATATCAAGTATAATGAGAATTATTGCCCAAATCAAATTGAGAATAAAAAAATTCTTGACCAAATTCTCTTTCTTCTTCTCCTTTATTTCCTGCAAAAACAACTCATCTTTTCTTTGATACCCATATTTTCTTGGTCCATGAGAGTTAGTAGAATATACTGTTTTACCTAATCTTTCTTAATAGGTCTCCAGATTTTAGGACATCCTTTCTCAAAGTGTTTTGAGTCTCCACAATTTGAACACTTGAGGGCATTTCGACCAACAGGTTTTACAAACACTTTTGAAATGGTTTTTGTAAAATGCATTTGGAGGTCTTAGTCTAACTCTCTCATTGACTTTAGGAAAATCTATTAGAGAATCACTTTCCTTATTAAAACCAAGTCCCGACTTATTATAGTAAGGTACTTGTATGGAAAGAATATGCTCTAATGTTTTTGAACCTTTTGAAAATTTTGTCGAAATATTTAAAAATTCTTTCTTTTGCTTGTAGAAAATCTCTTTGCAAAATTTGAAACTTTTCCTTTTGAGAACTATTCCGTTGCCTAAGCCAAGAATTTTCCTTTTAAGTTCGGAGATCATTTTAAGAGAATATTTGAGATTTGAGCAAAGCTCATTTATATACTTCAAAACTTTAGCAAGAATTTCTAAATGATTTACCTCGATTTTTCATCAAATTGAGTCTCGTGTCTAAATCGACTTTGATTCGAGTCCGTGTCGAGTCGACTTTGATTATGAATTTGAGTCGAGTCCGAATGTGCCATCAATCATATATTTTCTTGCTTGTCATCTTCTCTCACGGTTCTTTTTCTGCCCATTTTGCTTGTATTGTCTTCTTCCACTAAATGTCCTTTCTTTTCAACTTAGCTTTTGAATTTCTTGATCATAAAAACAAGTTCTTCATCGTCCATGTCATTTTCTGAGTCGTATCATTAGAATCAATGTTAGATTTTAAAGCGATGGACTTCTTACCTTCAGGATCTTCGTCATTGATTTGTTATACTTCATAGGATTGAAGAGTGCCAATAAGTTCATCAACGGAGAGTGGCATAATCCTCTGAGTCTCTTGAATTGAGGTCTTAACATGGTTCCAATCTTTTGAAAGACCTCGCAAAAGTTTGTTGATCTACATTGAAGAAGAAATTGGATGACCTTGATACGCCAAACTGTTTACAATTTCTGTACAACGATTGAACAGATCTCCAATCGACTCTCCCGCTTCATCTTGAAAGATTCTTATTGGCCAAGCATGAAATTTATTTTTGTCTCTTTTACACGATCGTTCCCTCATAAGTGACATGAAGTCTATCCTGACTTCCTTAACTATTTCACATGAAGAAATTTGGTTATATTCAACAGGAGACAAAGCACAACATAAAAAATAAATGGTTTTTACATTAAGAGCTTCTCTTTTGGACATCTCCGTCCGAGACAAAGGAGTGGAGGGTTTTGTTTCTTTGTCTTTACCATTCTTATTTGATGTAGACGCAGCAGTATGATTGATTCCTTTTTTTCACAATATCCCATTGCAAGAAATCTCTGGATCTTAGGAATGCCTTCATTTTGTTTTTCCAAACATTGTATTCTTTTCCATCAAAATATGGTGGCCCGGTGTTGCTTTGCCCTTCCATAAGTCCTAGTGTCAAGATATTAGTTATAGAAGATCTTTAGCTCAAAAGTAAAAACACTTTAATAAAACGAGCACTTGGCTCGATACCAATTGAAAATGCTAGTATGAACACCAAGATGGGGTGAATAGGTGTGGAGAAAAATTTCGCAAAATAACAGTACAAAGATTTTTTTTTTTTGAAACTAAGTCTCGAGGAACAATAGACTTTTAAAATCGAGTCTAAAGAACAACAGACTTTAGCAGTTAAATAGAACTACAAACAAAATAAATGAGTTCAGAAAGAGAATAAGAATACAAAATTTATAGTGGTTCAGATTAGTTCAAACTTACGTCTAGTCTCCCACGCTAAGAGCTTTCTGGCTGGATTTTACTATGCAATCAATAAGAGATTATAATTTTGAGTGCAAACACTCAGTGGTAAATCACACTATCTCACTAAGGTCTTGTATTTTTGTGTTCTTTTTATCTGTTCATGAATAGATTTTTTGTTTTTGTTCCAGGAACAAAAAAAACAAACGCGTTTGTTTGCGTTTTGTTCAAAATCTGTTTTTTGTTCCGAAACAAAATTGGAATGGAGATGAGAAACAAAAGAAAGTTATTTTTTGTTTGTTTCGGAAACAATTCTGAAGAACAAATTTTCTCTCTCCTAACTTTTTTTTTTTTTTTCTTCTTTTCTTCTTCTTTTTTTCTTTGGCCGGTCGCGGCCTCGGCCATGACCGGCGAGCCTCGTCGGGCCGGGCGAGGTTGCTGGCCCCGTCGGCCGGTCGCCGGCCTTGGCATGGCTGGCAACCGGCCAAAAGAAGAAAAAAAGAAAAAAAGAAAAAGAAAAAAATTTAATTTTTTAAAAAATTAAAAAAATATAAATTTACTAAACGTGTTTCTATTCATTTTTATTCCCGAACAAGTTTACAAACGCGTCTTTCGATAAAAATTGTTCCTGGAACAGAAATAATTTTTTCTATTTCTATTCCCTGAAATAATTTTTAAACGAAATATTACCAAATACGCCCTAAGTCACTCTTTTGGTATTTCTCTCACGACTACAAATGTTTAAGCTCACCAAAGACAAGTGTATAAACAAAGGTTGCTCAGAATTTGTAATTATAAATTCTATGCTTCATCTCTTACTTGCTCATCGGTCCTTGATCTCTTTAAATACTCCCCAACTTCCAAACTAGTCATAGACGGATCTCGAAGATCATCTTCCAATCTACCTATAGGACAGATCTATATGTAGAAGATTTAGTAGACGTTAAGTGATAGAAGTAGAATCGCAAATTGATTATGATCGCCCATGCAAATAAAATCTTGATTTCCTTAAGTAGAGCTAATTCGTATATAAAGTTCTTGTCTTCAATATCCAATTGTCGATCAATTAGATTTAGTTAATCAAATCTATGTTGATGGAGAATCCAAACCAGATCACTAGCCGTGATATGTTTGGGCTTGTGTTACGTTCTGTCAAGTTGTTTCGTTCTCAGTAGAGTCCGAGTGTCTTTAGTGTTCACTTGCGTTCGGATGGAATTTTTCAGAGATGGGCGACTTCGATGTAAGATAGACTTTGATACTAAAGTTTGAGTCTTCAGATTTTGACATAGAAGTCTGAAAATCTTCAGAATAGACTTTACAATCTTAACGTAAGTTTGAACATATTCTGCTTTTGAACGATTTAAGGGTCGAATACAGCTAAATAAGTTTAGCTTCGCATAGAGTGTCTTGGTTCTTCTAAGTATAAACTTTGATAAAATCATTTACACATTCTATCATCCGTATAGTCTATTACTCAACCATTAAACACGTTAATAGCCTTTAATTTATTTTGTCCTCTTCAAAACATTATAAGGGATTTCCCTAACATGTTTAAACTTGTTCATTGTCGTTGCATTCATTTTCGTACTAAAAATGAAATGAAAAAAAAAACTATTGGATCATGCAATTGACCCTAAGACCTATGATAGGAAGGTTCTAGGTTTTGGATATCAATGGGTAGATTTCAAGTTCCAAAAAATGATAAACTTATACTTGAGAGTAGTTCCAAGTTCAGAGTGGAACTTGTAAGAAACTTGGTATTTGGAACCACTCAACCCAAACAACTATCGGCCACGGAGATGGCCAACGACCGATGGGATGAGATCCGACAAGCTCATCGAAGCATTGACAAATCATGTTGAGGCCACCCGGCCTTGCCCAAATTGGTGTGGCGGGCCTGCCCAACCGCTGTGAGGCCAAGCCTTACTAGGCCTAGGCGAGGCCGACCTCGCGTCAACCGGGAGAGGTTAAGCCTCATCGTGGCCGGCGGTCTCGCCCAATCAATCACCAGCCATTGCTATGGCCGAAGATAGGCTAAAAAAGAAGAAGAGAGAAGGGGGAAAAAGAAAAAGAGAAAAATAAAATAAAAATATTTAAAAAGTTTAAAAAATTCTAAGTCATAAAAAAATTTAAAAGTCGTATCAAACGGATTTCTATTCCGAGAATAGAAATTTTAAGCGCTTATCAAACGCTTTTAAATGCTCGAAACTCTTCTAGAAAATAAAATAAAAAAGATTATTTTTAAAGAGAAATTGTTCTCAATAATAAAATAGCTACCAAATGTACCTTAGCAGGTACTCTTTTGGGAATAAAACTGATTGCCAAGCAACAATAAGCACCGTAAAGAATGAGATTTTCAATGATAAAAGGAGACATCCAATTAAGTAATGTGGTGAAGCAACTGCTAAAGATGT
Source organism: Eucalyptus grandis (assembly GCF_016545825.1). Taxonomy (NCBI): domain Eukaryota; kingdom Viridiplantae; phylum Streptophyta; class Magnoliopsida; order Myrtales; family Myrtaceae; genus Eucalyptus; species Eucalyptus grandis. Next base: position 37,976,532 of record NC_052617.1, on the reverse strand, counting down.
AATTATGTTAATTGATTATATGAAGTCAACTGCTTCAAGAAACACATATATTTATTTTTACTTTATCTTCAAAATCTTTTGAAATATGTGAGGGTTGTTAGATATTTCAATAGTTTCAAGAAGGGAAAAAGAAATCTTTGCATTGTGAGGACTCTAATGGAAAAAGAAATCTTTGCATTTTGAAGATCCGATTTGTTTGTTTGTTAACCCTCAGAATCTCCAAATCACAACAAATCATGCCAAGAAACATGCTGAGTTTTACCCATAACTTTGGCCGTTGTTCCCGTTCCCTTTGTCCATTTCGTGCATTAGTAAAGAGGCTGTTGTATCTCGTATTCTTTCATCTTCTCCAACGGTATTCTACAGTAGCTGCTGCTGCTGCTTCTTCTTCTCCTTTGTTATTGTTGTGAGAGAGAGAGAGAGAGAGAGAGAGAGAGAGACCAATGGAGTGGTACAAGAGGAAAGAGGCGGTGGAAGCACTGGTAGTGATTGGGGGTTTGATCGGGATTCAGTTTTTGTATGCGACCACCACTGTGATGGTGAGCTACCTCACGTCCCTTGGCCTCGACCCTCTCACTTTTGTCTGCTACTCTTCCTTTGCCACCTTCCTTGTTCTCTCCCCCATTGCCTTTGCGTTTGAAAGGTATCATCTCTCTCTCTCTCTCTCTCTCTCTCTCTCTGTGCACGCACTTGCGCTTGTGAGAATGAAGCTTGATCTCTTGTTGTTCATATTGCAGGAGCTTGTGGCCCAACAAGCTCAGCCTGAGGTTGATGGTTCAACTTGTTCTCATCTCCTTTACAGGGTATTCTGGCATCTTTGCAATTGCAAATCAACTTGCAGTCATATTTCACCTATGTGCAGAAATTACTGAATCTTTAAATATTTTTTTCTTTCTATTTTTCTGTTTCTGGGTCAGGGTGATTCTGTACCAATATCTGTTCGTGAAGGGGATTAAACTGACTTCACCGGCTATCGCAACCACCATGCCAAACCTTGCTTCTGGGCTTATCTTCGCCATCGCATGGATTACTAGGCACTTGTACCTGGGATTTCTTTTGCAATTTTTGCACAGGCTTCGCTTGCGCTAATTCCAGTATCAGTTTTTCAGCTACTCATATTTTCTACCAAGAATGTTCTCACTCGGGTTCTTCTGAAAAGACAGATTCAATCCATCTTTGAGCAAATCCATCGCACAGAAAATCGATCTAAGACAGTATTATATCTTGTGGATTATGCGTGCATGCCATCGATTAGTGGATATTGAATAGATTGTACTGTTATCATGTTCTGTGTTATTCAAATTGGAAATGCTCACACTTATGCAGGATGGAGAAAGTTAAGCTGAGTTGCTTGTACAGCAAAGTCAAGATATTAGGCACGGTGGTGTGTGTTTCAGGGGCCATCGCATTGAGCCTATGCAGTGCCGCTAAAGGGTCCCCGCTCATCTCCCTTGAGTAACGTGATTTTTGACCAACAAATGATCATCGGTTGCTTATATCTTATTGCAGCAGTCTTAGGCTTATCAATCAATTCCATCCTGCAGGTAAATTCTGCTTAAGTGCAGTTGATTGCTTCGATTGACATTCGTTTCGGTCCTTCGACAATTATAAGGATTCCGAATTGGCCTTGCTCATCTTTTTCTCTCATTTGCTTTCTGTGGCTTCACAGGAAGTCGCTTTGGCCGATGTTCCAGCACCAATCTCCATGGCTGCTATCATGTCATTGGTTGGTTCGATTATGGCTGCAGCTGTACAGTTATTTGAAGACCACAAATTGGACAATGGCCGGCCATTTTTGAGCTTCAGCATGTTGGTTGCCTTCTCTTTCCTGGTGAGTTTGGAACTTTGATCTTCTGTCGCCAAATACCTCTCGGAAACATATGCAAACATCATGTATCGCCGATTCTGTTTCTGCACTTTTCTATTGTCATTTGGCTTCACGAAACTCTTAAATGCGCAGGGAGGTGGCATGATCGGATCGTGCCTAGGCTTCACTGCTTGGGCCATAAAAAGAGAGGGGCAGTCCTTCAATCCATGTTTAGCCCCATCGCAACCGTCTGCTCGGTTGTATACTCAGCCATAAGATTAGGAGACACGATCAACGTGCCAAGGTGAGATCAATAGCGCTGACATAATTAACCCCGTAGAATTCATCTTGAAACATATTAAAATTGCAGCCGCTTCGAGCTGAGCTGACACAAGCTGCGCTAATGCAGCCTCGCCAGCATGGTCCTTATAATCACCGGCCTATACATCGTGCTCTGGGCAAAACGGAAAGAGGGTTACCACCCAAATGAAGGAGACTGCTTAGAGAGCGGGTTGGATGCAGAGAAGCCTCTTCTGAGCTGAGAAACAAGGCGCGGATCCTTGTGAAAAGTTCTCTTTTTCTCTCTCCATCATTTTGGGTTCAAGAAGGAAAAGAGCAGTTTCCTGCATGTGACAGAAACCCATCTGTTCTATAATGCATCACTTTCCGGCGCATGTCAATGGATGTTTAGTGTAATCCACTTCATGTTTTAAGACATTGGTTGTTCGGTACTAGCAGTTGCTCTACTGTAATCTCATCCTCGAATCTTTAACGGAGAGTTGCTTTAAGGACCTGCTCCGCTGCGATGGAACTGGACGTGACCGGTGGGTGAATCTGGACTGGGACGGTGAGGATTTAAGCCAGTCGGTCTGGCCTGGGCGCCGTCGTGCATGGCCTTTGGGCCTGCGGATTTAAGACGTTCCAAGAGAAATTCTGGAAAGAGTAAAATTAAAGATAAATTATTGGCTCGCGGGGCTTGATTAGATGTGTGCTATAAGTTGGCCCAGCCCAATCCTCTCTTGCTAGGAAGTAGGAATGGCTCCAAGGAGTTCTGCTTTGGGGTACACCAATGCAAGACAGGAACCGAACTCTCTCACCACTAGCCGAATTCGTCCAAACCAAGCCCCATCTTTAACGAGTGGGTCGAAATTATATTTTCTAATGCTTTGTCTGTTCGTGAAAAATACTTCGAGAAAAGATTTTTCAACGTTTGGATCACTTAGAAAAATAAGTTAACAGAAAATTTATACTTAAATTCAGTAAAGATGATTTCTCTCTAAAATATTGAAAATACTTTTATTAAAATATGGCTAAATATCAGCATTTGAACTAGAAACTTTACATTTGGGCATAGGCATCCCAACGCTCATTCGAGGGTCCTTCACAAGTGAACTCAGGTCTAGAGACTAGGGTCAAGTCCACTAGAGTCAATAGAGGCCAAGACGGGTCCAAAGAAGTCGAGCCCAAACCTTGGTGCTCGAGGCTCAAGTCCACGAGGTTGGGCTCGACACATTAATGCTCGAGCTCGAGTCTATAGGAGACAATCTTAAGATCTCAATACCCTTACTCGCACCTTGGCTCGAGTCCATAGAAGATGAGCTCGAGACCCCAGACTTGTGCCCAAATCCTTAGTACCCAAGCCAAAATCTATTGAGGTCACTAGGCATAGTTCCACGGAGTCTCTAGGCTGGAGACACTAATACCCATGCCTTAGGTACATCAAGGCTAGGCCCAAGTCCCTAGCGCTTGGGCCTCAATCCATAAAGACAAGACCTAAGTCAATAAAGGCCCGACTCGAGACCCTAGAGCTCATGGCTAGATCCCTAGCAATCAAGTTTCGCTCGGTGCCCATGCTCAAGTCCAAGTACATCGAGACCGGTCTCAAGACCTTAGTGCATGTGGTTGTGTCCCTAGTGCCTAGGATCAATAACCTAGTGTCCATGCCCGAATCCCTCACGCTTGAGCCTAGGATTGAAACTTTGGCACCTGGGATCAAGTCCCCAACGCCTATGCCAAAGTCCCTTGCTCTCATGCCCCAGTCCCCAAACTTGGGACTTGGTCCTCAGCACCCATGCCTATGTACCTATGCCTAGGATTGAGTCCATTGAGGTTGGGAACAAAACCTAAATGCACCGGCCTCTAGATTGAGTCCCTAGTGCTCAAATTCATTAAGGCCAAGCTAGGGTCCCCAACACCCATGCTTAGGCCCAGCACCAATGTTTGGGTCCACGGTGCCTAAGCCAAGGTCCATCGAGGCTTGATCCAAGACCTCAACCATTGAGCCTAGTCACCTCGTGGGGACCAAGTCATAGGCAAGGTCGCAAGTGTCAAGGTCTTAAGCTCGATTATAGGCATCAAGTTTCCAAGCCTCAACCTCGATGGACCTGTGGGCATGGGGGGTTCGGCACGGGCATTAGGTCTCAAGCCCAAGCGCTAAGGACCTAAACATGAACACTATGTTCTAGGCCTAGGCACTATGTCTCGAGGCTAGCCTCCATGAACCAAGGCTTGAGTCTCGAGGATTTGAGCACAGTGTCGGGAATATGGACAATGGCGTCCTCGCTTGGCCTTTGTGGACCCAAGTCTAGTCTCAATGGACTTAGGTCCAATTGTCGAGGTTTTAAGAATGGGCACCAAATTCTTGGGACCAAATTCTGTGGGCTCAAGAATCAGTGCTTGTGATTATGCCTGGGACCTAAAAGTACGTGCTCAGGTTCTTAATATTAAAGTTGGGGTCTATTGAGGCTGGACTTAGGTACCTATGTGCTTAATCCATCATAAAGTTGGGGTCTATTGAGTTAGGACCCTTACTACCTATGTGCAAGTTATTAATGCTCGAACATCATATATCTATCAAGGGAATTAGTTTGTTCTTCTTATTAAACAATGAAAAATAATTTCTAGTTAATTTTTGGTTTTAACCAAATGCCAAAAAATATTTTTATTTTCTTCAAAAATGACTTTTTAAAAAACATTATTAAGAAATACCTTGAGCATTCAGCCGAGTCATCCCCGATCCAACTCTTGTTGACATTCGAAACAAATATCAGCCGACTTATGGGATCTTCAGCTTTCACTTAGCTATTTCAATAAAGGAATTTTCGACCAAAATATATATATCAGCCCGTTGCAACATCTGCAGAATCCAAATCCATCTATCACCGGCCCTTGGCTGTAAAGCTCAAGGCATCAATCTTTTTCGAAAAGAAATAACTCCCACGCCACTTTTTAATGATGAGCATTTCACAATTTTCTTTTTATTGCAATTTCATTTATTTCTTCTTCTTCTTGTTGTTGCAGAGCTTATGATGGGGGAAGAGGAGAGAAATTTAATGCAATTTGAATGTGGTCCGTACTCAAAAGATACATCACATAAAAGCGGATCAGAAGCTTTCTCGCGTGAAGGGTGAAGAAGCAACATAACTGCATAAAGCACCGCATCGGCCTGCTAAAAGCAGGGAAAATTTTCCACCCCAATCATATTGCCTCAAGTGAACTTAAATTCTACTGCCATTAATTTTCGGGGTGTTGCTAACAATGCCCTAATATTACACGCTAATTCTTGAAATTTGGCCAGTGCAATGTTTAATATATTCAGTGTCATCTTTAAATTATTAGTAAATATTCGATGCGGTCCTCCCATTTGCTCAAACAACAATGTTATTTAATGGTGTGAATTATCACGTGCTGGATTAAATTTTTAGGGTGACAGAAAAATATATCAATCTATTTTAAAAAAAGAAAAAAAAAGACGTTAACATGCCTATCATTATTCGATAACGTGAGTTATTATGTCTCGATTTGAGCTGAATATCTCGGGTAATTTACTTGTAAATTTTTTTATTATTATTGTTAAGTGTTCAAACTTAATGGATTGAAAGCCATATTGGTAGATTCTATTAACTTGAATTAACGAAATGATTCTACATTGAACATTTTTATATAATTTATGAACTAGATTGAGCATTTATCAATAGTTCATAGATCACGTTGAACAAATTAAAATTTTAAAGACAATACTACACATTTGACTAAAGTTTCATGGACCATTTATATCATTTTCTTGTTATGACAATTAGTTGGATTGAATAAGCTTTAAATCTGTATTTTGATCACACACTTTACATTTCACAGTGTAAATGCAATGTAATTGAGGATAAACTTGTGGACCTTTTCTATTCAGTTGAATGACAAAAATCACCATGGAAAACACTAATTGTTTAATTGAACCCAAATTATCGCCAAGCTTTTGCATCTTTTCAACAACTTGCTAAGCAGAACATGTCTAGGCAAGAAACGGGAGCTTCGAAACCTCAAATTTTAAGCTTATACGCTGAAAAATTCACGGGTTCGAGTTTGAATACGAACTCTTTGAGCGATCATCGTCGCCGTTGAACTTCTAGTGCGGAAATGACTCAATTGAACACAACGTAGACAAAGCACGATTTTGGATTCGAGGGGAGTTACTGTAAGTTTTGCTGAAGGTTTTGCACGTACTCCTCCGCAGTAAAGGATTCAAGACAATTTCACCCTCTTTTGACTTTACCTCAAAAGATAAAAAATCCAAGGCGTCTCCCCAATCTGGCTAAGACCGTGGGATCGCCTATGCTAATTTTGTGTAGACACTGGACTCTAGTGCAGCATCATCGGCCAGTTCGGAACAACAGGGAGTAATAAATAGAAAGCGGAAAAAAGAGAAAAACATCAATAATGCCCTGCAAATTTTATAAGCCGGCGATCGGTGCAATTCGAACACGCAAAATCATACTGTATATCTTGTAAGGCATCTGAATTAAGTAAGATATAGTAAGCTTGTATATTCATTTTCTAAATCATAATAATAAAGTAGTTTGATAAGTGCATGGAGAATGCCCATCTACGATTACTTGGAAAATTAGAAGCAGCTTTATAATCTTGAGTGGCTTTTATTAAATTAATAAAGTCTAGAGAGGGAGGAAAATTAAATTGTGGGTGGATTCCACTTTCTACTTCCCACGCCATGTGATTGTATCATTCACGCCCCCTTCGTTGCAACTAACCCCCAACAATGCTTTGACTTTGTCTCTCACACGCCACGTGTTTTGATTTAGCCACGCGGCATGTTCCCACCGGCCTCTACCAAAAAATTACTAAGAATTCCAAAATCTGTTCTACCTCCATTACTCCATTGCATATTTTCAATTACATAATTGAGATTAGTGGGGAAAATTACTGATTAACCTCCATGATTGGATGAAATATTGAGAGATGCTTAGCTTTGCTATATGGTCGACATCACACCCTAGATCTTGCAATGGGGTATACCTAACCATTTTTATTTCCCTAAGTTGTTATTAATGCTATATTATTTATGTGGTTACAGCACAAGCTGTGATTCTCAAAGGTGGATCGGAAGGATCTGACCCACTTATTTGCTATCGGCAATTAGAAGTTGGTATATATGATATGATTGAAAAAGAATTTAATAAAAAGAGCTTGGAGGGGACGATATATTAAATGCACATTATTAACATGGTTATAATTGACTAAGATGGTGATTAAACTTGGTTTTTCACATAGACCGAGTCAATAATCATAGGAGGCAAAAGAAAGATATTGAAAAAGTTGTACGAGCTCTCATGCAATGTCTGTGATTTGATTGTCCCCACTTGCCTGGACATATTTGTGCTTCATTGCTTGGCAGTTGATTAAGGAGTTTCTTTTGAGGAAATTAAGTTATTTACGTGCAAATTAAAAGGACAGGAAATAAATTGTTCATATAGTATGCAAATTTAACATAACATTTGGAAAATAAGTATTTATTATGGTGAAATGAAATGTGAAGATATTGCATAGAGTAGATCCCAGGGTGATAATCCATATGAGGTGAAATAAAACAATCAAACACTCATCTATCTCTGTTTTTATTATGTATTGTTTTCATAATTTGTCTTTAACTATTTCCTATAGATGACTTTTCAATAATTGGGAATTTCTAGATGAAAAATATCATCTCCTTCATTGAGAGGGCACTTTTTCAAATTATCTTGAATCTCCTGAATTTCTAATAATGTCAAAACTTACATACAAGTTTTTGACAACTAGCTAAAGGAACAAAATCAAAAGGATATACGATATCCATATGGAGTTTAGTACTCTATTAGACATGGATTAATACCGTGATCGATAGTATGCGAAATTCGATTATCGAAATTAATAATCAGATTATTGATCAGGTCAATTGATGAGAATTTGGATAGACAAAGTTGCATGAGTTGTAATGTACAAATTTCAAGATCTAACAACCAAACAACAAAAGAGCCATAGCAAGGGATGAAATATAATAGCATTTGTCATGATAGTGGCAGGGAAAGCTGATCATTTCAAGTGTCTAGAAGACAAGTAGCCCACTCTTCTCCCTTTTCAACTCCAATTGTGGGCAACAACAAATTATTAAGCAAGCCTAAAGCAAGTAAAAAAGAAAAAGGATTTCAGATGTTTGTCTGTACTTGCACCTTCATCCATCCGAGAATTTCTTGGCCAATTAGCAAAAAGTACCAGAGCTTTTTAACGTCGGTGAAAAACTAATACAAACTTTTAAACCTTTAAAAGAATGCACAATGTATTATCATTGTTACAAATATAACACGAAATATCTATAAAAAAAAAGAACACACACAGCCTTTTGCAATTATTGCGAATTTGGCGTCCACTAATATTTCATCCATTCTCGCAATAATCTTTTTCACATGTTAAACACGAACCGACGCCATAAATTTTACCGCACAATCAACAAGAAAATGATATTTTTCAATGACCGAATTTGGCCTGGTTACGAACCCCAAATGTAACGTGTGAACATGAATTGTCAACCTAATCCCATCATTGTCCAATATAAAGAGTAACTTTAACTCATAGCAGGCCCAAACTCTCACTCGCTCCAATTTCTAGTCTTCTTCATCCCTATTTTCAAATTAATCTCGCCGGCTAGAAAGGGTTGCGCGTGCAGTTGCTAATATGCATGCTATCACGACAATATTTACGTGAAAAAGATGAAGACAACGGTATATAGAATATCAGCTGATGTTAAAATTTGAAATGATTACAAAATGCCGCGTATTTCATTTGAGACATTTACAAGATCGTGCTAAATTTACGACTACAGTAAAAAGGTTATGTATTTTTTTTTCAAGATAAATGGAATTTGGCTTTGATTTGGTGATAATGTCGGTATTGTGATGGACACCTCCACCAGAAGAAAAAAAGAAGAGCATAGAAAAGGCAGCAGTACAACCCCCAAATGGGGCAAGGTTTGCATGTCACTCGCTCGTGCCTCGTCCCATTTGCCATGATCAGACATTTTCGTGTCCTTGATCCTGCCTAATCACCAGATTAACTCCCTTTCTTTTTCACTAATTTTTTTCTTTTCGGCACACAAACGTTTTGCTTTTTAACCCGAACATAATTTATAAAACCCGAGGAAATTAACAAAGGTGTGTCCTTTTTGGTGGAGGAATGCTTGTCACCTACTCATTTCTCAGTTCCCAAATCTCTCCACCGTCTCTGAGGGAGAGGGAGAGAGGGAGAGGCAGGGACCGGGCGGAGTTCAGCATCCGAGCTTCGTAAAGTTTCGATCTTTGCCTCGTTTCCGGCGTCGATGGAGAGACCCAGATGCAAGCTCTGCTTCAGGACCTTCGCCAACGGCCGAGCTCTGGGCGGCCACATGAAGGCCCATCTGGCCAGCCTCAAGATTCACCGGACCCACGTCGCCGAGTCGATCACCTCGTATCCTTCCTCCTCCTCGCCGGAGGAGGAGGAGGAGGAGGAGGAGGAGGAGCAGCAGCAGCAGCAGCAGGAGGAGGAGCAGGAGTCGTCGCGCGGAGATCAGGAGATCGAGGAGAAGTCCCTGATTTACGGGCTGAGGGAGAACCCCAGGAGGAGCGTCAAGTGTGCAGATCCCGAGTTCTCCTTCTCCGGCGGTTCCGGGTTCGCCGTCGTGCAGGACCGAGAGAGCGAGACCGAGTCGAGGAACCCGACCCGGAGGCGATCCAAGCGGACCAGGAGGAAGCTGGGCGGCTGCGACGACAATGCAGAGGACGAGAAGCAGAGGAAGCAGAAGCTGAAGCCGAGCCAGCCGAGCTCGCCGGCCGAGCCGGAGCCGGTGAGCTCGGTGTCCGACACTTCGCCGGAAGAGGATGTCGCCATGTGCCTCATGCTGCTCTCGCGGGACAAGTGGAGGAGAAAACGTCGCGATGGTGATGATCATGATCGTGAAGAAGTTGAGGAGGGCCAAAAGGGTAATCTGATGGGGAATGAAGCTGAGAGGAAGCACCACCAGTGCGAGGTGTGCAAGAAAGTGTTCAGATCTTCACAGGCATTGGGTGGGCACAGAGTGATTCACAGGAAGTCTGTTGGGTTGATGGGTTGTGACAAGAAGAGGCAAGAAGATGAGAGAGAGAGGCGTGATGGTGGTTGGAGCAAGGAAATGGTTATGGCGCGCAAGAAAGAGAGGGTCTACGAGTGCCCGTTCTGCGGGAGGGTGTTTGGGAATGGACAGGCTCTCGGTGGGCACAAGAGATCTCACATGATGGGATTAGGAGGATCAAGTGTCGGTGGTAATGGCGATGGTGCTCAGAGCTCCAGGTCTAAAGTCTCGGCCAATTTGTTAGATCTCAACCTGCCTGCTCCAGCGGAGGAGGATAACTTCAGTGTAGTGTCTGATGATGGAGAATTCACCCAACCCATCAAGAATTGAAAAAACACGCGCACAGAGAGAGAGAGAGAGAGAGAGATCGCAGAAGAATTTTTTATTTTTTTTTATCATTGGTTTTTGCTAGGTGACTGACACTCCATTTCCTTTGATCTTTGCCCATTGGTTATGGCTAGGAAGAAAAGTTCTTTGCTTGCTCTTCTGGTGATAGATTAGAACTTAGGAGTAAGAGTATATGATCAGGTGCTTTTTAGTTCTCGAGTTGCTTCTTCTTGCAACGAAGTTCATTCAATTTGACTGCAAATGGCTTCTTGAAATTCTTCATCTCTGGACAGCAGTTAATTCTCTGTGGAAATGCTGGGAACGAACCGATGCTCGCTTCCCTGGGAGGCTGAGAGGGACATCATCAGAAAAGTAATAGTACGATCAAGTTTCTTTTATCTCCTCTCTCTCTTCTCTCTTTTTTTTTTGGGGTTGGCTTTTCGCTTTTTGTTTAGGCGCAATTGTGCTGACAATGTAAGTACATTTTGGGATTGCTTGTGGACCAGGACATGGTCTCTGCTCTGGAAATACACAGTGTTTGCTCTGCCTCTGTTATTAATCTCTTGCAATTCTTGTTTTAGTGCCTTCTTCAATGGAACCTTTTCATCATTCAATACTCATACAGCTATCGTATCTATTGCATCAATCAGTTGGAAATAACTTAGAACTGAACTGGTTTCTCTCTCTCTCTCTCTCTCTCTCTCTCTCTGTGTTTCGCTCTTTTCCTTTTGTCCACTGTCTAAGTTATTGTTGCTAAAGCGTGAAGCATGGAATCAATCATTTGAGCATGAACCAGAAGAAGCTCCAAACTGGAATTACACAAATAACCCCCTCTCCACATGAAGTTTGAAAAAAGAAAAAGAAAAAAAAAGACAATAGTTAGCATCTTCCGCTGTGAATGATAATCATGGAAATGTGCAGAACCCTCCATTTTCTGAAGTGGAAGATCCACAAAACTAGCGCTGTTTGCCTCGGAGAGAACGAAGCATTGTAAGCTGGCAGAGACACAGAGAGAGCTGTCATAGTAAATATTCCCATGGAAAGATCAGTCAGGCTTTATATTAATCTAATTCCCCCTCTTAAAAAAGAAAAGAAGAATGAGCGGGGCAAGTTCACTGCACAGTCCTGCCCTGGTTCCAGGGATACTTTCGTCCGTCTCGTGTTGCCCTGTGTGGGTTTCTTTTTCTCTTTTGCATGTGATGAATCTTGCTTCCTAAGGATGCTCAACCCTCAGACATATGCTGTCTGCCCCTTGTTTTCTTGCTTTACATAAAGATTTGGCATTTGAGAGAAATAATCATGAGTTAAAGTGAAAAGACTAGCCCAAGGCTGAGTTAGGTCGTCGATGATCAGATGGATTGGCAAGAAAGAAACAAAAGATGTCATTTTTAGGCGCTCTTTAGGTATTCAGAGGGCACTGTTGTCCATTTTGTCATCACATATTCCCAAGGGATCTCCTTTGGAACCTTCAAAAGGCCAAATGGGTCATGAAAAGGAGAAGAAATTACACATGGGTTTTGGAGCATCTAATTAGCATAGGCAATAGCCAGTCAATAGCCAACCCAGACAGAGCCTCTTTCTTGCAGAAAATAACGCCAAGGTAAGACAAAACTTGAAATGGGTACCAATAGCTTAGAGCTGATGAAGGGTGCTTCCTAATTAAGAATACATGAGAATACACTAGGATTATACCCCTAGTACATGCATAAGGATTAGTTTAGAGCGAGATAAGTAGACATGGAGTTTATCTTTTTCTACGTGATCTGCATCATTCCTTTATAATGTAATGATTTATTTAGACGATTCAGTTTCGCACATTGCAATTCAACATTTATGTAAGGACTTCATGGAATTTTGGGGATTGGCCTTATGCGGTTGTACATTCTAAAACTGTCGTGAGTGAATTCAGGAAAGAGGGTTTTTTTTCCCCCTTCTTTGAAGAATAGAAAAGGAAAAGGTCAAATGTTTTGCATCCTCTGCCGATCAAGGTGAGAACGGGGGGAAGGGACAGGATTGGGAAATTGGAGGGAATTGTGGGGGGATTCGGTCAGCGTGACTGAAGGCACCCTTCGCGAGAAAGGCCACCGGGACTCGTTGGCAAAATGACCGGGAATTTTGGTCAACTACCCCCGCATCCTTTCTCGGAGCAGCCGGTGGCCCAGTCCACCCCTCTCCCTGTCAGGCTGTCACCTCTTTGCAGCCTCATAAATTCCTAAACCGTCTCGACCGTTGATTTCTCAATATAATCATTTTTTAACGAAATAATCGAGCGATAAATTATTATTTACCTTCTTCGTACCACTGCCACTGACAATATTAGTGACAATTATAAAAGAAGTCCTAAATTTATTTAATAAATACTAATTCTTTTTCAATTTATTCATACAACTTTTGACAATCAACCAATTGTAACGAGAAAATGCTAATGTGACAATCTAATTAGCACCGGTCATTTTACGTAGCGCAGCTATCACTGATGTTAACAATATTTGTAATTTTCTAAATTTTTCTTTTTCTCCTTTTTTCATGTTTTTATCCACTAGTCACTAAGCCTCAATGATGGCCGATGAAGTCGCGAGCCATAGGTAATCAAATCTAGCAAAGACAAACAATTGCCAAACCCTTGCCACCTTTGCATCCTCACTAGTGTCACCCCTTGCCTATGGTTGGAAATAGAAAGGAAAAAATAAATTTTTAGAAAATATTTAAAAAAAAATTATAACAGATTGTCTACATTAGCACAACTAACATTTGTGCTAGAGATTTCTTAAATTGACTGGAAGAACTACATTGGTAGATCATCAAAAATTTAGAATTAAATTGATCAAATTAAAAATTTCAAACGAATTGGTATTTGTACAATAAATTAAGATTTTTTTAATAATTTTACGATAATATCGTCGTATGTTTTTCACTTATTTTTGCACATACATAGGTCAACTTGACATTAGCCCTACATACTAAACATAAAAGTTGCAACTTATAAAAGTCTAGGACAAATCAAGGGCACGATCATTTCCCAGAGTGTATGATTGGATCAAATGCTTGATCCCGTGAAATTTAGAGTTTTCCAATCATCTAATTTACTAATGTTGTATTCATTTTGATTCTATAAGAACTTTACAGAGTTTGGAGCAAAAATTAAGGGTTATAATTCATTCTAAATGAATAACTTCTAAAGTGTGAGTGGCTAAATATATGCATGAAGAAAGAACAAATGTGACATCCATTATGGATCGAAACATGGTCCCCAACCCATGAAACTTAATGGGTTAAATGCTATCCTTTCAATCGAGCAAAGAATATTAAGGTTCTATTTGCGAAAAATGAAGGATTCAGAAAACATTTTTTTTTCCAAATATGGTTACTCGTATTGCTTGATATATTAGTAAAAGACATATTTCCATTATCAATAATAATCTATCTCTAAATATCTTCATGGATAATGAAAATATTTTCGTCCATTCATTTTTATAAATAATACAAAGAATCATTTAAAGAAAAATATTTTCTAAATTATTTATCTTTTGCGAAACAAACATATCTTAAACATCATTTCTTTGTCCGAGCACAAATTTTATTAGCCTCCTCAATTTCATGGGGTATATATAATATATGTGTGTCGATACCTTTGGATACAAGTGAATCCAATCTTCATTATCTAAAAGGAAAAACCCCGTCCTCATGTCACGGGCAATGAATGTTTGCCATGCCGAACGCTTTAAATATTAACGGAGCTTTGCGTGACAACTGTGGGCACGTAGAGAGCGATGCATACACTCCCAACATCAACAACAACAAAAAAATGTCCCCACAGATCTGTTCTTTTTCTCTTTTTTCTCACCCTCTTTTGGGGACTTTCCCTAAGACGAATAAATATGTGCCGGGATTAATGGCGGAAAGGGAAGCGTGCTGTTCAGATCTGTTTGAACGCCGATGCTTGCTCTCGACCCACCAGCTTTCTTGAACCTTATCAAATGAGTTCACTCCGAATCGAGAATGGCTCACTAAGACAGCATTGATATAACAAGAACTTAGTCAGCTGGATCTGTCTTTGATCTTCTCTGATTAGAAGAAGAGATCTTAACAATATAATGATGATATGCTGACGGTGAGCTTGGAATTCTTTATTGTCTTACAGCTAGAACCAAGTGAGATGTGTACCGGGAACAACGAAGATCACGAGACTTGTATGTTTTTGCATTTTGGCTCGAAATGAATCTAACCGGAATTGTATATGTATATATAGATGTAAATTAATCTATCTAAATGATATTTTTCCTCTCTAGTGCTCAATATTTTCCTTCAGTTCTATTTCCTCATTTCATTGTAAAAAGAAATTATCAGCTGGTGATTACCCGTTTTCTTGCCATTTTTCAAGGTAATTAATCGAGTTCATATTGCTTTGTTTTCTTCATTTGATCTGTTATTTTGCGGAAACGGTTCTTAAGTAGTGGAAAAGATTGCGTTAAGACAGATGATCGTGTTAAAGAATAATGCTAAAATCTAAAGCTTTTCAAAGCTTCACGAAAATGCACTGACTAGTTGCATTATTAGGCCTTTATAGGGTTCGGCCTGAATTATGGAGAGGCTTGGCCCCGCAATTGATCGTGAGAAGAATCACTATCCCTGTTCATCAATCAATTAGCCAGTTAATGTAATTGTTGTTCTTTCCATAAAGAAAATGGAAAAGAGATTCTTATCGTGTTGAATTTAAGACAATTGGGATTCGCTTTTGGAGCATCACGTGATTCTCTCCACCCCAAAAAAAAGAATATTATCAAAGCAACAATTATTTTGAACTTCAGTTTTTCCCTTCAAAAGGAAAAAAAGGGTCAGTCAAAATACTTTTATTTATCTCTCCTATATCGAATTGTGTAATCATCTTAGTTAATACTTAATACAACATAAAGGGCAAAAAGGATTTGGGGTCAATATCGATGAATAGTTCCCACATCCTTAGATTGGTAGCCACAAGTCTAACTTTCTGTGGAGCTCGGTTGCGATTAATTTGCTTAGACAATGTAGTGGTTGAATTTGGATACCGACATTAAATTATTCTACCTAGGTAGGCGATTTAATTAGGTAAGGCGTAGACATTAGTTGTCCTTCTTCAAAGTTCAAATAGTTCCTCGAAAGAAGTCCTAGAAAAGTCCAATGCTTCTGGTGGCGGCTAATGTTTTGCATCCTAATACCAGTGTTGGACAAATTCAGTCAATCAAATTCAAGTTTGGATAATTATGCAACTCAAATTGCTCTAGATCAGAACCGTGTGCACAGGTCAAAGATCAGGACTTAAGCAGCTCATGAAGCTTACAGGATGTTTCATGAGCATCGCGATAGTTTGGTGTATGCTAGTTTCTCTGTATCATGAGAAAAATAAATCAACTTTGAGATCTTACAATTGTCATTGTGACCTTGTGAACTAGAATTAACTTGTGATCTATTCTAATCTCTTCTTGTCATGAGATGGCTTACTCTTTAGATTTTCGACACACACCCTTGAGATTTTTTTTCCTTAATCAGTGAATTGAAGTTAAAAAAAGATAGGGTAAATGCAATCAAAACTTTAAACTGTACTCATTGTGTCACAAATATCTCAAACTTATTATTATCACGAAAAAGTCTTAAATTATGCCTCCTATGGCATCGATATATTTATTTTTTTTTAAGTTATCAAGATTCCCGAACTTGTATTTTTGCAACATTGGTATGAGTTTGGGAATTGGCGATACTAAAAAAATTAAATATTGATGTGGCGATGAGCAAAGTTGGGATATTTGTCATAGGGAGAAGGCATTTTTGTCACATTAATAAAATTTTAAGTGTTTTGGTGATACAAAAGATTAGAGTATTTGTGTCATTTAAAGTTTTTGGTGGTATTTGTCCACAGGGATTTATTGAATTTTATCGTTGACTACTCAACGAAGTGTGGGCCTTTTTTTTTGGTCGGTAAGTGTGGGCCTTTTATTATTATTATCTCTTTTGGTGAGTTTCTCTCTCCTAAGTCATCTATCGTCGCAGCCCTAAAAGTTTGAAAATCAAGATAATTATCAAATCGATTCTAATCTCATTGTATAAATACCAATTTAATAAAACATTCAATTTTATCAATATAATCTTAAATATTTGTACAAAATTCTAATGCTTTCTTTCAGCTAATTATGGTCAAAAAGTACTGATATGATAATTTAATAATCACCGGTAGTCAAACATGCCATGCTAGCGTGGACATCTTTACTCAAAATGACGATATGCTTAAATCATCACGTTATAGATAATTGGCTAATAAGATTATATTAAAATTTCACTTAAAGGTTGGGATTGTTTCCCCACTAAAATCTTTCGGAATTTTCAACAATTCCACCACTCATGCAAAAGACGGAAAAAGGTCGAAGAATTGACTTATTGATGGGGAGTATTTGACCAAGCGATGGTGTGAAGCTTCAACTACCAACAACTCTTTAATTTATTATCGGCCATACAACTACTCTTGTACTGGAGCCGGTAAAGTGATGCATGTGATCCACAGAAAAGTAATGAAAGCAAACCAGATTTACATCGAAATCACGCACGAAACATTCACCGCGACGTTCATTACACCATGTTAGGAACCAGGACAATCGCGTCCCGAAATCATCCTGTGGCCACGACGTGTCGGACTATCGAGACTACGTTTGCTGGTTCCGAACAAGCGTCTCCGAACGTGGAAAAGTCAGCAGAATGGGGAAGAGTCAGCAGATGATTGATGTCGGATAATGCGGGATTACGTTTATTGGTTCCATGTCGTTTTCCAGCAAGTTCCCTAGTTTCGACTTTCGACAGCTTGAAAGATCGCAGACATCGTTTACCAACTTGAGCCGCCGCGGCATCTCCGATATAGTCTAATCTCGAATTGAAAAGAGAAAAGCACCACTAAATATCCGTTTACGGATCGAGTACGTGGGAAATGATCTCCAAGCGAAGGATACTTTCTTCAGAATTGACATGGTCATGTAGCAATACCATGTCGTAATCACTCAAGGATCTTGAGTCTACTCTCTTTTGTTAATTTCACAGAAGTTCTTCAACCATCATTGTATCGATCACGAGCAAAGGGAAAGACGGTCTGGATATGTTATGAAATTTTGGGAAGATGCCAATTACCCTCCTTCGCTTCGACACTTTATCACTCGCCTTCCTCGAGTTTAAAACTACATCGGAACAATAGAGCCTCTATTGCGAAACAAATCCCAAAATATACGTGCCCAAACCATCCCACATTATGCCCATTAAATAGATGGGTGGGGTAGTTGAAGTTTACGGTAGCCATCATCATTCTCAGTAAGTGCCTCTGTATTCGCTGCCTGAATGGAGCACAAGGAGGAGAACCAATGCTGTCTTACTGTCTTGTGTAAGAGTTTAGGCCACCTATGGTCAGCAAATGATGTGATCGAAGTGCAGTAGGAAATCCCCCCAACAAACGTATAGAATGCAGCCATACTCTTCTCGGTAAGTTATATTCAAAACCCAACATCAATTTTCAAGTATTTTACAACACAATGAAGAAGGCATGGAAATCAGAAGCTATGGAGTGTTCCTAGAAAGAACAGAGATTTTTCTCATTTGTATTCAAATCAAAAGAGGAAAATGAGAGAGTGCTGAAATCTGGGCCATGGTCCTTTGCTAGTAACTTGTTAGTGCTAAAGCAATGTAAGCGAGATGTTCCGGAACATTGCTATGATTTTTCTAGATATGATTTCTGGGTTCATATAGTTGGTTTACCTTCATGATGGATTATAGAAGAGGTCTACTCGATGTTGCTAGCAAAGTGGGTGCAATTAAAGAAATACAACTGGAATCCAAAGATAACGGCCCTATAAAATAGGTAAAGTCAAAGTAGAGTTGGAGCTTTCAACTCCTCTAAAAACTAGAGCATTAGTCAAGATTGGGAACAAGAATCTATGGGTGGAATTTAAATATGAATGCCTCCCTCATTTCTGTTATTCATGTGGCAAAATTGGTCACTATGTCTCGTATTGCCAGGAGATACCATATGAACAAACAAATTGGGTAGCAAATAAGGTAGGGAAATACGGCCCTTGGCTCAAAGCGAAAGTGAGAGATCATAGCCCGCATTGGGAAGCCTTTTATGGAAAGGTTGATCCAAATCATGAAGAGGAAGAATATGTACCTGAAACTCTCTTGTCGCCAGTCAACATGGAAATCATTGCAAGGGTAGAAGTTGAGACAAATGCCAATCCAACTCGGAACAAAAACGAGTAAACATCCCTTCTTCAAAGGAGGGAAGAGATGGAGGGAGAAAATTTCAGCAGCTAAAGAGGGAGTGGAAAACAAATAATGTATCTAGAAGGCCTTAATGGTGAGGGATTGAAGGATATTGGAGATGTTGGTAAGAAAGTGATGAAGCACCAAAAAACAAAAAACAAAAAATAGTAGAAGTTTCTAGCTCTTCTTTTCTTGATGAGATGGAGTTATTAGAGACCCTGTGCAGTTGGTAAAAGAGGGAAGGATTGGGCTTTGGTGGCTAGCCCTAATAAGCCACCAAAGACACTATGAAGATCTTGAGTTGGAATTGTCGGTCTGGGTAATCCCGACAGTCGAGGAGATTAAAGCCTTAATGGCTCTAGAACAGCCCAATTTGGTCTTTTTGATGGAGACAAAAAAACAATGAGACGATAGACTTTACCAAAAAAAAAAAAGAAGCAATGAGATGATGGTGGATAATGTGAGAAGACAACTTAAGTTCCAAAATATGTTTTTAGAGCAACCAATAGGAATTGCTGGAGGCTTGGTGCTTTTGTGGAATGAGGAGGTGGAAGTTAGAATACATTTGAGTTCAAAAGAGTATATGGACTTGGAATGCAAGGATCCTACTAGTGGATATCTAATGAGAATCACATTCATGCATGCTTCGACAAATTTCCAGGAGAGGATTCTGTTATGGCAAAAGGTTCGTGATATTCACTCAAAAAATCAACTTCCATGGTTTTGCATAGGGGACTTTAATGAAATTCTATATAGCTGGGAAAAGGTTGGGAAGAGGGAAGCTGATCAACATCGGATAGCTACCTTTCAGGACCTTCTTAATGATTGTTCCTTGATTGATATAAACATCAAAGGCTGTGCCTTTACTTGAGCCAACAATAGAGAAGGTGAAGCCCTAGTTAAGAAGAGGCTGGACGAGCCTTATGTACAATGGATTGGAGAATTACGTTCTCAAATGCTGAATTTTGGCTCTCCCTGCGGTAGGTTCAGACCATAGCCTACTTTTGCTGTCTTTACATTCTATTTGTGAGAGAAGAAGGAAGGAGTTAAAGTTCGAAGCCTTTTGGATGTAGGAAAAATAGTGTGGGGATATCATTAAAAGCTGTTGGGGAGGCGATCAACACTATTACACAACCTTTTCTTAGAAAATTCAAAATGTCACGAAGGAATTGGCTTCATGGAGCAAAAGAAAGTTTTCTAATGCCTCCTCCAAATTAAAAGTCTTCAACAAAAACTAATTGAGATCACAAATGGTGATTCTGAATCTTCCAGCAAAGTGTAAAGTCAAAAAATTAAAGAGAATATTGAACGGCTCAGGAGATAGGAAGAGATGTATTAGGGTATGAGGTCTCGGGTTAATTGGCTTCAATGGGGTGACAGAAACTCAAAATATTTCCATGCTACTACGGTTCAACGAAGATAACGGAACAGAATTACAGTGCTGAGACTAAATGAAGACAGCGGTGTAGAGACCATAAGATCTTGAAGCAACACATAGAGGATTACTATCGTTCTCTATATGAATCGACGGGTCCAAGAGAATTTCAACCCATTCTGGATATATGCCCAACCCTAGTCACCACAGAAATGAATGAAAGCCTCTTGGCCCCTATCTCAATGGAAGAAGTAAAAGCGGTTTTCCAGCTAGGCTCCCTAAAAGCTCCTCGCCTAGATGGACTCAATGGACAATTTTATCAGCATTATTGGGAAGATATCAAGCTAGATGTGCTAATTTTGGTTCGAAAATTCTTTGAATCAGGTAAACTTGACCCCCTCCTCAACAAGACTCAAATATCTCTTATTCCAAAAATGAAAAATCCAAAAAGCATTAGTCAATTTAGACCAATCAGTCTATGTAACTTCAGCTATAAAATTATCTCCAAAGTGTTAAGCAAATAGATTGAAACCATGGCTTGTTGAGGTTATAGCCTCTGAACAAAGCGCCTTTGTTAAAGAACGACAAATACAAGATAACATTTTTATTGTTCAGGAGGTGTTGCATCAGTTGAAGATCAAAGAAAGAAAAAAGAAATTCCAGGAAATCCTTAAATTAGATATGCAAAAGGCTTATGATAGGGTTGAGTGGGACTTCTTAAAAATGAGTATGTTAAAGATGGGGTTTAGCGAAATTGATTGAGCTAGTAATGCAATGTGTTTCCACAGTGTTTTTAGTATCAAAGTCAATGGAGATCATACACGATATTTTACACCCACGCGTGGGATAAAACAAGGAGATCCATTATCCCGTACCTCTTCATATTGATGGCTAATGTTTTTCTGGATGATGCACAAAATGATAGAAGATGGGAGCATCAAAGGAATAAAATTGAGCAGTATTGTCTCACATTGTCTCATCCATTGTTTGCGATGGGACAGTCGAGAGAATGTCAAAATTTGGCAAATGTTCTGCACCGGTATTGCTATGCAACCAGTCAAGCTATTAATCTAAATAAATCTGGTGTGTTTTTTAGCAAGGGCTACCCTTTGAGCTTGAAGAGGAATATGGCACAAGAGTTAGAGTGCCTATTATGACAAAACAGAGAAATACCTGTGAATTCCATTTGATTGGGGACAAACAAAAAAGGAGATGTTTTCATGGATTCTTGCTAGAGTGAACATGAAGCTTGAAGGCTAGAAAGAAAAGTTATTGTCTAAAGCTGGCAAAGAAATATTGATTAAAGCCGTTGTATAGGCTCTTCCTCAATATGCTATGTCAATTTTCAAAATCCCTATCTCAGTTTGTAAAGCCATCGAACAAAGAATTGTTGCTTTCTGGTAGAAACAAAACGATTCTAAAAGAGGTATGTATTGGAAGAAATGGGAGGTTTTGAAATCTAGAAAAGACAAAGGGGGTCTCGGCTTCAAAGACCTAATTAATTTCAAAAAGGCTATTTTAGGCAAACAAGCTTGGAGACTTTCAAAATCACCATCAACCTTATGGAGCCGATTCTAAAAGGAGTTTACTATCCAAACGGAGACCTATGGAAGGCAAAAATAGGGCAACATCCATCTTGGGGTTGGCGAAGTATCCTAATAGGAAGGGACACTATAGAATTAGAGGTAAGGTGGATTGCGGGAAATGGGAAAAGCATCAACGTTCGGCAAGACAAATGGCTTCCAAGGGGAGTGATAGGAGGACCAGCAAATAAGGATGATCATGTGCATGTTGCTGAATTATTAAGCGATGAAAGGAGGTTATGGGATACCACCTGTGGTGGCGGCGTAGTTGGTTGAGCACTCGTTCCTTTTGCGAGAGGTCCAGTGTTCGACTCTCTGCGTTGTCTGTCTTGTTGGAAAGGAACCCACGACTTACCCAGCAGGTAAGGGTGGTGGTGACTCTACCTGCTCCGGGGTTTACCTCATTGGGTTGCCGGCTTACGGGGTTCCTGGGTTACCAAAAAAAGGAGGTTATGGGATAAGCCTAAACTTCACGATCTTTTTTATGACCAAGTAGTCAATGAAATATTATCAACTCCCATTTGCGCTCACCTACAGGAAGATAGGTAGATCTAGATGGCAAATAAGTTAGGCTCCTACACAATCAAGAGTGGCTACAATAGGGTCTATTCATTGGCCAACAACCACGACTCAAACAAAGCAACAACTTCCTATCAACCGCCTAGATCTCTATGGACCAAATTATGGGATATTCCAGTCCCCCACTAAAATAAGGTTTTTCCTATGGAGTATATGCCAAAATGTAATTCCAATAAAGGATAATCTCTATAAGAGGAGAATCTTACCTAATCCCCTATGTCCCCTATGCTTTCGGCAACCTAAAACAATAGAACATATTTTCTTCGTATGCAAAAGGACTCGGCATATATGCTAGACTCGTGCCTCAATCTCTACAACAAGACTAATTCGGTTACTCGGATGGACAAGTGGTTTGCAAATTTCTTTGCAGCAAAAGCGCACTTACCTCGGAGATATGGTGGCCAGCACAATATGGTTAATTTGGAAGCTCGAAATGACTACATCTTCAAATCCCGACCCCCAAGGCTGACTCCATAGTAGATCTAGTCCAAGCATAAGTTCGGGCTTTCTCCGAATGGAACCCGAACACGAACAATGAGATAACTAGAAGGCGAAACTTACTCGATTCTGGACGGTGCCGGACAACAACAACCTCAAGCTCAACGTCGACTGCTCTTGAGCGAAGGGAGAGGAGACAAGCTCTGTGGTTGGGATAGTGCGCGACTCGCGAGGCATGGCGATCGACGAATTTGCGAACGAGATTCACGTTGCGTCTCCTCTGCACGTTGAAGCCCTAGCGCTTCTGCACGGCTTGCACTTTTTGAAACAGCGAACATAAAGTCACGTGGGAGAAGTTCAGTTCAGGGGAACTAAGTGGGAAGTACAAAGCGACAATATTTCTCTGGTGGAAGCAATATTGGGCCAGGCTAAAGTCCCATGAGCGTGAGCAGTTTGCTAGATGAAAGCAAAGGTATTCTATAAAGTTTAACCTTCGTGAAGTTATTCTATTGCTCAAGAGAAGCCAACCAAGCCGCTAATTGGGCGGTGAGATGTCATCGCCTCAAAACCCTTTTCCTAAATTGGTTATCCGCACCACCCCCAACCTCTTTGGAGTATTTTATGTTGTGAATCCAATCTATTGTCTACTTGTAATTCTTGCTTTATGAATGAATTAATGACATATTTCAGACCAAAAAAAAAAAAAAAAAGATGGGTGGGGTCGAAAATGATTAGACTCGAATCGACTCTTTTTTTACAATATAATTTTAGCAACTCACACCCTACCCGACCTCGATTTTGTCTTTTTAATTTCTCCTTAAGTTAATACTTTTGAAATGTGGGTGACTTATAAAGCGGCTTGTTGAGTCAATGAGGGATCTCAAGTGCTCAAATAGGGTCGTGGGCTAGTAGGCATGGCATGTGAGCATCATGAACATGTGGGTGAGCATCATGAACATGTAGGTGAGCATCGAGCGATAGACGAGAACAAAGAGGCTTTAGGACTAGGAACTGTGGGCTCCGGTTTGATGAACTAGCCTATTTTATGTTTTGGGTATAAAATCGAATTCTTATAATACAATAAAATTACACAATTTCACTACAAAAATGTGTTTTAGTCATGCTATTATATGTTCATGTTGAAGACCATGCTTTGATTCTTGATGCATGCAATAGTATCTTCTTTTAAAAGAAGCTCTAGAACTGGCCTCGGGGATATGCGCTCAAGCACCAGCTCTTGAGTATGGGCACTTGGGTCTTGGGCCTCAAGGTCCTCGGTCCCACCTCAAGTGACTTGGGCCCAAACTCGTGAACCTAGGTTTGGCCTCAATGGACTAGGGCGCTAGTGAGTCGGGTGAGAGAGGAGGTACCATGTATAATCATTGGAGACTCGGGCATAGGCACCACGTTTCCAAGCTTGACCTCAAGGGACCCAAGCCCGGCCTATGTAGACTCAGGCATGAGCATCAAAGTCCATGGCTCAATCTCAAGGGACCTACACACTCTCTCTCTCTATGGAGGGGAGGAATCAGGCCCAGCCACAATGGACCCAAGTCAGGCGCTCGGGACTCTGGCGATGAGCTAGGTTGCCGCTAGGGATTGAGCCTCACCTCGAGAAACTCGAGCTTGCCTTAATGGATTGGGTAGGGTGCTAGTGACTTGGATGTGGAAGCGGGTAGCCAAGCATGGCCACTAGGTACTCAAGCAAAGGCACCAAGGTCCCATATTAAGCTTTGAGGATATGGGCTTGGCCTCCGTGGTATTGCGCATCACAGTCTTGGGCTCAATCTTAAGGAACTTGGGCCCAATCATTGTAGACACAGGTCCAATTATCGAGGAACTAGGCTTGACCACAAAGGATTTGTGCAAGTCACTAGTGACTTGGGCACGCGCTTGGGTGGAATGGCCATCGGGGACTAGGCATGGTTCTTTCCTTTTGCCACATTTCGCTCAAAGATTTGAAGGGAGATAGCGCATCAAGGCGTTCGCAAGGGCCAACTTGATCATCTTCCCAGGTTCCCTCATATGGGATCCCTAGGGAAATAGTATATTACAGAGTCTCTAATTCGTGAATCTCTAATGATTGTTGTGTTTCGCATGCTAGATTCTCTACTATTCTATGTTCTTCCCAAGCCCATCATTGAGCAACGAGAACCAACCTCAAGGGACCTAGGTGGCCTCCAAGGAGCCGGGCATGGATACTAGGCACTAAGGTCTCAACTTTGGCTTGAGACCTAGGCCCGCCTCTAGATCGGAGTTTGGTTGTCGAGGAACTTGGCCCGGCCTCAATATATGGAGGCTTGTCTCAATGGACTCAAGTTGGATGCTAATGACGTGGGCACAAGAATCGGGTGCTCTAGCATGGCCACTGGTGAGCTGGCCACGGACACGAGATCTCAAATTTGGCATTGAGGACCTAAGCCAACCTCAACGGACCCGACCTAGCCACCAAGGAACTGAGCCCAACCTTGATGGACCAAGGCCGAGTGCTAGTTACTTGGGCAGGAGACCAAGGTACGGCATGGCCTCTGGGAAGGCGGCAGGGAGAAGATGATCTCCGAGGTCAATTTCAACGAGATTGATTGCTACCTCGGTCCTGTGGACAAGCTTCATTACTCGACGTCGGCGGTCGGTTTATTGGACAGTGGAGGAAGCGGCTAGCAGGATGACAAGATCAGCTCCAGGGTCCAGGTTGCAATGGTGAAGCCAGAGGATGAGTTCCTGTTGTCCTAAGTCACACGAGTCCGCTTATTGGACAGTGGAGGAAGCGGCTAGCAGGATGACAAGATCAGCTCCACGGTCCAGGTTGCAATGGTGAAGCCCGAGGATGAGTTCCGCAACGTTCTCCTAAGTCACACGAGTCCCCTCGAAGCGGACTCGCTCGTGAGTCATGACCATGTCGTCATCCTCAGTCCACCCGTCGGATCTCCTCCTCTGACGCCACTGATGTCGTCTTCGTCGATGACGATCCGACGCGCACAAGGGTCTCAATCTGAGCTTCGATGAAGTGAGAGCCGGATCAAGCAGGATCCAGCAGGAAGAGCAAGTGATAACATCAGTTATCGGTCCACGAGCAGCATCCGTGAGGTTTTGATCCCGTGTCATCTACGGAATGGAAGTCCCGGGCGACGTGGCCATGGTGGACAAACTAATGGGTCGAGCCTTGGATTTATGGACTAGATTTGTTTGGTGGTGGAGGAGACGTGATAAGGGTTTATTTTGAGAAAGGAAACGGCAGTGCGGTCACTAGATGGACAAGTTTGCTGGAAGTTTGTATTTTTTTTAAAAATTTATAATAGGTTAAGAGATGTTTTGTGACGCATAAAGATGGAAGTTTTCTTCTTTTTTTTTGAAAGGTTTATTAGAGACGAAACACCTAATGCACCCAAAGACGACGTGGAAAAATGACAAGGCATGCAATTACTTCTCAGCCCCATTTGTTAGGTGGAAGCATGTGCGGTGCATTTCTGGTCCTTGGTAGCGATCTGCCTCCTTCCTACCTCCCCTCCCCATCTGATCCGTGTTTTTCGTCCTTTTTTTTTTTTTCATTCCACGTCAGGAATTAGTTAGGGGTAACT